>NC_092349.1:12651400-12972897 GCF_963676685.1 Mytilus edulis | reverse complement strand
AAAGTTATTGTGCGAAAACCAAGAATAATGCTTATTTGGGCCCTTTTTTGGCCCCTAATTCCTAAACTGTTAGAACCAAAACTCCCAAAATCAATCCCAACCTTCCTTTTGTGGTCATAAACCTTGTGTCAAAATTTCATAGATTTCTATTTACTTAAACTTAAGTTATTGTTCGAAAACCAAGAAAATGCTTAATTGGGCCCTTTTTGACCCCTAATTCCTAAAATGTTGGGATCAAAACTCCCAAAATCAATTCCAACCTTCCTTTTTGTGGTCATAAACCTTGTGTTAAAATTTCATACATTTCTATTCACTTTTACTAAAGTTAGAGTGCGAAAACTAAAAGTATTCGGACGAAGACGACGACGACGCAGACGACAACGCCAACGTGATAGCAATATACGACGAAAAATTAAAATTTTTGCGGTCGTATAAAAATGTTTAAGGCATGTTTTAATCCCTCTAAGTTGAGATTTTCAAGGGTTGCTTAAAAAAATTATTACTTATAAAAACATGACAGTGAATGTTTATAGAAGCTTAAGACATGTACGAGCTAGGAAATTATGAGAACTTGAAAAGAAAATTTAAATCTGACAATTTCAGTGTTAATATTATTTACATCTTCAATTATATAAATTATCACTGTCTGCATGATAGTCATGCTAACTACCAATACCAATGTCTAATAAAATAATTTAATAAAAAAATATATCACATCTATCATCTCTATATATAATTCTGTCATATATGGTCCAAAATTTCACTACATTTAGTGTTTATTTTAATGTCAGCCAGTTTATCTGCCCTTGTTGGTCCTATACTAACAATGGCTATGGGTTTCTTCTGTTCGTGAGCAGCATTTACAAATCTGTATCCTGAGTAAACCTTTAAAACAGAAAAGAAAGTCATTGAAATATAACACTGACAGAAGAAAGATAAATATTTTAGGAAACAAATTTATCTACCAACTCTGGTATAAATATACATAGCATATATACTGTAAATTCAGAAATTTTTGAGTGCATTTTTATTGTAATTTTGTCATTTTTGACTACAATACGATATTAATAAAACGGAAAATGGAAAATGTTTGCATTATCATGATTATTGAGAAAAATACTATTTAATACATATAAAAAATACAAGTTTAAATTATTGCGAGTATAACCTGTCCTGTATTTCATGTTTTTAACAATAATATATTATCAGAATTTACAGTAAGCACATATATCATGTATATAAAACATGTTTAAGGTACAATATTGTAATTTCCAGTATAATATTAAGCATGATTAGACACCACTTCTCAGGTACATCATGTATACATGTATATATATCATTTTCCCATACATTTGCAATAGTTATATGATGCTATGATTTTTTATTGTTTATAATACCTTTTCAATGTATTTATTTTTTTATCTTTTCCTAGTACATGTGTATGAAAATTGGCAATTCCATATAACAAAAGCAAACACTACAAAATAGATAATGAGTATACTTATTATGAAATTATCTCTATCCACAAGGCCATAAATTATACCTAGTCATCATGTTGTTAACCTTGACCAAACTCAAACTTGAATTGTTAAGTTCAACAACCTGTCATATCATTTTTGAAAATTTGAAGAAAATCAAAATCCTGACAAAATGCACATGTTTCATTGTGTTTGTTATACATGTTACATATTATATATGTTGCTTTCCCTTTATAAATTACTGTGCACCCTTAATTATACCCCAAGACACCAAATTTCTTACCTCCAGTGATGATCCAAGAACAAGAAGGCTATCTGACTCTTTGACCTTATCAAATACAAAATCTACTCTAGGCCTTGGTACATTGTCTCCAAAGAATACAATCTCTGGTTTTAATACTCCACCACACTTCTGACAAGATGGAACCTGAAATAAGTTAAATATAAAATAGAGAGTATGGAGGTTTTTCTTTCTTACAATTTCTGCATATTTTAAAAAAATCATTTCTTGGACGCGAGGGTACAAAAATTTCAGAAAAAAATTAATCATTTTTTTTTTCCTTACACATTTTATTTATTACTTTATTTGTTGTTACTTTATCATATGGTACAAACATTATCCAAATAAAAACAATTCATTGTGGCCCCAGATGACTTCAAAATGTATATATCATTGAAAAAGCTCCAAATTAGCTCCTTTTGGTGCAAAAATGCCATTTTTTTTGGGCATTAAAATTGAAATATCTTTTTAAATGCATCGGTGACCTATATTTTTTTAATTATTTTCAAATAAGCTGTACTTTTGTAAAATTTGAGTAATTTCTATAATTTACATGATTAAGTTTTTTTTTTTATTTATTTATACCCGTGGGCCCCCTTAAAATATAAGAATTATGCATGACATGACATTGTATCTTTTTTGTGTCAAAAAATTGCATTATGATAATGAGATTGATTTAATGGTGTTTAAAACTGCATCTATCCCTTGCAGGATTCATATTCACAACTTCAATGTTTGACAGGCTAGTCGATATCATGGATATAGAATTTGAAGTTTGACTACTTAGACCATTTAGCCACCGAGGCCCATAATTGTGATCATGGTAATATATAGTGAAATGACACAATCATAACAATGAAATGCACATGCAGTGATACCATAAAAAACATACTGTGGATTCATTATTATTCGTTGGATACCAATTTTCATGGATTTCGTGGGAACAGTTGAACCACGAAATTAAATGTTCAACGAATGACAAATTTTCTGATGGCTTGTATGCAGACTTCGGCAAAACCACGAAATCAAATATCCACGAACATGTAAGTTGTCCTCAATCCACGAAAATTGGTACCCACGAAAATAAATGAATCCACAGTAGTCTAAAACCAATAACCAAGTACAGGTACATATCTATAGAGATAAAAACCATGCCCCTCTCCTTCCCCAAATGTGTCACTGGTCAGTTCTAAACCCAATACATGTACAGATTCTGATGTACCTACATTAAATCCATTTATCTGTTCTTGACTAAGTTGTACATCTCCATCAGGTGCCATGTCTACAGATTGTGAATACCACATAGGATTATCTCCCTTTATCATATCCTGAAGTTCTGGTCTAGATATCATTTGTTTACAGTCTAAACATTCTACTCTGTGAGCACTTCCATGTAGTTCTGTCAGATTTTTACTTCCTGCTTTGTAATGTAGAGCATCAACGTTTTGAGTAACCAACCAATGAAGACTATCCTCTCTTTCCCAATCACTCAAAATCTTGTGTGTCTTGTTAGGCAATACAGATGAAAACATTGGCCACCCTACAAAATTTCTAGCCCAGTATCTTTGCCGTATATCTGCTTTCTTTACAAAGTCTTGATACTGGACTGGTCTATTTGAGCTTCTGGCGTATAGTCCCACACCTTCAGATCTATAATCAGGAATACCACTTTCTGTTGATATCCCAGCACCTGTTATAACTAACAGTCTTTTAGAATTATGAATAAATTCCTTAAATTTATCTATGTCGTCTTCATTTGCAGGTGAATGTGGTGGCACAAAATGAGGACGTGAAGAGTGAGCTGTTCCTAATACTGATAATAGACGGAAGTGTTTTACCAGTGGCTTGTACTTTTTGATTGAATTCATGTCTATACTTTAAACATTTATAGAGGGCTAAACCCTAGATTTGGAATTTAAATCTATGACAGCTCTTTGAATCTGCACACACATTGTACATGTATGAAAAGAAAGTGATAATATTCTACATGTATGTAAATATTCCAATATCATGAATATGTTGTTCTACAGATCCAGAAATTCTCCAGGGGTATAATAAAAAGTTGAACATGTGTATAACTTGACTCTTGAGCTGTATTTGTTCTTCATCTTCTCTTTGTTATTCTTATTGCAGGCTTATGCATGTTATACTTCTAAGTTTGCCAAAAGTATTTTTACATCTTCTTATGTTTGACTGAAAAAAGAAAAGTTAAACAAAAAGATTAGTAAAACATGTTAAAATAAGAAATCTTGGTTTACAACATGGGATCCTTCTGTTTATTAAGAAATAATTCCTTCATGTCATGCTCTATGCTCATTTTAACATGGGTAGGCATTATATTTGTCGATATTTTACACTGAGCGTTAGCGAGGTGCAAAATGTGGTCAAATATAATGCCTACCCATGTTAAAATGAGCATAGATCGTGACACGAAGGAATTATTTCGATTCTAATAGGACAAATACAGTATTTTTATAGATGGAAGCGTACAAAAATACCGTAAAAATGTTTGGCTTTTCCTGTTTCCTCCCCGAGGAGTCTGTGCATTACATTTCATATTTGATAAGTTTAAAAACTACGAGCAGGGAAAATATATGTTGTTTTATAAAGATATATAATAAAAGTTTATGCTAGCTGCTTAAATGTATATATTTTAAAGGATAACGATGGAAATAACGTTAGTATACACAGTAAGTTCGTGCGCATGTAGTCAAACATATTTTGTGCTCATTAGAACATGGCTTTGTTTACAAACCGTAATAAGGATGTCATATTAGAATTTATAATAACTAACAAAGCACTAATTCAACATATTAGTAATCTATGATATCATGGGAGGAAGCAGGACAAATTGCCCCACACTACATCACCCCACTTTTTCACCAACTAGCCTCATTTTTAAATAAACTTATCACAGAGATATGTCTCACCTTTTTTTGTAATTTTGATTATAATGCAAATGTTGAAATCAAAATAGCAATACTTTAACATCTTACACAAGTTATGCAAATATTCAAAGTCAATGAACCATGACTGAGTTACATGGCTAAACAATCCCCATGTAAATGAGATGTGCCAATGCTAATACAACTGCATACCAAATATCACTGACTTATTATAAGTCATTCCCAAACCTAAATACAAACATTAACTTGTAAACTATGTAAAAGTTTCAAAGTCAATAACCATGAAGAGTGGGTGGGGCTATATAATTTCCATGGAAACAATATTTGCAGATGCCAATAAATTTGCATACCAAATATCACTGACTAAGCAATTAGCAGTTCATCTTAAACTGATCTAATCACAAACTAATACATGTAAACTAAGATAAGTTTCAGTCATTAGACTGTAACTGAGGGGCGAGGCCAAATATTCTCCATGGAAATGAGATGTGCCAATGCTTAAACAACTGAATACAAATAAACATTGGCCTACCACTAATGGTTCCCCTTGAACATGTTGAACTGACCTAATCACAAACTTATACATTGATAACCTAGAAAAAATTTCTAAGTCAACAGACAATGACTAAGGGGGCAGAGCCAAATTATCTCCATGGAAATGAGATATAGCAATGCTTATACAACTGCATACCAAATAAAATTGACCTACCAGTTGTGGTTCCCCATAAACTGACCTATAATCACAAACTAATACATGTAAAATAAGCAAAAGTTTCAAAGTCAATAGACCATGACTGAGTGGGCAGGGCCAAATAATCTCCATGGAAATGAGATGTGCCAATGCTTATACAACTGCATACCAAATATGACTGACCTATCACTTGAGGTTCACCATAAACTAGACCTAATCACAAACTAATACATTGTTCATGCCCTCACCGACGACGGAAACATTATAAATTTATACCTATGTCTCGCTTTTTGACTTCGTCAAGGCAAGACAAAAAATCGCCCCAGCTGTTAGTTTTCTCCTGCCAACTTGGTCTAAGTATGGTTTTAAACACAGAGCATTGTCTCCCACCGAACAGTAAGTTATAAAGGGCCCCCAAGATCATGAAGATGACTAGTGTAAAACCATTTAAGGTTCATCATAACAGATCAACAAATATGGCTGATTTTTTAACTCAAAAATTACTCTGTTTGCAGACTTACCTGTGCAGTTTGAAAAGTTTTAGCGCCTAGCATGCACTAGAAAAGTTAAATGTATTTTGCATATCAGAAAGATGAAATCTTTTTTGAATTTTATTGGGCATTTTTTTTCCTTCTATGCTCCCTCTCAGGTAAGAACTGGTTTGTCTTGTTTTTTACATCTTCTGCCATGTCTGCAGGAATGAAAAAAATGCAAATCAAAATCCAAAAACAATTTTATCTTTTTGGAGCACAAAAAGCATTTAACTTTCATATATCTAGTGGATGCCAGGCCTTAAACCTTTTCAAACTTCACAGGTAAGTATGGACACAGTCATGACAGTAGTTTTAGAAGTGAAAATATGGCCATATTTGTCCATTTGTTATGATGGACTTTAAACATGTTAAATGGGATAGTTAACAATGTTCATCTTAGGTTTTCATAGGTATTGATTTTGTTTATGAGTGGGACAGGAACATACTCCATCAACATAGATATACAAGGGGATTACATCTCTTGCATCAAGCATTGCCATGTGTGTGTAACGGTTTATTTCTTCCTCTGTGATATTTTATCCTTGGGATAATTTGTCACAGTAATTTTTTTTCCAGACATGGTATTTCACAGGTAATTTTTTTCCAGAGAAGTGAAAATCTATCTGTGTTATGTGGATAGTATGTACCGGTATAAATTTGCCGTACCATATTTCACAGAACCTTGTGAAATAGAATCCCATTAACTACTATGCAAGTTACTCGCAATCAATATATATACCTGACCATAATTATAAATGTTTCACAAAGGTAGAACAAATTTGCATAATTCATCAATCAAAGGGAGGTAATTATGAGCAATTTATATTTTAAAGATATCAATTTATATTTTAAAGATATTAATTAAGGAATGACTGTAATATTTTTTCTGTCTATGAAGAAATAACATAAAAAATTTGGTGCACACTGAATAACGCGCGTGGCGGGTTATTTAACAGTTTGCACCACATTTTTTTTGTTATTTCAAATAAACAGAAAAAATATTAGTCATTTCTTATAATTTAATTCTAAATTCCATTTTAAACCGTAGAAAACAATGAAAAAACGTTGATGACGTCACGGTTACATGACTAAATTATGTCTATGGGCTCATAACAAAATAACGTCAGCCAATCAGAAGACGTGTTACATCCAAAATTAAATTATTGTAATATATTCCTGAATCTATTTCATGTTCTTGGTGAAATTTTTCCTTGAACATGTTGAATCTTATTTTTAATATATTCATTTATATAAAAAGATGACTTGCAACATGATTTAATGAGACAGATAACATTTCACACATAAATACTATCCAGCTGTTGAAATTGCTTTTGTTCCCATATACAGTATATTGTTATGCTATGATTTATCTGATAATCAACATGATCAACAACTACATCTTTTTTGTAGTTTGACGTTACTATTAAAATTCATCAGGATATCTATTTTTCACAAGTTGACAGACTTTATTTCTGAGGGATTTTTACCCTTTTTGTAAATGGAGTAAGTACCCAATCTTTTTTCAATAGGATTCTTCCCTTTTTCATAAGTTGGGCGAGTTGGTAAACGAAAGTGGGGCGACTTTTCAGATAGTGGGGCGAGTTGGTAAACGAAAGTGGGGCGACTTTTCAGATAGTGGGGCGAGTTGGTGGCAAAGTGGGGCGATTAAGTGTGAGCGATTTGATAGTAGGGCGATTTTGACCTAGGATGGTTTTCTGTGTGTGTCTGATAGTGTTGCTTAAAATTGTAACAATCGATCAAAGCTTCACCTAAGAAATTTTGCAATATTTGTGATTACGCAATAATAAACGGAAATGTATTTCGCTGTCTTAAACTCCGAAACGTACATGGACTCTCGAATACGACAAAACACAATCTTTTTGCTGAAACGTCCAGTAAAGTCATAAATAATAAGAAGGACATTTAAAAATCAACACGAAAAAAAATACTTTAATTTATTTTTTTTCATTAAAAGGGTATTTATAAAAGTTTTAAAACGGATGAAAACCGAGTTTTGCTATCCGTTTCCGAATCTGCATGAATTATAACCCTTTTATAAGGGTCTCACTAATTAGCGACAACAAGCGTCAAGAAGCGACAACAAGCGTCAACAAGCGACAACAAGTGACAACAAGAATTATTTTAGCGACAACAAGCGACAAGAAAACATATTTTTTTTATTAGATATAAAGAAATTTGTATTTAATGTTTTTTTTTAAATATACGAGCAGATATGTCTAATTAAAATGTTTTATTATATAGATAGACGAAGAAAGGAAACATTTGTGAGGAAGAAATAGTGAACACCTGTTGAAAACTCAAGATTGTCATTAATTTCCTTTCATCTTCAATCAATATGCATAAACATGATACATATCGTTTAATGAGACAATAAGCAAATAAAAAGATGAAAACATTCACATTTCAATTTTCTTTTCCTCTTGTTTGATTTCAGTTCTTTGTATTTCACAATTTGTGTCAATATATTCAGGACAATGATGCAAAAATAATTCATTTTGCGAGCTTAATATATATATTGCACGAAAAGAGTTTTAAAAAAAAACAAATTATAAGATAAATAATATGTTCTAAAACACAAGGAAAAGTGTTCTCATAACAGTTAACACAATAATTAAACGTAATACTGGCTGTTAGATGATAAAATATTATGTAAATAATGTTTCATTTTTTTCTATCAATTATAACTTTCTTGTCGCTAAAATTATTTTCTTTTGCATATTCTTTTAATATTTATTGCAATAATTAATTTTAATTAAAAAAATATGTTTTCTTGTCGCTAAATAGTTTCTTGTCGCTTGTTGTCGCTAAAATAATACTTGTTGTCGCTTCTTGTCGCTTGTTGACGCTTGTTGTCGCTAAAATTCTTGTTGTCGCTAATTAGTGAGACCGTTTTATAATTTCCGGTATGTATGTGGTGGCAGAATAATCCCCAATTAATGTCTACTAGCATCATTGACTTTTCAGACTGCTTTGAAGGGGCATTTTTCGTCTTACTATTCATCCAAAAATACTTATGCAATAGTTTTGACAATGAAAAGTTAAATCATAGCAGACATGCCAGAGGCAATATGAGCAATATTGATGAGGCTCTGATCAATGAGGTTCATGACCCATGTAAAACGTTTAGAGTGGGGTGCTCATTTTCGCCATATCTTTCTATGATTTCTACAGTTTATTTTCAGGTCTATATATATGTTTTTGAAATATACTGATATTTTTATATGAAGATAAATTCAAATGCAAAATATTCTTAAGCTTGAAAACGTGTTTGTTTGAAAATAATCATCTGAAAAGTTTGATTAAAGGGTGTTTGAAATTGCCTGATGTTTTGTCTATGATGGACACATATTCGCCGTTTTTATACATCTATTTAAACCAAAAAAACTGAAGCTTTAAACAATATTTTTCAAATCAATTTCATTATAGATGAATAGCAGACATTTTTCAAAGGTGTACAGAACTGAAATTTAGGGCAATCAGTCAAAGAATTACCAAGAAATACTTCTTGGAAATTGTGTTTTTCATTCAGGAAATTGGCCGCAAATTGTTGTCCGGTTTTTGGTCCTTTGCAGTAAGTGCCGCAATTTCGTCGTATTTTAAAAAATAATCATATTTGTTATAAAAATCTAATTTGCCGGTACATTTTTTCCATTTCAGCTATCATTTGAAGTTTTTACACCTAAAAATCATAAAATGGCGAAAATGTGTCCCCGGCAAATATGTGCGCCCCACTCTATACATTTTTTTTGTATGTTATAGAACATAATCTCAAGGACTATTAGTACTTTCAATAGCAGTTTCTAAGCTTTCATGTAGATACAACCCAAAGGTTATCAGGCATAATTTGTTCCGACCTATTAAAGTCGAGCCAACCCAATATTTTAAGTCATTTGGACCTAGTCTAAATAAATCATTTGTTATTATGGCATCCAGTCGTTCCAGCCCCAAACCTATTCTGCCAATAGTCGATCGATCCGGCCCATGTCCATCAGGCCCACATCATGCACATTAATCCGGCCCCATTATTTAATAATGAATAATGTACAAATGATGTACATGTATATTGTCTTATATATTTATCAAATATGTCACCTAATCATCCATTGAATGTTGATATAAAAGAGGGGCGAAAGATACCAGAGGGACAGTCAAACTTATAGATCTAAAATAAACTGACAACGCCATGGCTAAAAATGAAAAAAAACAGACAAATGATAGAACACATGACACAACACTGAAAACTAAAGACTAAGCAACAGGAACCCCACCAAAAAACTGGGGTTGATCTCAGGTGCTCTGGAAGGGTACGCAGATCATGCTCCACATGTGGCATCCATCGTGTTGCTCATGTTATTATTTACTCAAGGTAAATAGTCTATTTCAGTAGGTCACATTCATGAAAAGGGAAAGGGATTGCAGTTACAATGCAAGGAACATATTTGATATCATCTGTGAAACAGTTATTCCATAACAGTCAACCAACTTGTGATGGTGTCTGTAAAATTTACAAAGGGATGATTTCAACTTCACTGTTTGGAACTCTTGGTTTAATAGCTTCCCTGTGAGCAGCAACACTCTAACAAGGTATTCATGATAGGAAACACAAGCTGGGAAATACCGTATCAATTGGGAGTTATATCCTCTGTATGCAGGCACTGCTGGAATGTTGCTATTAAGAAATGGAAAGTTCACTGAATTGGGAAGCTGAAATCAATTCTTTTGTTGTATAGTTTTGTTTCAACTGACCCTCATTGTCAATTTCTAGATGTATGTCAAGACATGGGGCCGACTTAACTGTATCTGTTGTATCCTTTAATCTCTAGTTCAATGGGATAGATGCCTTCAACATAGTCAACAAATTTTGAATCATTTAGTGAGAGAACATCATCTATATACATGATATAGCAGAAATGTAAAGTTAAAGGATATTGCTAACTTCTCATCTTTCTTTATAAGAAGTTCCTTTATAAAGTATGCCTCATAATAAAAAAGAAACATGTCGGCAAGAAGAGGGACGCAATTGGTTCCCATTGGAATGCAGACAGTCTGTTGAAAAACAGGTCCTCCAAATGTAACAAATATGTTGTCAATCAAGAAATCAAGCATCTTGATATGTCAGTTTCAGAGAAATTTTTGTTTGAATCAGAGTGATCCTTTACAAAGTAGGATTTATTCCTCCATAAGACAAGATACTTGTATCTATGTTGGCCATTCTTTTTTATGAAACAAAGCAATATCAACTCTTTTAATTTGTCCTTTATTTGGAATTGGGAATACTTATGTAAAGTGTAGAAAAGTCAAATGTTTTAATACTATTGCAAGATGAACAGATGAAAGAGTCTTAGATTGTTTGTAAAAGATCTTTGGAATTTTAAGTATCCACATCTGATCCACGCCACCTATAGAATAGGGAGTTTCACAATAAATTGCTAATAAAATAGATGTTAATAATTTAGAAAGAGGTTTCGTGGAGCACTAAGAAATTATTCGTTTTTTTTTTATCATTTGATTCACTTTGAGGCCAGATGTGCCAGAACGACTTCAGACAGATCTACTGATTAAAAACTCCAATCTCCCTATTTCTTTTATATTTTGTTGAATGATGACATTTCTTGTCTGGACCTTCCAGCATGTCCAACTTCATCATTCTTTCATCATGTTCACAAAACATGATAAAAAAAAAAGAAACATATAAACACACTTTGAATTTCACCATTATCATGACTATCATACTATAGAAAATTAACACATCTAAATTCCAATAAAGATTTAGATATCAAAAACAATCTTTTTTTCTCTTTTTACTGACTTATATACACATGGAAAAAAGTATTGCAACACCTTGATTTTTTAAAACTTGAAAAATCAGCCTCTTTTTTTGGATGAAATATAATAAAATATTTGTATAATATTATTGAAACATAGTTTATGATAACATTGGCATTTAAGCGAACAAAAAACGTTACAAAAAAAATTAATTTTTATAACCACAATTTTAATAACAAAATGAAGTGTTTTTTGTACACAAAAATGTATTTCACAACTTTTACTGTAGTCGAACTTTAAAATGTCAGACATTTCAAAATTAATCTTTAGATGACTGTTCACATCATGGGTGATCGTTATACGCCAAAGAATTAGTACTTTGTGCGCAGCCTCCATTCAAACGGATAACCGCATCATAACGTCTTCTGATTCCTGCCATAAATCGACTAATTTGTTGCTAAGGTAGCAGCAACCTTTTCTGATGAAGGGCATTGTTTATTTCATGGTGTCTTTGAACAGGGGTGTCCTTTCGCGCACTTTCCGCCCAATAGTGTCCCGTATATGCTCGATATGGTTCAAATACGGGCTACGATCAGGCCAAGGAAGATGATTCTAAATGTATTGGAACAATGGCTCTTCCTTCACGATGCTAATTTTTAACTTTGGCGAGCTCTGCACTACATTGGATACGGAAAACTGTGTGTCTGTTTGTAAGCAAAGGTCTCCGAAATGGTCTTATCGCACGATAACCAGTAGAGATGAGTCAATCTCGAACAGTTCTTGTTAAAAAGCTCCTATATACCCACCGCTCTCTTTTTAGGATTGTTTTGTATGCAATGGGGTTCTGACCAACCTTCATTATGCTTGATTTCCCCTAGCAAATGGTATAGGGGGTCTTCTTTATCTCGGAAGGTCTTTAACATCGTTTATTGCCTGATTTTATTCTCAAAAATACTTATAGTGGAATGGTGATGACCAACAATACATGCAGTTGTTACAACGACATTCCTGCTTCTCTCATGCTGATAATCTGACATCTTGCTGCAGTTAAGAGTTGTCGAGAAGCCATTACAAGGTGTCAATCACATAACTTTAAAAACTTGGTTATTTAAAGTGTTGAAAACAATGAGGATAAAAACATCTGTTTTGCTGTTTACGGGTACAGTAGCTGCATGTGCAGATAAGAACTTATTGAGTCGATATTTATTGATTAAACTCAGGTGACACTTAAATAATGTTTAACTAATTCTATTTTACCAAATTATATCACAAAAAAATAAAGAGTGTTTTTTTAATTTCAATTTCAATTTGGTGTTGCAATACTTTTTTCCATGTGTATAGATACATGGATAAGAAGATGTGGTATAAGTTGAATGAGACAACTTTCCATTCAAGTCACAATTTGTAAAAGTAAATTGTATGTATCACTATGATTGCAAGTAGGTATTCATAATCATATCACCACACCACTGTTCAAACACAATCGCTTGCAATTTAACATCAATACTCATCTCCAATCACCTTTAACATGTTTAACATGTTTCAATTTTTTAAGGATTTTTTTTTAACAAAGCTTAATTTCAGTGTGTAAGTCAAAAAATGAATAGAATGTTAGAAAAGAATGATAAATTGATAAGTGACGTTTAAATTTTATGTAATTTGATTTATTTCATATGGCATGTGTAACAATGTTGTTTGCCTGGGGTTGGTTGTCTTTTTTGGATATTTTTGACCATGTTTCATGTATGTCATTCCTTGTGCATGTTGTGTTGACCCAAATCCTTGCATGGGAGGGTAACGCTATAGCAGTTTAACTACTAAGTTGGATTTATTATTATTTTATAGACCAACACTTCACTGATTTATTCAATTTTCCCAGTCTTTGTTTATTCACAGTTATTATCAAAAATAATTTTATGATGTTCTTTTTCAGGTTAAATTAAATGCTATCTACCAGATTATTTTCGACACTTAGATCAGTTAAAGTAATGGAGTTGAAAGAAGTTGTAAAAAAGTTGAATCAGTTTGCCCCAACTTCACTGGCAGAGAAATGGGACAATGTTGGACTATTAATAGAGCCATCATCACCACTACAAGTACACCTTAATATATATTTATTTACAAATAAATCTTACAAAGATGAGAGATTGAACATATTTTAATAAAATTGATTTTGTACTATAGCTTAGCCCTTGTACAAACATGAATTTAGAAAATAGAAAATTGTGAAGATCACTTTTTAAAAGTATATGGTGTAAATAAATTTGAGTAATTTAAAACCACAAATAAAGGGCCTTCAAGATAAAAAAAAATTACAGATCTATTAGGATTTTTTTCATCATTTTGATTCCTAATGCTAAAACAACTGATAGAAAACAAAGAATAACCATTGTGTTTTTAAAAGACCAATATACAGCTGTCCTTACATGATTGTTAAGTTAAATAAACATACAAGCAAAGACACCACAACAATCACAAAATATGTCAGATAGAGATAGTGCTGTACATGTATGCAAATGAATATAAATGCATCTGTTAACCTAATTTTACATGAATAAGTGAAAATATGGCTGTCTTTAGGAAGTCAATGTTGATTAAAGATATCCATAAAATACATTGAATGGAGAATCTATCCAACTAATACATGTATAAGATTACTTCTAAAGTACTCATGATTTCCTAAAAAGAAATTCTTTCTTTAACATGTTTAATGTCACTATTTCAGTTTAATTTGTTATATTTTCCAGGTTAAGAAAATCATGCTGACTAATGATTTAACCCCTCCTGTAATGGAGGAAGCTGTTGCCAAGGGAACCAATCTAATCATTTCATATCATCCACCAATATTTTCTGGAATGAAATGTGTCACTCAGAAATCATGGAAGGAGAGAATTGTGACAACATGTTTGGAAAATAGAATAGGAGTTTTCTCCCCTCATACAAGCTACGATTGTGTACAAGATGGAGTAAATGATTGGTTAATAAAAGCATTTGGTAATGTATGATATGTAAATGATTGATGTCAATTTAAGTTTGTCGTGTTATTATTGCAAAGTTTTTCTAGATAGGAAGTTTTTATTTTTGTACATGTATGACCCACAAGAATATTAATTTTAGTTTTGTTGAATCCACTGTTGCATAAGAGATTATTTAAAATGATCACTTTTCAAGGTTAGATAACTTGAGGAAGAGGTACCCATCAGAGGCTAAATACATGAATAAAAATTAAATCATTAAATATTCCTGTTTGACACTTTCAAAAACAGCCTTACAAACAAAGTCAAAGTCGAACTAATAACACATGGTCCAGATAGTCTAAACTTCGTCTATATAAAAATATTTGTTGGTTAAACCTGTTTAATTTTATGTGCACACAAAGTCTAGTTGACAGTTCTAGGTCTTCATTCGGAAAATACAAATCTATTGTATTTATGTGTATTTCAGATGTTGTTGATGTCAGACCTATACAGAATGCAATGGAACTTCACAGTAACATGTCAAATAGTATAAGTTGTTGTGTACCAAGAACACAGTGTGACCAGTTACAGGAAGAGTTATCTGGCATTCCTCATATTAGGTTACCTCCCCTTTCTGCGTAAGTTGTGTTGTACCAAAAACTCAGTGTGACCAGTTACAGGAAGAGTTATCTGGCATTCCTCATATTAGGTTACCTCCCCTTTCTGCGTAAGTTGTGTTGTACCATTCAGTTGCAGCAAGAATTATCTGACATTCCTCATTTTAAGTTACCTCCCATTTCTGTGGAAGTTTTTTTTTATTGAAGACAGGTGTTATGCATAAATGAAAAGTAATAGGTTGGATGGAACCAGCAGTAAAATTTTCAACAACTGAATTTAAAAAAGTAAAATATTTTGGCCACAGGGACCTGTCAGAGGTGTGTCCCTAGATTGTTCTACATTATGCTTTAGTTATATTGTTAAGTGGTATAAAAACAAGATTTTTTAAGAAAAATAGTTTATTATTCATTCAAAGTGTGTCTATGAGCTATAAGTCTTGAGTTATCTCCCATCCCACCTGAGTTATCTCCCATTCCACCCAAACTTTTTATTTCCTTTATGTAAGAATTGTCTCATTGCAATCATAACATCGTCTATACTTTTACCAGATCTGTCAGAAAATTTGAGAGACCTTCAAATCAATAAGCCATTGCTGCAAAAAAACTTCTGAAAGTTCATCTAAAGTGGATGCTTGAATGTACTTTGTTTTCTATTTTGTATTCTAGTGTACTGTATAGCATGTCCTAATAAACACTTTTTAATAGGAATCATGGAAGAAGTATTTATTGTTGAACCACTTTTTTGACCCATGTAATTGAAATTGAAAATAAAAGATCATCATAATATCATTCAAATGATTAAATAAATGAGTTTTTCTCTATACTTGATATCTGTTAAGACAAACCATTCCTGATCTATTATTGATACCCATACTAAGACGGAAAATGACTTTCATACAGACTTTGAATGGTCCTGTACTTTTGCTACCAACTGTTGAATAAAGTATTTTCATCTGACAATATCAATTTTGTACTTAAGGGGGTTCGCGGGTCTAAATCATTTATATAGGATTTCTCTATATTTTTCTATAAATGAACTTTATCTTATAGTTAATAGAAAAATAAAATAAAAAAGTGGGGTAACCGTTCATTTGCGCTCACAATCTGCCTTCAAAAGAAGCATACATTTTTGTAAAGGTGGGTTTTTTCTGTTGAAGTAATAGGAGAAATAAAGGTAATATCGAAATAAAAAAAAGAAATTTATTACAGAAATCGCTAAAATTTTACAATAATTTAGTTTAAGTACAGCTCATATGGAAATTATATTAAAAAAGATAGGTCACCGATGAGTTGAAAAAGATATTTCAATTTTAGAGCCAAAAAATGGCATTTTTCCACCAAAGGGAGATAATTTGGAACTTTTTCAATGATGTTTAAATTTTGAAAGTCTTCTGGGGCCAACACGAATTGATTGTTTTGAATGATTTTTGTACCATATGATAAAGTAACAACTACAAAAGGAAATAAATAAAATTTGTAATGAAAAACAAATGTTTGATTTTTTTCTGAAATTTTTATACCCTCGAGCCTCCTTAAACATGTAAATTAATGTGGTTGTAATATTATGTTTATTAATACATGTAATGGTCACATACCACCATTTTAGTTACCTACTATCTTGAAATGACTGTATGTGTTGCTCTCCACCTATTGCAGTTAATTAAAATATCTGACCAAATTGCAATTTGTTTTATCAACCCAAATTATTATTATGAATGTTGCAAATTATATCGAATCAATGCCTTATAAATTCTTTCACAGAAAACCAGATTTTACAGAAATTTTATATTAATTTTACAGTGAAACAGATGACCTAATGGTAACAGTTGGTTGTTCAAGTAACAATGTTAGTAAAGTGGTTAATGTAATGAACAAGTATACAGCACAGTTCATAGAGGTTAAACAGATGTCAAAGGTCAGTTCATAGAGGTTAAATAGATGTCAAAGGTCAGTTCATATCAAACCTTTGAATTGCTTGAAATTTTTCAGGGTGAAATTGCAAAGTTCTGCAAACACATGTAAGATTAGTTTTTGATTACTTTTGGTGTTGAAGGTTTACTCTAAATGTGGTACTTTTGTGGATGATTCACACAGAAATATTTCAGTTATATTTAATATGTAGGAGGGTCCTAATGAGGGTACCTTTATGATAAATAATGATAAAAATTCTTGCCAAATGAAGTTAAGGTAATTTTTGGTACATAATGATAAAATGTACACTTACTCATTGTTACTTTTAGATGATAAAAAAAATTAACTGATTTTGACGATAACATTAATTATTTGAGAATCTTTCAAATCACAATTAGGATATTTTGAGGAATCACAGTAAAAGTTTAACTTATTTGATGCTAACAGGAGCTGAAAATGACTGATTGACGCCTGACGGTAAAGGGCATTCCTACCCTCATGTAGTAGTTAATCATTAAAAAAACTTATTAAAGACTCCAGGATTATGAATTTGTATGCCAGACATGTTTTTTAAATACAAAAGACCCATCAGTGATGCTGGCTTCAAAAAAAGTTATAAAACTAACAAAAGCACAAAGTGAAAGATCTAACCATTAAGGACAAAACAAAATCCAAACTATTTGACAGATAAATAAATTTGAGTTATTATAGGATTAAACGCCTTTTTAAAGGAATATATTGGTGTGTAAACTCGACCAATTCACTCACAAACAAATAAATCGGACTTTTACGATATGTTTGTGAGTGACTTGGTCCAGTTTATACACCTCTAAATTCCTTTAAAAAGGCGTTTAACCCTTATAACTCTTTAAATTTGGAGATATGGAATATATTTTTCCACACTTATTACCTCTATAACACGTACATTGTATATTTATGTCATCGAATAAACCTGGCGCATGCATATGTTTGTTTGTTAACACAAACATGTGTACTCAATGAGATTTGCTATCTGATAAAAAGTAAACTGCAAAAAATTCTTATTATCATTCAAACAAATGTTTTTGTGTATTATTTTATTTACCGATTAACGTGCAGTGAAAATGAATTTTGTTTACATCGGTGTCATTATCGTGGCCATCTTGTTTACATAGGTTACGAAAAGAAGTTCGGTCAACGTCCTCTATCGAAAAAAAATAACCAACGTCAAGATCAACTACCAGAAGTCTTCTAGACCAATCATATCAACGTATTCCCTAATATGCAAATCATATAAGAATAATAACCTCACATCAGAAGCAACCGCTGGGCTTGAAAGTGAATCACTGAACATGAGGGAAGTTATTTTGATAGTATGACAACTACGGCTGTAGTGAACAAAGCTTCCTAAGCAATATTATAAAAGGTTGATTCCATTTATTAGAAATAAAGATTCACAAGGCTTCTTGAGTCAACATAATAAATATTATATAATACTTCAATGTCAGTGATATTGATATTGGAAACAATACACATTATTCTTTTGATTGTAAATTATCACAGGTACCTAAACCTGGTTATGGTATGGGAAGAATAGGGAAACTAAAGAACAAATTAACAGTAGATGAAGCAATACAGAAAGTCAAGTCACATCTACAACTAGATTCTATAAGGATAGCTAAATCTCCAGGTATGATATAGCTGACTGATACAAACTTCATCAATAAAACATTGGTCTATACACTTTAGGCCACGGTTTTTGAATTTGTTGGTTTACAGATTTTCCCCATGAAAAAGTCGGGTTGGTCAGTCGGGAAAAAAATTTTTAAAAAATATCTTTTTAGACAGAAAAATATGCAAAATAAATATATTTTTCACCTTGCTAGCATTATGTTTATTATGCTATTTTGTCATCATTCCTTAAATTTTAGTTCGATGAAATATTATTGCTCAGCTGTCATAAACATCCCATGACATTGTCTAATAATTTCCCGGAAAAAGGGGGTGCACGGACAAAGACGAAATTAAATCGTCATTACACAATTAAGAAAAACAGATTAGCTTAGCCCTGAATCAATTTCAGAAAACTTGTTGAATAATTATCTTCAAGCAAGGAAACTGATAAAGAAAAAAAATGTAAAGAAGTTGTATGAACAAGTGTTAAAAACGTATTAGACTCGTCCACTTGAAAAACGAGAATGTCGGGTGAATCTGTTGTCATGCATTCACGTTTTTAGCTCACCTGGCCGAAAGGCCAAGTGAGCTTTTCTCATCACTTGGCGTCCGGCGTCCGGCGTCGTCGTCGTCCTTCATTAACTTTTACAAAAATCTTCTCCTCTGAAACTACTGGGCCAAGTTTAACCAAACTTGGCTACAATCATCATTGGGGTATCTAGTTTAAAAAATGTGTCCGGTGCCCCGCCCAACCAACCAAGATGGCCACCATGGCTAAAAATAGAACATAGGGGTAAAATGCAGTTTTTGGCTTATAACTCAAAAACCAAAGCATTTAGAGCAAATCTGACATGAGGTAATATCGTTCATCAGGTCAAGATCTATCTGCCCTGAAATTTTCAGATGAATCGGACATTTCGTTGTTGGGTTGCTGCCCCTGAAATGGTAATTTTAAGGAAATTTTGCTGTTTTTGGTTATTATCTTGAATATTATTATAGATAGAGATAAACTGTAAACAGCAATAATGTTCAGCAAAGTAGGATCTACAAATAAGTCAACATGACCAAAATGGTCAGTTGACCACTTTAGGAGTTATTGCCCTTTATAGTCAATTTTTAACCATTTTTCGTAAATCTTAGTAATCTTTTAGAAAAATCTTCTCCTCTGAAACTACTGGGCCAAATTTAACCAAACTTGGCAATAATCATCATTAGGGTATGTTGTTTAAAAAATGTGTCTGGTGCGCAGCCCAAACAACCAAGATGGCTGCCATGGCTAAAAATAGAACATAGGGGTAAAATGCAGTTTTTGGCTCATTACTCAAAAACCAAAGCATTTAGAGCAAATCTGACAGTTGTAAATTTGTTCATCAGGTCAAGATCTACCTGCCCTGAAATTTTCAGATGAATCGGACATTCCGTTGTTGGGTTGCTGCCCCTGAATTGGTAATTTTGAGGAAATTTTGCCGTTTTTGGTTATAATCTTGAATATTATTATAGATAGAGATAAACTGTAAACAGCAATAATGTTCATTAAAGTAAGATTTACAAATAAGTCAACATGACCGAAATGGTCAGTTGACCCCTTTAGGAGTTATTGCCCTTTATAGTCAATTTTTAACCATTTTTCGTAAATCTTAGTTATCTTTTACAAAAATCTTCTCCTCTGAAACTACGGGGCCAAATTAATTCAAACTTGGCCACAATTATCTTTGAGATACCTTGTTGGAAAAATGTGTCTGATGACCTGGCCATCCAGCCAAGATGGCCACCACGGCTAAAAATAGAACATAGGGGTAAAATGTAGTTTTTTGCTTATAACTCTGAAACCAAATCATTTAGAGCAAATCTGACAAGGAGTTAAATTGTTAATCAAGTCAATATATATCTGCCCTGAAATATTCAAATGAATTGGACAACCGGATGGTGGGTTGCTGCCCTCCAATTGGTAATTTTTAAAGAAATTTTGCTGTTTTTGGTTATTATCTTGAATACTATTATAGATAGCGATAAACTGTAAGCAGCGATAATGTTCATCAAAGTAAGATCCACAAATAAGTCAACATGACCTAAATGGTCAATTGACCCCTTAAGGAGTTATTGCCCTTTATAGTCAATTTTTAACAATTTTCATTAATTTGGTAAATTTATGTAAATTTTTACCAAATATTTTTCTCTGTTACTAATGGGCAAAGTTCATTATAGATATAATTGTAAGAAGCAAGAACGTTCAGTAAAGTAAGAACTTCAAACACATCACCATCACCAAAATACAATTTTGTCATGAATCCATTTGTGTCCTTTGTTTAATATGCACATAGACCAAGGTGAGTGACACAGGCTCTTTAGAGCCTCTAGTTAACAATTTTCTTAAAATTTGAAGATTTTCAATAACATTTTCCACAGAAAGTACTGTTATAGATAGAGATAATTGTAAGCAGCAAGAATGTTTAGTAAAGTAAGATCTACAAACACGTCACCATCACCAAAACACAATTTTATCATGAATCCATCTGTGTCCATTGTTTAATATTCACATAAACCAAGGTGAGCGACACAGGCTCTTTAGAGCCTCTAGTTTATCCAAATGACAATATTTTTTTTATTATCTATGAAACAAGAAAATTCCAAATGATTTGTTAATATTCAGTACTTTAACTTGATGTCTTCCACCTGTCCACATTTGGACAAGTCTATTTATATGAGATGATGCATCTTACGGACTGATGAAAAATAAGGGAAACGAACTTATTGTGTAATTGGTTTTTAAACACAGGTTTTAGTTCCGCAAAATTATTTGCTCAAAGGACATTTCAAGGTCAGTTATAATTGATTTGTCTATTTTTAGAAATGTAAACTGGAAGTTTTATTTTTTCACATCAGAAAGTGTTATCAATTTTTATAGTGATTATTGCATTTCATTTCATAACAAAGGATATTTTAATTATTTTTTCAGGGATAATGCATTTGTTAGGGTTGGCGGGAATAAAAAAGCACAAAAAGTCAATTTTATTTTTATTCTGGAAATCGGCAAAATCGGGTAGGCGGATCCGTAAACCAACAAATTAAAAAATCCTGGCCTTATTACTTTCATGTAAAAAATTTTCAGAATCAAATTTCAAACTTAAAAACTGGTATAAGCCCATCTTTAAGTTGAAAGTTACTATGATTTTGTTTGAAAACATATCTCACTAACAAATTTTGTAAAATTGTTTTTGCCAATATAGCTAATTAGTCCCCTACCGACGAAGTTGAAGGGGACTTAAGGTTTGCACTTAGTCCGTCTGTTTGTATGTCCATCCGTCAGTCAGGCAAATTAGCTTTCCACACTTTTTTTCTTTGTTCTTAAAGATATTGATTTGATATTTGTTATATGGTTTTATCATAACAAGTTATAGATCAAGTTTGTATTTTGTTCCATTCTGATAAGACCAGAATTATGGTCCATAAAAAAAATCCATATCTAATGTTAGAGTACTATGTTAAACCATTTTTCTATACAAAGAGAGATAACTCATTTTTTTAAAGAAATTCTTTAGTAAATTGTTTGAAACATTTGTGCCAGTTTGTGTGTTTGTTATTTTGTATTAACTAATTTTCTGAATGCTATATATATAAAAAAAATATTATTAAGTGATATTGATTGATAATTGATATATAGTTTTATTATGACATTTTTAAAAGCTCTTCAGAGCTTATGTTTGTAATTGCTTTCTTATACCGACTCTTAATAAAGCTTTGTCTTTATTATGTCTTTTATATGTCTTATGACAAGTTCCAGATCAAGTTCAAATTTTTGTTTTGGTCTGATAATTTTCTGCATGTTATGGTCCTTGGACTTGAAAAATTCACTCATATAATCAGTTATTCACACTGTTTTTAGTCATGCTTAAATAAAATGACTTGATATTTACTTTTTGTTTACACCATGACAAGTTATAGAACAAGTTAGCATTTTGTTCCAGTATAATGTAATTTTTCCCCGGTAGGTGACTATGTATTGCCATGCAATACTCTCAGAATGCTTGTCTGTATTACTAATGGAATATA
This sequence comes from Mytilus edulis, assembly GCF_963676685.1. Lineage (NCBI taxonomy): Eukaryota > Metazoa > Mollusca > Bivalvia > Mytilida > Mytilidae > Mytilus > Mytilus edulis. Next base: position 12,950,034 of record NC_092349.1, on the reverse strand, counting down.
AACTTAGTTTTAATGATCCCCATTTTTAATAATCATTGATGACGATAACAGTAACTGTAAATTGTGCCAATGATATCTAGATATAGAAATTTTGACAAAACACTTTGAAGTTTGGTTGTACCTGTAGAAAACTTATTTCAAACGGGATAGCACATCCTCATTTTTACGGAAATTTTGTTAACCGTGCATGGAAATTTAGAAATGATCCATGTAAACTTGTCGCTCCTTTAAATAAACTTATTCCAAAAGGTTACCTATTCAACACTGTAATAAGATCATTGAATATTGTTTTTATTGGTTTAAATATTGATTTTGTTATCAGTAAATTAAAAGGTAACTAAATATTACTAGTATGTTATATACATATACACATTCATGGATCTACAATCTGTTGACACCTGTAACTTGGCATGCACAAGGTCATGTTTTTCTCTGACTGTTTATGACGTCTTTACACTAAATCCATTGGATGTTGGATGTGTTAGGATTGATAGTTTAGTCTTAGATGCATGATTTTTTTATTATTTGGTTAGTGGCTTTGAACTAGCTGTCAGATAATGGTCCTCAGATAACTGCCAGTACTCTCAGATCTGTTCATTGTGTCTTTTTGTGTCTGGAATCGGGATGTATAAGTACCCGGCCATGTCCACTTGTATTTTTGTCCATCTAATGAGTTGAGCCTTTTTCAACTGATTTTTATAGTTCGTTCATATGTTGTACTGTTATACCACTGTCCCAGGTTAGGGGGAGGGTTGGGATCGCGCTAACATGTTTAATCCCGCCACATTATTTATGTATGTACCTGTCCCAAGTCAGGAGCCTGTAGTTCAGTGGTTGTCGTTTGTTTATGTGTTACATATTTGTTTTTCGTTCAATTTTTATACGATCGCAAAATTTGAAAATTTTTTCGTCGTATATTGCTATCACGTTGGCGTCGTCGTCGTCGTTGTCGTCGTCGTCCGAATACTTTTAGTTTTCGCACTCTAACTTTAGTAAAAGTGAATGGAAATCTATGAAATTTTAACACAAGGTTTATGACCACAAAAGGAAGGTTGGTATTGATTTTGGGAGTTTTGGTCCCAACATTTTAGGAATTAGGGGCCAAAAAGGGCCCAAATAAGCATTTTCTTGGTTTTCACACTATAACTTTAGTTTAAGTTAATAGAAATCTATGAAATTTTGACACAAGGTTTATGACCACAAAAGAACGGTTGGGATTGATTTTGGGAGTTTTGGTTTCAACAGGTTAGGAATTAGGGGCCAAAAAAGGGCCCAAATAAGCATTATTCTTGGTTTTCGCACAATAACTTTAGTTTAAGTAAATAGAAATCTATGAAATTTAAACACAAGGTTTATGACCATAAAAGGAAGGTTGGTATTGATTTTGGGAGTTTTCAGGTCCCAACAGAATAAGGGGGCCAAAGGGTCCAAAATTAAACTTTGTTTGATTTCATCAAAATTGAATAATTGGGGTTCTTTGATATGCCGAATCTAACTGTCATGACTGTGTATGTAGATTCTTAACTTTTGGTCCCGTTTTCAAATTGGTCTACATTAAGGTCCAAAGGGTCCAAAATTAAACTTAGTTTGATTTTGACAAAAAATGAATCAGTTTGGTTCTTTGATATGCTGAATCTAAAAATGTACTTAGATTCTTGATTTAATATTGGCCCAGTTTTCAAGTTGGTCCAAATCGGGGTCCAAAATTAAACTTTGTTTGATTTCATCAAAAATTGAATAAATGGGGTTCTTTGATATACCAAATCTAACTGTGTATGTAGATTCTTCATTTTTGGTCCTGTTTTCAAATTGGTCTACACTAAAGTCCAAAGGGTCCAAAATTAAACTTAGTCTGATTTTAACAAAAATTGAAATCTTGGGGTTCTTTGATATGCTGAATCCAAAAATGTACTTAGATTTTTTATTATGGGCCCAGTTTTCAAGTTGGTCCAAATCAGGATCTAAAATTATTATATTAAGTATTGTGCAATAGCAAGTCTTTTCAATTGCACAGTATTGCGCAATGGCAAGAAATATCTAATTGCACAATATTGTGAAATAGCAATTTTTTTTTTAATTAGAGTTATCTGTCTTTGTCCAGAATAGTAAGCAAGAAATATCTAATTGCAAAATATTGTGCAATAGCAAGATTTTTTTTTAATTGGAGTTATCTTTCTTTGTCCAGAATCAACTTAAATCTTTGTTATATACAATATACAATGTATATTCACTTTTTACTACCAACTGATAAATTAAAATAATCTTTACCATTCAGTGATAACAAGCAGTTTTTTTTACATCTTAATATTTTATGATGTGTTTAAATGAGTAGTTATTGTTGCAAACTCCATTAGAAATTTTAATTGAGATTAGTTTTGGAATAAGGGAAAGGGGGATGTGATTAAAAAAATTGGGTTCAATTTTTCTCATTTGAAATTTCATAAATAAAAAAGAAAATTTCTTCAAACATTTTTTTGAGAGGATTAATATTCAACAGCATAGTGAATTGCTCTAAGAGAAAACAAAAATTTTAAGTTCATTAAAACACATTCATTCTGTGTCAGAAACCTATGCTGTGTCAACTATTTAATCACAATCCAAATTTAGAGCTGAATCCAGCTTGAATGTTGTGTCCATACTTGCCCCAACCGTTCAGGGTTCAACCTCTGCGGTCGTATAAAGCTACGCCCTGCGGAGCATCTGGTTTATATATTAAATAAGACTGTTAGTTTTCTCGTTTGAATTGTTTTACATTGTCTTATCGGAACCTTTTATAGCTGACTATACGGTATGGGCTTTGCTCATTGTTGAAGGCCGTACGGTGACCTATAGTTGTTAATGTCTGTGTCATTTTGGTCTCTTGTGGACAGTTGTCTCATTGGCAATCATACCACATCTTCTTTTTTATATAACTACTTGCTTAAAGTTTGTGAAATACAATAGTTTTTGTTCTTTTCACAAGTTACTTCTATTGACATAGATTCTGATATTATATACCCTTCAACACAAATTTGTACAGTTTTATATCAAAAATATTTCATTGTGACCAATTTTTACATTTTTTGTGACAATGATGTAATTTCTATTTTATTACAGAATTTTTATTCTGCATTCTAATAGATCTGTAAATATATACATCTGAAACTGCCTCAAAATGAGAGTTTGATTTGAGTAAAGAACATTTTGTATTTTCCATTTGGAAAGTTTTTCAAATGAAAATAACATAATATACATGTATAATATCACATTTTATCCGTGCAAAATAAAGAACTGATTTCCAATTTATTTTTGATTGCAGATTCAAACACTTTAGAGACTGTGGCAGTTTGTGGAGGGTCAGGAGGAAGCTTGTTAAAAGATGTACGTGCATCATTATATTTGACAGGTGAAATGTCCCATCACGACGTACTCCATGCTGTATACAGTGGGTCAAATGTGATATTGTGTGACCATAGCAACTCTGAACGAGGATTTTTAAAACATTTGAAAATGAGTCTAGAACCCCAGCTTCCTGGAGTAGACATATTTGTATCTGCTGTTGACAAAGATCCATTAGAAATTGTTTGATTTACAATAAATTATTACTTAATGTATGCTTTGTATATAAGATCAAGTATGAATTTTTTAGTTCCCTTTTTTCCCTTTTTTCCCTTTTTAGATGAATATGGCTTCTATGTGTATGTCCCTGTTTGTTTATATTCCTTTAAGTGTTTTTAAGCTCATGCATTCTTGGTTTCCAAAGTTTTGTGTTTTTAGCATTCCTGTTGAAGATAAATCCCATATAAGCATTTGGACCCAAAAAATTGAATCAAATAATATATTCATTCTTTGAAATTTAAAAAAAAAAGTCAATTCAGAAACCACTTAAACCTTTGAAATTATACAAACAGTGGGCATGATTCTAGAAAACTGAATATGCTGGTATTTACTTTTGCAAAAATTTTCTGCTCTAAAACTTCTGTTATCAAACATCGCCATTAGGTTGAAAAAAAGTTATTGGACGACCTTCCTTTTCAACCAAGATGGTGGACATGGTTTTAAAATAGTAGATAGGGGTAAAACGCAAGTTTTTTGTTTATTATTTTGAAAACCCCTACATGTATTTTAAAATAGAAACAATCTGAAAGGGATAAAAATGGTCAGAATCCTGAGCTCTATCAGTGGTTTTCTTAAGGCACTCCATGTTCCTCCACACATCAAAGCTAACTGCCATGAATTACCACAATAGTGCTGAAAATTGTTTTAAACACCAATCTATCAATAAATAAGAGCCTCTAGTTTATGTAAACATACTTTTGACCTAATCAGCTATAGTTCAAGGTTCATTAAGGTGGTACCCAACACTTTCATTAAAATTAATCTGGCTCGTTTAATTTTCATATAAAAATTTCAAATTATTTACTTTGACCCTTCAACAAAAATATAAAAATTTAAAAAATTTTGAACCAACCGTTTTGTCAGAAAAATTGCACTGGTTATATAGCAGTTTGACAAACATCAATTTTGATCATTGAGAAGCTTAATATTCCTTTTACAACACAACGTAATTAAAACGTTTAGCTGACTTTACAGAGTTATCTCCCTTTAGTGTTAGGTACCACCTTAAATAAAAGAATGTTAGGTTTTTTTCGTTTGATCTTTTTCCTCAGCACTATAAACAAATATCAATTACATTTGGTGTATGTAATGATTGTAAGTTGTACATGCCTGCCTGGCATTGGTTTCAAATTGCCATTAATCTTATTTTTATGGTTCATTGGTCAACAATAAGTTTCTGTGATTATGTCAGTTCACCAGTTACTATATCTGTGCATCAGGTCAACTTTAGTATGGAATGAATTGAAGGTGTATATGGCCATCTTGCAGGTTTCATATTACCTTGACCTCATTGTTCAGGGTTAAGACTTGTGATTTTTTTTTTTCTTTCTCATTTACTTAAAGCAATATAACCACTATATTTGAGTGAATGGAATGATTTCAGGTTGTACATGTCTGTCTGGTATAGTTCATCTGACCTCAGTCTTCACGCTTAGTGGCAGCCCAGGCATGTAAAATTGTTATCGGGCCTGTAAAAATCATATTTACAGGCCAACAGAATCTAACTAAAATTTTTCAAAAACTGAGCTCTGGGCCTGTAGATTTAACAGTTCATCGTGAAGACTGTGACCTTGACCTCATTTCCATGGATCAATAATAATGTTAGGTTTATGTGAGTAATACTTTTAGTAAAACCTTCATATTATAGACTTTTAATATAAATTCAATCATAAGTAAAGCAGACAAGACCATTTAGGGGTTTCACTGGTGTTGATAACAAACAGGTTATTTTTTTAAAAATAAGCCCAACTCTAATGATTGATTCAGGTCTAAATAAAAAGAGTAAAGAAGACTATCTAAGATCTGCCATCGTAAAATATTGCTACAAATAACCATAATTGAGAATCCCTTGATTACATTTTTGCAAAGCATCAATATCCAAAAGGATTTTTCTGCACTCTTTGGTACAGTTATTCCAACTGCTGTTTAAAACCTGAGACTACTATAACAAAAAAATAGTAGTCTCAGTTTGAACAAATACTTTTAAATCTTTTGAACTTGGTGCATTAGTCTTACATTCTTGGTTTTCAAGTTTTTTGGTTTGGTCTTTTTTTTTAGTTTGTCAATCTAGAAAAGTTTCTCACATGCAACATGTTATTAGTGTTATTTCTTTTTTTTAAGTAAAACGATCTGTTTGTATGAGGGTCTGGATGAGGTAGAGGTGGAGGGGGCTTCTTTCTTACTTTAAATGTTTCTCCTTTCTTGATGAATGTTGCCTTTTATACTCTATTTTTTGTATAAACTTGCATATATCTCTGTATTTTATAAACTATTCTTTTCGATATAGTATATCTCTCAATTTAATGTTTCGGGTCTTTTATGACATTTTATTTCTTTTGGTCCAAGGACACAGTTATCGTCCTTTGGTTTTGATTGTCTTACGAATATAGTCCCTGAACAGTGTATAGTGTGAACAGTGTATAACTTGCATTTTTTTTAAAACACTTTCCCAATTTATTGATATTTAATGCATGAAATATTAAGTAAGGGGAAGAAATTACATGTTAAACAATTTGGGTACTGAATCTTTATGGTAAGTAGTGATTTGGTCCAGTAAAAAAAGATTAAAAAATTAGCACGTCTCAAGCTGTCAAACTAAATATTTAGACCCCCTTAACACAGAATTGTCAATATTTTGAGTTGGAGCTGATAGAAACAGAGGCATATGTCTCTGGTAAAAATTTCTATAATTTTGATATTATTTGTCCCAAGAAGTAAACTACACTGTAAACATCTTTTTGAGATAGAGGAGGTGCGATTTTTTTTAATTTAAATTCATTGTCTAAAAGAACCTTTTGGGCCTTTAACAATGAGCAAAGCCCATACCGCATATTCAGCTATAAAAGGCCCCGAAATGACAATGTAAAACAATTCAAACGAGAAAACTAACAGCCTATATATATATGTACAAAAAATGAACGAAAAACAAATATGTAACACATAAATAAACGACAACCACTGAATTACAGGCTTCTGATTTAGGACATACACAAGAACATATACATGGTGAACAAAATAAATAAAATATCTTTAAACGATATGCCATACTATGTAAATAAACAGTTGAATCGCTTATAATGCTTCACACATTTAAATTATACTTTTATGCACAATTAATGGGATACAAAAAAACATATTCAGATAAGCTTTCATTATAGTTCCATATTTTGTAGACGATATGGTACACATAATTATTATAAACACCGGCACTTGTTTCTATCCACATGTATGTATGTGTGTATACATGTACGTATAGATCCTCTCGTTAGCGTTGACAAGCAAACTTTCGAAGACAATTACGATTCCTTCTGGTCCTACAATATTGACACAGCATGTCCACTGTAAAAGCTGTGGCTATTCTCGTAAATGTGGTCGGATCAAGAGAAGCTAAAAAAAGAATGAAAAACAAGGCTTTATGATTTTTGTCGAGCCTGCAACTTTTGTTGCAGAAAGCTCGACATAGGGATAGTGATCCGGCGGCGGCGGCGGCTACGGCGGCGGCGTTAGCTAACTTCTTAAAAGGTTTATATTTTAGAAGGTGAAAGACCTGGATGCTTCATACTTTGTATATAGATGCCTCATGTTACGAAGTTTCCGTCAGTCACATGTCCAATGTCCTTGACCTCATTTTCATGGTTCAGTGACCACTTGAAAAAAAAGTTCAGAATTTTTGTAATGTTGAATTCTCTCTTATTATAAGTAATAGGATAACTATATTTGGTATGTGCGTACCTTGCAAGGTCCTCATGCCCGTCAGACAGTTTTCACTTGACCTCGACCTCATTTCATGGATCAGTGAACAAGGTTAAGTTTTGGTGGTCAAGTCTATATCTCGGATACTATAAGCAATAGGGCTAGTATATTTGGTGTATGGAAGGACTGGAAGGTGTACATGTCCAACTGGCAGGTGTCATCTGACCTTGACCTCATTTTCATGGTTCAGTGGTTATAGTTAAGTTTTTGTGTTTTGGTCTGTTTTTCTCATACTTTATGCAATAGGTCTACTATATTTGTTGTATGGAATGATTGTAAGGTGTACATGTCTAGCGGGCAGATGTCATCTGACCTTGACCTCATTTTCATGGTTCAGTGGTCAAAGTTAAGTTTTTAAGTTTTGGTCTTTTTATGTAATTTTATATGCCAAAGGTCAGCTATATTTGGTGTATGGAAATATATTATGATCTATATGTCAGTCCCGCAGATTTATTTGACCATGACCTCAATTGCACGGTTCATTGCACAGTGTTAAGTTTTTGTGTTTTGGTCTATTTTTCTTAAACTATAATAAGTAATAGGTCAACTATATTTGTTGTATGGAAGCTTTGTTAGCTGTACATGTCTGCCTGGCATGGTTCATCTGACCTTGACCTCATTTTCATGGTTCATTGGTCTTTGTTTAGCTACTTGGTTAATGTTAAGTTTATGTGACAGTTGTAATAAAGCTTTATACTTAGGACTATCAACATAATATCAATGATTAGTAAAGAAGGCGAGACATTTCAGTGTGTGCACTCTTGTTATTGATTAGAAAACGGGATATACTTTTTACCAAAGTTCAAATGAAGAGGATATAAGCAAATATAAGAAATCGAACGACCTCCAACAATAAAAAAAATATCGTATACCGTATAGTCGGCTATAAAACGCCCTGACATGAAAAATATGAAACAATTCAATTTGAGAACATTGATGGTATAACTTTAACAATTTACGTATAAACAAATATGAAAGACATCAACCAACAACAACCCGGATCTGATTTAGGACATTATTATTTATTAAGCATGTTCCATGTCAGATTCTTTACCAGTATGTGCTAGTGTGTTATTTGTTAAATCGTGTACATTTTTAATATGCATCTTGCATCGTGAAAACATGACCATTCTAAAAAGAACAGTGGAGTAATGCAGGAACATATACGAGATATACTGTTTTCAGAGTAATGCAACTCTTGATTTTCATTTCACTCATTAAATTTCTAAAAGTTAATTTGTAATAAAACAAGAATGTTTCCATAGAACACGGATGCCCCATCCGCACTATCATTTACTTTGTTCAGTGACCGTGAAAATGGGATAAAAACTCTAATTTGGCATTAAAATTAGAAAGATCAATTATAAGGAACATGTGTGTTTACTAAGTACTTCAACTTCATTAAAAACCACCTCGACCAAAAACTGTACCCTGAAGTTGGACAGACGCACGGACGAACAAACGGACGCATAGACCAGAAAACATTCCGTCCATAAATGCGGCATATAAAAACTGCAATTTGCGTTTTCAAAAATTCTACTATATTTCAGCATCACTAACACGTGACAGTTACAAAAAAATGTATTAAGATACTAAAACCGGGTACAAATGTTTGAACATGTATTAATTCCATTTGATTGTTCCATAAACAACTTGTTAGAGACACGCATACACTACGAATGCCTGGCGCCCCCTTCCACAATAATTAAAAGTATAGAAGAAAAAGGGGGGATGTTATACATAACGCATCGAGTTTTATATAAAATTACAATTTTAATTGAATAAATACGAATAATAGAGTATGAAAGAGGGATAATCAAACTCATAGATCGAAAATAAACTGACAACGTCAGCTAAAAGAGAAAGACAAACAGACAAATAATAGTACACAAGACACAACATAATAAACAAAAAACTAAGTAACACAAACCCCGCCGTATGATGTAATATTTCAAATTCACTTACAACGTAATATGCGCCGAGCTCGTCTAGAGGGTATTTCGCCTTTTGCGCCTGTAAAGGCAGGGAAAGAAATGTGAACTGTATTTCAAAGCAGAAAATGAATCTGAATTCCTTTTGTTTAAAGTAAAAGTATCTTATTTTGCAAAGCGAAACATTAATGTTTTTCTAGTGAAATATAAATTTCAAGTTTGTCTTTTAATACACTACTGATACAAATAGAGAAGCGAAATAGAATTTTACAAGGCTGAGTCAATGAATGGCAATATATGTATTCTAAGTTAATGTATGATCAACTTCGGTAAGTGATTAGTAATCAACTTAAAGGATGTCCAATGCAGTTTATTAGATGAAAGCTTTTCTATGACGCATGGACGTTTTTTTTTGTCCTTTTCTCTTGATAACTTTAGTTCAAATGAACACCAATTTTACACGATATTAAAAATCGGCGAGAAATCCTTGAAAAATTCTTAAACTACTTATTATAATAAATAACCCTGTTTGGAAAATAAAGAAATCCTTACACTTTTGTCTCTTACTTTTTATTTTATAAAAACCTTCTTTCTCACTTCAAATATTTTTGAAATCAAAATATTACGACGGGTGATGTATAAAACCGTCTGAAATACCGGGAGACTTCCATTGTGTTAGTGAAATTTAAGGAAGTTGACAAAACAATAATCAATCTAAAACTAGAACCAAATAACAATAAATTTCCAGCGATTAGTACAATGATCTTATTGAGAGAAGAGTATCTCATTTGATGTATCATCCCATTGCGTTCCCAACTGAACACCTCCCTCTCCATGCGATCCCATTGCTTTCCAAACTAAACACCTCCCTCTCCCCGATGACATTCCGTTCCAAACTGAACATCACCCTCTCCCCGATCACATAGCGTTCCCATCTGAGCACCTCCCTCTCCCCGATCACATAGCGTTTCCAACTGAATACATCTCTTATCCCGATCACATCGCGTTCCTCACTGAATACCGCCCTTTTCCCGATCACATTGCGTTCCCAACTGAATACCTCCCTTTTCCCGATCACATTGCAATCCCAACTGAACACCACCCTCTCTCCGATCACAGTGCGTTCCCAACTGAACACCTCCCTCTCTCCGATAACATTGCGTTCCAAACTGAACACCTCCCTCACCCCGACTACATTGCGTTCCCAATTGAACACCTCCCTCTCCCCGACTACATTACGATCCCAACTGAACACCTGCCTTTCTCTGATCACTTTGCGTTCCAAACTGAACACTTCCCTCTCTCCGATCACATTGCGTTCCCAACTGAACACCTCCCTCTCCCCGACCACAAACCCTTAAATTAGTTTGCCAAAAACATCACATTAATAAGATAACTTTACGTACTAAGTACTGAACAGAACACTGCCCGACACGTCTGCTGTTTTTTCTGGGCTCTGAACTTAGTACATGAACTGCATCTTCTACCACTCTTCAAGTTCTTTCTGGTCTTGTCAGCTGTGAAAATTTGAAAGAAGCTAGCTAGATATGCAATTAAAGATTGATAGTACGTTTGGTAGGTCCGATTCAATACAGGATATAGCAAAACATTTTTTTTCTGTCTATGAAGAAATAAAATCAAGAATTTTATGTGGTGCACACTGAATTACCCGCGTAGATGGTTATAAAAAAGTGTGCACCACATTTTTTGTGTTATTTAGAATAGTCAGAAAAAATATTACAGTCGTTCTTTATAATTATATTCTAAAGAGGAGTAAATAATGATAACTTAAACGTTGATGACGTCGCGGTCACATGACAAAATTGTGTCTATCATGAAGTCGTGTTACATCCAAAATTAAATTATTGTATCCAGCAACTACAAATCATTCTAAGCAGTCGATTTTAGTCAATCGATTTGAATCTAAATGGTTACTTTGCAAAATGTTACCATTTATATCACATCTTCATACATTTTCCTTCCTGAACTAGAATACACGCGATTGTCCTTAGCCGTATTTGGCACAACTTTTTGAAATTTTGGGTCCTCAATGCTCTTCAACTTTATACTTGTTCAGCTTTTTAACCATTTTGATCTGAGCGTCAGTGATGTCTGAGTCTATGTTGACGAAACGCGCGTCTTGCGTATCGAATTATAAGCCTGGGGCCGGTTTCACGAAGCTATTCTAAGACCTGTCCTAAGATATCTTAGAACCTTATGATCCTCTTGTGACTATCCTATGACATATCTAAGATCTCGTCTCGAAGCTGTCTTAGGATGATCTTAGCTAAGATATCCTAAACCTGTCGGAAGTTTTTAAAATTTTCAAATATAAACATTGATTTACGGAAAAAAGCATGTAAATGTAGAATATCTTTACCATAAACAACTGTATTTACAGTTAACGTATTAATTGATATAATTATATAAAAATTAACTACATGTATTATAAATAATTAACCAATATATATATATATATATGAAATGTTTAATACAAAAGTGAGAAAAAAGAATAAAATTATGACATTTTTTTCTTGGTACAAGTAAATTAAATTCATTTCCCACTGTATCGGTTATAAAAGGTTGAAGGATAAAATCGTGCATTCTTGATATCAATACATTGAAATTTCATTGTTGACAAATCATGATAATCCGTCAATCTATAAAGATTAAGTTATAAGCAGGAAAAGGAGAATAGATAATTATATAACATCAAGATGAATTGCAAAATTAATATAAAAAATGAGTGCAGTTTATATAAATATACTTATGATTATCCTAAGACCATCATAAGACACCTCTCGTGTAGTCCTAACTTTATGACAAACTTTAAGAGATGTCCTAATTTAGGACCACGTTGTGAAACCCACTTAGGACTAAGACATGTCTTTGTCCTAAGACAGCTTCGTGAAACTGGGACCTGGTATCTTTGATAACTATTGGATATTTAAATAACGAGTCTTAAAGTTTCGTTGTTTTTTTTTTTAAATACTTTACACGAATTCCATTCCCTTTTCCATTTTAAAATTCGGAAATCTGTATATATACTGGAGTTTAATTTTATGCATAATATAGTATTCAAAAAGTAAATGACTAAATAGCATTAATTTTGAGTGAAATTTTCTTATACAGTACTTTTCTTTTTTATCCTACAATAGGTTATTATTATTGTAGGGTTTACAGCACTTACTGAAAAATTTTACTATTATATTTTTGTTTGTGGTTAATTTGCAATTATTGTTTATTCGGTATCGAAATGCTACGAAAGCCTATTAGGGTCACACAAACAAATATATTTATCTTGTAATTACGAGATAAATATCTTGTAATTACAATGTACGAGAAAACTAAATGCAGATCCCATTCAAATAATTAATTTACATATTTTCTTCTAAAAACCTTACTGCTGCAAAATAACTTTAGACACAGCTGAAAGTTATCCCCTTCAAAGAATCGCCTGCAATCCCGACATCGTCTCCTATCAGTGCTGGTGTCTGTAAAATAATAATTAAACAACATGAACAACACTGAAAAAACGAATTAAAAAAAAATAAATTTATTCTACTGAAAATACAAATCAATCGAAATATAATTTCTAATTCATTTAAGGAATGATTCAGTGTAATATTTTTTCTGTCTATGAAGAAATATCATAAAAATGTGGTGCACACACCGCTGTATAGGTTGTGTATATTCCGAAGGCATACTGAATGTTTTACGGAGGGGACCAACCTATACACAAATGTATATTCCGAAGGCATACTGAATGTTTTACGGAGGGGACCAACCTATACAGCGGTGTGCACCATATTTTTATAAATATATTTGTTTGTGTGACCCTAATAGACTCTTGTGGTTTTGTACTCGAAATTCAATTTTGTACAGACAAAAGTGAGTTTTGTTCAACAAAAATGAGTTCAGTTTAACAAAATTTGTAGTATACTACAAATTTAAATTTTGTCATACAAAATTATTTCAGTAGACAAAAGTTACTTTTGTCATGACAAAATTCATTTTTGTATCACAGACTTGACTTTTGTTACCTAATTTGAAAATTGGGCGACAAAAGTCAATTTTGTATGCAAATTAGTTTAGTTTGGATTCTGTGAACTAATTTGCATACAAAATCGACTTTTGTGAGACAAAATTGAATTTTGTTGTCACAAAATTGAAGTTCTCATAAAACAAGTCTGTATCACATAGTTTTGTAAGACAAAAATGATTTTGTTATGACAGAATTGAATTTTGTATACACAAAATTGATTTTGATTACAAAAAGTGCAAGTCCCATTCGGCGCCCCGGAAATCGACGGGAAATCCTTGACACAATCTTACTACTTAACCTTGTTTATGAAATTAATTGATTAGAGAAAGAGAAGATAAAAATAAAATCTCCTTCTTAACATTTTTAACAATGCATTTCATTTATACAAAAAACTTCTCATTGAATTCAAATATTTCTATGTATCCAATAATGTTTTCTTGGATCCGCCTTTTTTTTTTAAATATAAAATGTTTTTTGAAAAAGAAAACACTATTTAATTTCAAATGCGTGTATGCCTCCAGGATGCTAAAACGCGTCTAAATATACAATCGATTGTTTACTTGAATAGATTGTAATCAAGTTCCCTCGTTATCTATTTAATAGACAGCAGTATTTTTATGCTCTGTGTAAACGTGTTGTACTACACCTTTTTTCCAACTCAAAGTCTTATCATGGTGATCATATATCTTTACTGCTTACTCCATTTTTGGTAATATCGTTTTGACGTGACTCAGTACTTATGCATCCCACCAATGTGTTGTTGTGCTGTTGTCACGTTTAATCTAAACCTGTTATATTTGTTTGTTTTGTTCACACTCTATCTATCTATGGTCAGATTAAGTTTTATCTTTTTGCTATAATAAGGTTGGACAAGCGTGTAAACGTGCCTCATATATAAACCAACTATACACTATTGTAAATATTTAATAGAATCAATATTTTGGTAACACAAGGTTGGCTGCTGTTCTCCTGTGTTTGACATTTGTACCTGTCGTGTCTGTTGGTTTGTTCAAACATCGTTGGCAATGTAATGAATTTTTATCCGACTGTCATACAAGTGAGAGATTTAGCTAGTTATAAACCAGGTTTATTCCGCCATTTTCCACAAAAGTAAATGCATGCACCAAGTCAGAATTATCACAGTGGTTTTCCATTTGTTTAATTGATATATTTGGGCTTATGAATTTGTCATTTGATAATGGACTTCCCGATTTGAATTTTCCATGGAGTTCGGTATTTTTGATTAGTTTTCTTTTTTCTCGTACACACATTACTATTTTGAGAACAATAAGGATACCTAAACTATTTAGACATCTGTGAAATGCTTTTTTGAAATGGACTGATACACGAGAGCTAAACACTCATTTGACTTACTCGGATGGCTTAAATGGTTGCATTGAGATTATCGACATATTTGCATTGAGATTATCGTCATTTAAACCAGACGGGAAAGCATATTGTACATACACAGCTACTTTTGCATAGGTACTATTTCTGTACTGAAAATCTGTAGTATTGGAAATTTACTTTTAATATTTAGTACAATTTCTCTACTTTAGAATTATTGTAATATTTAGGTACTTGTATTTTCCAGTACTTGATTTGTACTTAAAATATTGGTACAAAAAAAAAATACAAAAATGATCACAGTATTCCATGTTTGAACATCATAACTTTAAGAGAATTGAAATGGACAAACTTTCAAAATGCTAAAAATGTAACTGTGCAACCAAAAATCTGTAGTACTTAAATTTCAAGTCCAAATCAAGTACTGTAAAATACAGGTACCTAAATATTACAATAATTCTTAAGTAACAAAATAGTACTGAATATTAAAAGTAGATTTCCAGTACTACATATTTTCGGTACAGAAATAGTACCTATGCAAAAGTAGTCCTCTTCCTATCTGACAAAAATCGTCATTAGTGAATTACGACCAAAATTTGCCTTGTATGAAGATTTACCAAAAACCTTTTACATATGTCTTCCATTAGTTGCCGATCTAATAAAAACATCTCTGCCAGAGGCATTTGGAACACTTATTAGCTAATCAAAAAGATTTTCTCTATTTGCTTTTCTAAAGTTGTAAAAACTTGAATGCGAATTTGAAACTTCAGCGGAATGAAGAAAACAAAGCCATACGATCACAAAGTTAAATCTATCAAAACTTAATTTCTCTGCAGCAATATAGAAGTAAACATGTGTTATGCGAGTGTTTCAAGGTTCACAGAATTCGAAACTTAACTTGTACCTGGTCTTCTTACCTTGGTTAGCTCTATTTCTTTTTCTGTTCCCTTGCGAGATACATGTTGGAATAAAAACCAATAAACAAATGAGAACAAATATTTGCATCCTGCGTCCACAATATTTTTGTTGTTATAGTGTGTAAACTAAAAGTTGTTTTACACAAGTCTAAGACAGATAAAATTGACTATGATAGATTGTTAAGTGTGAACAAGAGTTCATGTTTTGTCAATATAATATAATAATGTATTATTCATTGTTTTGTAACTGTCAATCGTATAATAAAAATATTTAGATATGTATGTATTTGAACGTACAAATTGGTACAAAAATATATATTTTAAAAGAAAGACTGATTACTCCCAAAAATTAAATAAATCAGAGACGTTGTATTTCCGTCACAGCGACATGCAACCAATAGATGCCATTGGAAAAGACGATACGAACTAAAAGGTCAAATTAAAAGTGCGTAACATAACATTTTAAAAAGTTCACTCGTTTTGATATTAGTCAGGCTCTAACGTCAAACGGTCTCTTAAAAATGCATTCGAAAAGAACATATTATATTGTTAGTTTTTGATTTTGATTATGAAAAACAAGTTTGACATAACAGATTTGTTTCAATTGATGAGGCGCAATGCATCATGATTGTTTTGAAATTCTTTGCTAAAAATAAAGATATTAGAATAATAAGAATGCATGGTAGTACTTAATGTGAACTGTCTCAACTTATAACTATGTATATGTATTGTCTGTTCTATAGTACATTTTCCAATTGTCAAACTTTTTTCCTATTTTAGTTTGACAGTTTTTAGTTTTTGTTCAAGAAACGTCACTTAATTATAAGGGTCTGAATTGGGGTCAGAACCCTGCAATAATTCTTCATTTTTTATATTTTGTCAATTTTTCTTTTCTTAACGTAAGATTGTAAAAGAAATCCTTATGATATTCAATATTTTTATTTTCCAATCAGAGGCCCTCAAGGAGTAATATACATTTAATACTAAGTTGGTTGGTTTTCTGAAATAAAATCACTTAATTTCAAAGTAATTTTTGTATCTTTCATAGTCATTAATCATATCAATTTTTTAAGACAGTACACGCTTGAAAAGATCAACATTCTTGGTTAAAATATTGAAGATAAACATTTCTTTGCTGATTAAAAGAAGAGCATTAAGAACAATGTAAAAAGTAAAATCACCAAAATACTGAACTTAATCCATAATCCATAATCACATGGCAAAATCAAATACAAAACGAAAAGAAATGAATTTCGTCCTCAGCATCACCACACCAGAAAAACACCTGTCACACATTATTTCTTCATAAGGCACATTAAGATTAATATATATAGCCCAGTTTCAACTTTTAACTTGTGATTACTTATTCTAAACTTTGTATAGTTTTATCTTTTATCGAAGTTTTATGTACATTTTTTCCTATACTGTGATACTTTGTACATTATTTAATTATTGCCGGTATACCTGTTGTGCTCAATGCCCTCAATCTATTTGACCATGCCATCTTTATCAATCGGTTAGAATACTCTTATGATATAACTGACTCAGTGGTATCATGGGTGAGATCCTATCTTGATAGTCAAACTCAACATGTTGTAATTTTGGCACCTTGCTTTTATTGTATTTTAGCAAAACCGATCAGTGAAATATGTCGGCGACACAACCTTATCTATCATGGGTATGATGACACTCAAGTATACCTTGTTATCAAACCACTCGATAATTATAACAGCATATCTACACATCTTGAGACTTGGTTAGCTGACATTAGTAAATGGATGTGCTTAAACATGCCGAAACTGAACCAAGACAAAACGGAACTGATATCATTTACATCTGTCATTTGATGTAACATTTGTTAGAATTACATCGTCGGTCAAAAATCGTAAAATCTGTCGCTCAAACACATCAAACAAATGGATAATTACAACTGTCATATTTCTGACTTGGTAAAGACATTTTCATATGTAGAAAATGGTGGATTAAACCTGGTTTTATAGCTAGCTAAACCCTTATTTTTATGACATTCAAATTAAATTCCATTATGTTGACAACGATTTGTGAACAAAACAAACAGACATAATAGGTAATATGCCAAAAATAGAGGTACAGCAGTCAACATTGGTTTTATTTTAATCATTGTAAAAACAAAAACAAAAAAATAGTGCAGCACAGAAACACAAAACTACAGTCACAGCACGTCAGCTTAAACTTCGGTACTGGCATGAAAATACGGATTTTTTGTGTTATTAAAATTTGCTGTTACAAAATATTAGAAATTATTTTAAATTAAGGAATGTATCTCCCTCATGCAAAGCTCTGATTCCTTTCACGGATTTGGCTATACTTTTTGGACCTTTTGGATTATAGCTCTTCATCTTTTATATAAGCTTTGGATTTCAAATATTTTGTCCACGAGCATCACTGAAGAGACATGTATTGTCGAAATGCGCATCTGGTGCAAGAAAATTGGTACCGTTAATTTTATTAAACGAATGACAGTTATACAAAAATTCTCTATAGCACAACAACAAAATGACGGGATGTTTATGTACCGAGATACAATAAGCTTAAGTTACAACGAGTACAGAATGCAGGAGCTATACTCGTTACACGTACCAAGAATTACTTTCATATCAAACTAGTACTTTTGTCATTTCATTAAATGTCGGTGTAGTAACAAAAACAATACAGCCTCACGCCTGTCTATCTTGGAGAACTTATTAGCGCCAATCAAAAATCAAGATCTCTTTGAAAGGAGAATGCAATGTGACTATAGCTAATACAACCACGTGTACGCACCAACATTTACGGAGAACACCGTTTCGACAAAGCTTCTGCGAGCCTCTGGAACAATATCAATAGACATTTAAGACATGAACACCTCATTAAACTCTCTAAAAAAAGACTCGCTGTTAGTGATAACATTACATTTAACTTCTTATACTGACAGTAACTTTTATTTTTTTTTATTTCTGTTGTAGTACATGCCTAATAAATGTTTTGTTTCCTTTTATATGTTTCAAATGTTATTAAAGGTACCAGAACTATAATTTAGTACCCCAGAATCGCGTTTCGTCTACTTGTACACTCATCAGTGACGCTCATATCAAAATATTTATAAAGCCAAACAAGTACGAAGTTGAAGAGTATTTGAGGATCCAAAATTCCAAAAAGTTGTACCAAATACGGCTTTAAATCACTCTTATTGTTTGAATGATTTTAATGTTCCATCGTAACTGCATTGATTCTTTTATGCTAAGCGCTTAGAAGTAACATTTTTACGTTGTGTTTCCGTTGTGTCGTTTGTTTTCTCCTATTTTTGAGTGTGAATTCACATTACTATAAGACGTGTCACGGTACTTTTCTATCCCAAATTCATGTATTTGGTTTTGATGTTATATTGGTTATTCTCATCGGATGTTGTTTAATGCTTAGTCCGTTGCTGTGTGTGTTACATTTTAATGTTGTGTCGTTTGTTACCCCGATTTTGTTTTTTGTCCATAGATTTATGAGTTTTGAACAGCGGTATACTACTGTTGCCTTTATTTAGAGTAATTTTAAGCAAAGGAAGCTATATTACAAATATTTGAGGTTTTATATCTGTTTTTTTTGTGTTGGCTTTTTTTTTAAATTAATGCATGTAGTATAATTGTAATCAAGATAGACTACTGCTTTGTTAGTGATATCAAACGTTTTATTCCTGGCAGATTCATCATTGGAACAATCATCTGTAAACATGTAACTATTACATGATGATAATGGATGGATGTTTAAGATCCGGCAAAGTAAATGGATTTAGGATTTTACTAGTACATGTAATACATAAAGAAAAGTCATGATATATACCATCGTAATTTTTTTTACGACAGACAAGTGTGCTGTAAACCAAATATTCATCGGTGACGCTCCAATAGCAAACGCTTACAACAAAGTTGAACAGCATTGAGGACCAACATTTCTAAAAATTATGCAAAATAGAGCTACCTTAAGGTAATAAAAGTTATCAAAGGTACCAGGATTTTAATTTAGTACGCCAGACGCGTAATAAAATTTACGGTACTAATTTTCTTGCACCAGATGCGCATTTCGACAATACATGTCTCTTCAGTGATGCTTGTGGCCAAAATTTTTGAAAAACTAAAGCTTAATGTAATCTTTTACCGTGGTAAAAAATCCTCAGTGTTTCGAATAATTTAATGAGTTTTATCAGTTAATTACAATTATAAACATATCAATTAAATTACATTAAACAACATATACAAGTGTTCACAACTAGGCTGGTGATAACCGCGAGGAGGAAGGCACCATCAGTTACCTATATATATCTGTGATATTATCCTCTGATAATTAAAATTCAAACCTTATTAATATGATGCAGAATAATAATTCATATACAAAAATTCAAACACATTACAATATACAAATATCTCGTCAGTGGTAAAAATAATATGAATCAAAATAGCAAATGTAATTATGCTCCTCGAAAAATTAGATACATAAACTCATCATGGATACCAGGACTAAATTTTGTATATACACCAGACGTGCGGTTCGTCTACAAAAGACCTATCAGTGACGCTCGAATCCAAAAAAGTTAAAACGGCCAAATAAAGTACGAAGTTGAAGAGCATTGAGGACCAAAATTCCTAAAAGTTTTGCAAAACACAGCTAAGGTAATCTATGCTTGAGGTAGAAAAGCCTTAGGCAGCAACCATTGATATGGTTATATTTATAAATTACCTGTTTACAAAATTTAGAATTTTTGAAATATTAAGGCAGCAACCATTTGATTTTCTGGGGGAGGGGCTATGGTTTTTTTTGGAAAAAAAAGTTTGTTTCCAGTTTTTGGAGAAAAAATTGTTTGTTTCACCCTCAGCTGCCACTATATGTAATGCTAAAATTGAAAGAAAAAAATTGTTTTCGACTTATCGCGAAAAAAATAGATTGTTTTCGCCAGAGGCGAAAAAAAAAAATTTGTCCAGAAAAAAAAACAATAGCCCCCCCCCCCCCCCCCCCCCCCCAGAAAATCAAATGGTTGCTGCCTTAGTATTTCAAAAATTCTAAATTTTGTAAACAGGTAATTTATAAATATAACCATATCAATGATAGTTCATGTCAGCACAAAAAAGTGCTGACTACTGGGCTGGTGATACCCTCGGGAAATAAATCTCCAGCACATACATTGATCTTGAAACGAACTACTAGACGGCTTGATATTACTGTGGATTGATGAAAATTTGTTGGATTCCAATTTTCGTGGATTCAGTAATACGCGTTGGATACCACATTTCATGGATTCCATGGGTATTTGGGAACCACGAATATAATTGTTTAACGAATAACGTATTTTTCAAAAGAATGCAAAACCACGAATTTAAATATACACGAAAATGAAAGTTTTCCTAAATCTACATAAATTGGTACCCACGAAAATAAATGAAGCAACAGTATATCATGTTTGTATCAAAATACTTGTTAAAAGTAAAATAACAAAATTACCGAACTTCAAGGAAAATTCAATTCAGAAAGTCCCTTATGAAATGGCAAAATCGAATGTTCAAACTCATTAAACGAGTAGAAAACAACTGTCATATTCCTAACTTGGTACAGGAATTTCTGCATGCTCCTTATTTACTAGTAAATATTGGAATACGCCCGTTTTTACTTTTATAGCTAGGTAAACCTCTTGTAAAAAAAAACAGAAAAAAAACATAACAGAAAACAGAACTCAAAACACAACATAAAACACTAGAGTCTGATCAAAACAAACCCCATCAAAACTAGGAGAGATAAATGTTCAAAAGAATTCAAACATTTTGTACGTTCTAAAAAGTAAAATCACAAAAATACTGAACTTAGAGGAAAATCAATTCGGAAAGTCCATAATCACATGGCAAAATCAAATAACAAAACGCATCAAAAACGAATTGACAAGAACTGTCATATTCCTAAGTGTTTTCCTGAATTTACCATCACCAGGAACGCTCGGAACCAAAATGTCAAAGCGAGAATGTACACAATATACCTTATGATGTTAGTAGCTATATATATAATGATCATAGAAGGGCGAAAGATATCAGAGAGACATTCAAAGTTGTATGTCGAACGTCATGGCTGAAAGACCAATAGACAAACACACAAAATAGAAAGACTAAGATTCATAAACCCCACAAAAAAAACTGATGCTCATGTTATAAAAATCCCGGTTATCAGTCCAATTTGGTAGATTATATTTGGGAAAAGGATACAGGATTATAGTTACGACATTAGGAACATATATGTATTTGTAACCATCTGTGAAACGGATATCTCATAACGGCCAAACAACTTGCGATGGCGTCCGTAAAACTTTCAAAGGGATGACTTCAAAACGGTTATCGTATGAATAATACTGAAACATTAAAAAAAACCGCTAAATCGACCCAGTGTTTGTAAATGAAAAAGACATTTTTATTTTTTGGTTCGTCCGAAGAACTTTTCATGATGTGCTATCCTCATGAATCTCATAATCCAAACTGAAGAAGCAGATGTAATTAAAAAGCCGAACACATAATAGGCCATTGGCTTCATAGCTAAATATAATGCATGGGTTTTGGTCTTTGTTGACTACAATTCGATGACCTGTCGTGTATGTCTTCTCGAGATTCTTGGAACCTATAGGAGGATATTTATCCGATTAGCCACACAGCTTCCCCGATCCACCTTTACATATCATTATCACGACGGCACACTACGTACAAATAATAACAAAGTCGCAAAATTTTGATAAATTGTATCTACGATTAACGAACTATTTACAAAATATTTTAAGATAAGCCAGTATATCGTCTACATCTGACAACCATACTGTACAAGACATCTATAGTTGTTTCTAGCCTTGCAGTACGCACATAGCATATCCACTGTAAAGGCAAGTGCTCTTCCGGCAAAGGTGGAAGGATCAACTGTCGCTAAAACAGAAACAAAGCCAATGCTTTATACAGTGATCTAAAGTTACATTAGGTCACTTTCAACACATAATATCTTTATGCTGTGTTGGTGTTTTTGTGAAGATTCAAGTCACCATATTTGTTTCTTATTTACCTTTAAATGTTTGTAAATCTGTTTTCATATTAAAAAGGTGCGAGTTGTACAGTGACCATGTTTAATACAAATTAAAAATGTTATAAAAAGTTTGAAAGAACCAGAGAACATAATATTTCAGTGTTGAATGTTTTTAAGTCAGAACGAAAGAAAAGTTAAATCAACAGTTCAGATAAATATATTACTAAAGAAGTAAACGTATTGCAAAATTTTTGTAAATAAGCATAATGCAAAACGGTTAGGTATAATCCGAGACTTTTATAGTTCAGTGTTCATTGTTTCATCCAAAGTACCAATATCAAATCAATTTCTATAATCCAGTATAAAGTGATGTTAAATAGAAATTCAGTGTCAAAAGCTGTAATACAAGATAAGCATGAAAAAACTAATTTAAGGCTTGAATTTAATTTTTCACACTGCAGTAAAAAGAAAATCTAAATAAAACAAACAAGCATTTTTTTTTTATCAATTTCTTATGACAATAACCTTTTTGACTAAAGGTACGTGACTAATATTAAAGGTGAATGTTTTCATTTCTCTATATTTTCATGATTAATATTCGTGAAAACAAAAATTTCCGGGACTGACATTATTAATTACACTGTTTTTTTTTTATATTCTCAGTTAATGAACTATCACATCACTAGATAACTAAGTCTCTTACTCTCTCAGGTAAAATTGACCTTTGATAAATTGGACTATATAGTTTCAAAGTGTAGATACTATTCTGTACGCTATCCGGAAGTCGCGATTTTCGAAGCGAGAACTTTTTGGATCACATTTTAAATTTGATGAGTATACTGAATTTAACGTTAAGTTGATCATCTGTACATTGCTTAATGATTAATTCAGCCGACATCGATATTCTCAAATGGTTTAGAATTAAATTCCGCACATTCAATATTCGTATCTTTGCCTTAATCAAGAGATTTTCAAGTGCATCACTAAGAAAAATCAGTCGGCGAACATAAAAACAATCTTTTTACCCTCTTAGTGTACAAATTAACGTAAAAACCAGACTTAATTAACTAACTGAAGTATATTTCAAGTGGTGGTAAAAGTTTCAACCAGATCTTTGAAGCCAGAAATAAGAAAATTACACTTGTTTGAATTTCTCACTGTACGATCAGTCTCGCTTGTTTATTTTAAAACTGTATTATCAGTCTTTATGTCACTGTATTCTAGTGGTGATTTCAAAGTTATTTACGATACATTAGAAGGTGGCATTTTTCTAAATAACACAAATATATTTCAATACATTCACATCCTGAAAACTTATGAAACATGTTTTAGCTTAATAGGGTGTACTCGACTTACTACATTACGTATAAGGATGTTTAAATGTTGCTAAAATAAGAGGAAGGTTTGATGTATACTAGTATATAAGTTTCAGAAATGTCCTCCGTTATACTTAAAATTGTACAAACACACAGATTTAGTTGTTATATAAAAATGCATGTATTTACACACATTCGAGGCCGTACTGTAGCCTATAATTGATCACAGTTCCTTCACTTTGTTTAAGATGTAGAGCTGTCTCTCTGACACTCAATTGTACACCACTTTGTCAAGCGGGGGTTATAGTGATAAAGAAGTCCGTCTTTCCGTTCGTTCGTTGGACCGGTACAATATGTTTCGCCGGTTTTGTAAGCGCATCTCCTCATAAACCACTTAATATACATTGGGGGTTCCGGCCATTTTTAAATGAAGAGGGGGTCCAATCCAGGAGGAAAGGGGATTCCAAATATATGTTCCCATACAAATGCATTGATAATTAAACTAGAGGCTCTAAAGAGCCTGTGTCGCTCACCTTGGTCTATGTGAATATTAAACAAATGAAGTAGATGGATTCATGACAAAATTGTGTTTTGGTGATGGTGATGTGTTTGTACATCTTACTTTACTGAACATTCTTGCTGCTTACAATATATCTATCTATAATGAACTTGGCCCAGTAGTTTCAGTGGAAAATGTTAGTTAAAATTTACAAATTTTATGAAAATTGTTAAAAATTGACTATAAAGGACAATAACTGCTTAGGGGTCCATTGACCATTTCCGTCATGTTGACTTATTTGTAAATATTACTTTGCTTAACATTATTGATGTTTACAGGTTATCTCTATCTGTAATAATATTCAAGATAATAACAAAATTTCCTTAAAATTACCAATTCAGGGAGAGCAACCCAACAACGGGTAGTCAGATTCATCTGAAAATTTCAGGGCAGATAGATCTTGACCTGAAAATCAATTGAACCCCATGTCAGATTTGCTCTAAAGGCTGCGGTTTCAGAGTTATAAGCCAAAATCTATATTTTACCCCTATGTTCTATTTTTAGCCATGGCGACCATCTTGGTTGGTTGGCCGGGTCACCGGACACAATTTTTAAACTAGATACCCCAATAATGATTGTGGCCAAGTTTGGTTTAATTCGACCCAGTAGTTTCAGAGGAGAAGATTTTTGTAAAAGATAACTAAGATTTACGAAAAATGGTTAAAAATTGACTATAAAGGGCAATAACTCCTAAAGGGATCAACAGACCATTTTGGTCTTGTTTGACTTATTTGTAGATCTTACTTTGCTGAACATATTTGCTGTTTACAGTTTATCTCTATCTATAATAATATTCAAGATAATAATCAAAAACAGCAAAATTTCCTCAAAATTACCAATTCAGGGGCAGCAAACCTATCAACGGGTTGTCCAATTCATCTCAAAATTTCAGGGCAGATAGATCTTGACCTGATAAACAATTTTACTCGATGACAGATTTGCTCTAAATGCTTTGGTTTTTGAGTAATAAGCCAAAAACTGCATTTTACCCCTATGTTCTATTTTTAGCCATGGCGACCATCTTGGTTGGTTGGCCGAGTCACCGGACACAATTTTTAAACTAGATACCCCAATGATAATTGTGGCTAAGTTTGGTTTAATTTGGCCCAGTAGTTTCAGAGGAGAAGATTTTTGTAAAAGATGACTAAGATTTACGAAAAATGGTTAAAAATTGACTATAAAGGGAAATAACTCCTAAAGGGGTCAACAGACCATTTTAGTCCTGTTGACTTATTTGTAGATCTTACTTTACTGAACATTTTTGCTGTTTCAGTTTATCTCTATCTATGATAATATTCAAGATAATAACCAAAAACAGCAAATTACCAATTCAGGGGCAGCAACCTATCAACGGGTTGTCCGATTCATCTCAAAATTTTAGAGCAGATAGATCTTGACCTGATTAACAATTTTACCCCCATGTAAGATTTGCTCTAAATGCTTTGGTTTTTGAGTTATAAGCCAAAAACTGCATTTTACCCATATGTTCTAATTTTTAGCCATGGCGGCCATCTTGGTTGGTTGGCCGGGTCACCGGACACAATTTTTAAACTAAATACTCTAATAATGATTTTGGCCATGTTTGGTTAAATTTGGCACAGCAGTTTCAGAGGAAAAGATTTTTGTAAAAGTTAACGACGACGGACGACGGACGACGACGGACGACGGACGACGACGGACGCCGGACGCCAAGTGATTAGAAAAGCTCACTTGGCCCTTTGGACCAGGAGAGCTAAAAAGGGTCTGCCGGATCCCCTTTTTTTGAATCCGTCACTGATATGACTATTAATTAATCTTATTCGGATTCCTTATCATAAATGATAATGACTGTATTGTGCACCGTCTATTTCGAATTTTAGTAAAAAAATCTTTTATGGGGTTACTTTATATAAGATACGGACTTGAACATTACCTTATATGGGGGCACCCATCAGGTATTTCCAACACCTCCTAAACCTCCTAAACCAATCATTAAAGTTTTCTGAAATTGCTCCATTTTTACTCGATTAATGCATTATGGACCTTCTATTTCTGTAAACTTACCAAAATTAAATCACATGAATTACCCCCCTACGCAAAGCTGTCTTTATCCATTTTCAATTGGTCAACGGCGGACGGTGTAAATAATCTTTAAACATGTAATAGCTAAACAGATAACTGTAACGATACACTATTACAAAGTCCACAAGCGAATCATGTATTACTTTTAAGGCATTTGATTTTAAATAAGACTGATGGAACAAAAATACAATTATTTTGCCGTCTAAAAAATTCATCAGAAATATATTTGTATTGTCTGATGAAAGTAATTACACGTTATAGTTCCCTGAATAGTTCATAATATCACATATACACGTATATACCTTCAAATTGTTGTTGTTTTTTCTTCAAAATCACGACTGGTCATACAGTCAAAAAATCTAAAATTGATTCTAGAATACAGTCAGTTCTAGACTGATCGTACAGTAATTTATTTTGGGATCCTCAGGGAAAACATATTTTTTTATGGGAAATACGAATATTCTACTTAAATCCGAAAAGAATATTGAAACAGCATATAATTAACTCTAAACTGATGCAAATATTTGCAATAAAAGATTATTTGCTTTGTACTACGAGAGCAAAATTGTCCATCGATTTCACTTTTTTCTACTAAGTTGATGTGATGCACACGTATATTTTATATTCTAATGCATGTTTTTGTTACAGTTACTCATATTTATTATGCTATATATACCTTGAAGATGTTCAAAGCACTTTGTAGATATAGGAGTAAACAAATGATGAGAAAAGTTACCGTAGGCAAAACCGTCCTGTTAGCCAGTTGGAAATCATCGCTTCGAAAATCGCGACTTCCGGATAGCGTACAGAATAGTATCTACACTGTGAGTTTGCGTTCATTATAGTCATATATACTTCTTTACTATTAGAAGTACGCATGCACTCTTGTCTTTTTATGTTTGGGATTGAGCGTTCCTGATAAAGTAAAAAGTATATTTCTTCATTAATATTATACGTTATTTTTTAAACACTAGTTCAGTACACCAGTAGTTTATACCAATATTAAAAATCAGATTTTTCTTATGAAAATTGCAAAAGTGCATCTCTATAAACCACCATCGCAATCAAAACTGCAAATACAAAATATATGCCACTTATATCATATAAAGAGAAATTAATTGTACATACAAGATCCTGCACAGAATACTTCTTTACACCTCTGTTGTTTCTTCTGGAATTTAAACTCTTTAGCACATGACTTGCATCTTTTAGGTGTTTGCAAGTTTCTTCTGGACTTGTCCTCTGTTAAAACAAGAAAGATTCTTTGAATTATAGAAATATTTTTGAAGACCCATTGGTGGACTGCGGCTGTTTTCTGCTCTTTGGTAGGGTTGAAGTCTGTTTGACATATTCCCCATTTCAATTAAATTTATCATCTAATCTGCTATAACTGGTATCAATTAAAGCACACAAGCGAATTGTGCAACTATGTATCATTTTACATTCGATGACAGTTACATAGTAAGTTATCGAAATCAACGTCATTCTGAAATGAGAGTCCATGATATCACGTTTCTATTTGATGGTTCATAGCAATGTCATTAATTTTAACATATCAAATTCCTCATACATGAAAGCCAATTGGCCAACATGCAATGCCATCCTATCAAGCTTATACATAACCTGTCCTCTATCGAAATACCAAGCAAATTTAAGTAGAATACTTTCTCGTGCTAATGACATAATAATCTTTTATATTGTAGTCAATTTGTGGTAAAGTTCACTTAAAATACAACTTTCTTTTCTGTACGAGTCGCCCCGAGTTACACGTTTAGAAAGTCCTATTTACCTCCTTTCTGTAAATTGAAATTTAAATTTTACGTTTTGCGCATGCCAAAAGCTTAATAACACACAATTCTATATCGATTTCTTTAAAACTTACTGCTACAATACAACTCGGTACACAGCTCCCTCAACTCTGTTGTTTTGAAATCCCGTTTACAAGTTCGACACTTCTCAATATCTGTAATAACTGAAATTCATAAAGATATCAACACAATTGAACTATAGAACAAACAAAAAAATAAATGAAAAAGTCCAAAATATTAAACAAAATTTTTTAAAATACAACAAAGATAGAATCCTTCCCCTAACGAAATGATAAAGCATAAAAACCTTTGGGTAGTCCCTACTTTCAATCTTGTTGTCTAAACGTCAATTGCATTGGAAAGATCAAGTAAAATGATAAAATTTGATGTGATTGTAATAAAACATGAAAATATGAATTTTCGATAATTCATAAAAAAAAATTAAAAACTACAAAAATACTGAACTCCTAGGAAATTTCAAAGAGAAAGTCCCTAATCAAAGGGCAAAATCGAAAGCTCAAACACATCAAACGACTGGATAGCAACTGTCATATTCTTGACTTGGTACATGAATTTTCTTGTGTAGAGAATGGTGAATTAACACTGATTTTATAGCTAAAAATCTGAAAGTATGCCATAAAGTATGATATAATAAAATTTCAAGATTTTAGAATAACATCATTTTTTTTTTGGTTCTATCAAAACCACTAAAATAAAAACTAAACAATTCAAGAAGGAATCTCGTATATATTTTCTAATATATCACTATTTTATATTGTAAAACTATTTTTTTGATGTTGCAATATCATTCTTACTCGCCATCACACTAACATCTTTGGTTCATAGTTCAATTAAACAGCATTAAAAACATCAATTTCAGTTATGAATGATATCGTGAATCAGCATAAACTTTAGTGCCCTTTGTCACTGATAACTCTTTTCTATATAGCGTACACAATTTTAATCATGTTATCCATAATGAGTTTATGTGCATGGTAATTTATCGACATTCATTCGAACTATATTTCTTTTTTTAATAGTGTGAAAGGTACTCGACAAACTATTCTTGGACGGCCTATGCAACTAGCAATTCCAACACCAAGTAAACCCTCTAAAGTGTTGAATCTACTTTTGAAACGCATCCATTTCTGAATATATTTTATTCTGCTTTATAATCAAACCACTTCTTGCATTTTAAGCCAACTTTGTGTAAATGACATATCGTTAAAAGTCTTAAAGAAAAAAATACTTGTTAAATACTGGTCATAAACATCTCCCAATATCGACAATTTTAAATTCTCATTTGTCAATTTAGAAACCTTTCAAAAGTGAGGTAGATTCACAACTCTTTGATATAAAATTCTGATCGGTTGAAAACATGTCCAACAGTGGAAAGTTTAAATTCTCATTGGTCAATTTAAAACAACTTTCTCATATCAAACTACAAAGAGTAAGCTTCAAAACTCTTTGTGTTTTAAATATGATCCGTTGAAAACATGTTCAGAAGAGACTGTTTAAAGTCTCATTAGTCAATTTATAGAAACATTGTTAACTACTATGGGCGAGTTGCAAAACTCTATGGGGTTGATAAAAACAAATTCATTCAAATTTCAAATTAAAAGACACCCCTCTTTTTTTCGTGAGCAGCTAAATAAAGGCAACAGTACTATACCGCTGTTCAAAACTCTTAAATCTATGGACAAAAAACAAAATCTGGGTAACAAACTAAAACTGAGGGAAACGCATTAAATATTAGAGGAGAACAACGACACAACATTAAAATGTAACACACACAGCAACGGACTAAGCATTAGACAACATCCGATGAGAATAACCAATATAACATCAAAACCAAATACATGAATTTGGGATAGAAAAGTACCGTGACACGTCTTATAGTAATGTGAATTCACACTCAAAAATAGGAGAAAACAAACGACACAACGAAAAGGTCAGATTCATAGAACTTCTAGTTGTCTTACCTTTATTAGCCAAAACATTTTTTCCTCTTTTGTTTTTCTGTGCTATGCTCAGGGAAATTATAACCAGGAAACAAATTAAGACAAATTTATGCATCTTTTCTCTACAATAATTTTGTTTGCTATGATGAACAAATTTGTTTACAGTTTTATAAGAAGATGTTTGATGTCAGTTTAAGACGGAAAAAAACTGGCTATGACAGATAGTTTATTACAAGAAATATATCGTATGTTGTCATTGAATATAAAGTAAAGTGTTTTTTAAATGTCAAATGCAAAATGAAAAGTATACATAATTATATATTATGAACGAGCTAATACAAAACGAAAAATTAAAAAAGAGATGATTACATATAAAAGAGACAAATATTAACGAGACGTCATGTATTGTCTCTGCGACAAGAACCAAACCTGCCGCACGTAAAAAGGAAATTAAAAAGGTTAAAATAATAAAAATGCGTAAAAATGTATTTTTCAAAGGTCACTTGTAATGATGTCATCCACGCTGTGATACAAATATTTCTTTTAGTAAAAAAAAAATGTAAATGTAGTGACAGCACAATTAATTCTCTTTATGGTTTTATTAATTTTCAAACCTTTAAGGAATATACTGATGGTATTGCTGCTGTTTATTTTTTATTTTTTTATTTTTTTGCTTTGCTTTGTTTTGATGATACTTAATTGTTCACTAGTCAAGTAGTTAGCCCTTCAGAGTTGACCTGAACTATCATTTGATATGGTAATATTAATAAATTAACTGTTTACAAAACTTTGAATTGTTTGAATTACTTAGAATGTTCTGAATTTTGGTCCTCAATGCTTTTCAACTTCTTCCTGTATTTGGCCTTCATACTGCTCTCATACGAGCATCACTTATAAGGCTTGTGTATGCACAACGAGCGTCTGGTTTACAAAATTATAAGCCTATGATCTTTGATAAATATAAATTTTGAGTAAAAGAAATAGGTATTTAGTAGAAATCAACAATCTTGCTGCTACAAATTGGAAATTCAACCTCAAGTTGATATTTGAAATCAATTTTGTAAGGCTATTTTACCTAAGGAACAGATTACCTAAGCCGTATTTGGCAAACTTTTGGGAATATATGGTTCTCAATGCTCTTCAACATCGTACTTCGTTTTGTCTTTTTAATATTGTTTTATTAGAGCGTCGCTTATGAGTCTTTTGTAGACGAAACACGCGTCCGGCGTTAATACAAAATTTCAATTCTGATATCGATGACGAGTTCAATTTCTGAATATAAATCATAATTCTGATGAATTTTAGTAAAATTTTTAATTGATTTCTAATATTTATAGCAGCATTGGGATATCCAGATTTGTACTAGGAGGATCATTGATTTAACTCAGATCAACTGGATTACTTAAAAGACATAACAGTATTATTGAAATAAAACTATAAAAGAAGAAGTACGACCATTTATTTCAAAGCAATGACCTTTCTCTAAAGGCCTTCAATATTTACCAAATTTCGTAGTATTGTATGCTTATTTAAAAAAAATAGTTTTTCTTTACTTCTAAAAAAATCCAGCTTAAAAACGGTAAGATCTAATTCAACCGTGTTTTTTTTGGCAGATAAATAGGTTTCTTCGTTTATAGTGCTGTATATATGTATGTGTAAGTTCATTACATGTTAAAGCCCTCATGTTGTACTTGATCTTATGCTAGTATTTCGGAATATAAGATATGATTATGATAATTTTTAATTTTGCTTTTTGTGCAAACTATAAAAACTAAGGGTTTTTCAGGATCAGTACTACAGCACTCTAATGTCGGTCTCGCGTTTCCAAGCATTTTGGGGGAAAAAACTTGATACACGTAGATGACTGTCGGTTTACTAGTCATATTTTGGCCCTCGACTGGGCATTTAAAATATATTCTGCAAGGGGTGTTTGTCCTGTCAATCTATAACTGTTTGCGTAATAAAATGTCACATATTTAGAATAAGCAAAAAGTAATAAAAGATTAACAATACAGAAAGAATTTGAAAATGAAGAAATAAGATTTAAATGTAGCGCCTCTGAAGCACTATACTATTTTGACCATCATCAGAATAGCTAAAATTCCTAATTAATTCAAATACAAAGATGTATCAATATCTGAATACATTTGGAGCCTTAGATTACCAAAGGTACCTATGAGAATAATTAAATAAGTAGTGACTGTGTCAAAACAAACTACCGAATACAAAAAACCTCGATGCTATTTCTGAACTAGACATGGACGGATTAGAATAATTTTCGTCTGTAGATAACATATTAACGAAGTTGCAACGTTTTTAACTTATGAGTTTGAATGCCCCTTTAATTGTTATCTTTCGCCTATCTTTTAATTAACTACAACCATTAACTGAGTATTATGTAACATTATCCTGGGCATTTATATCAAAGTATGAGAGATTGTGTTTAACGGCAAAACAAAACAACGCTTCAATAAACAAGGAGGCATTTCACGCAGTTTATAGTAGACATAAACGAGAGCTGTCACAGGTTGCAACGAAACGAAGTGTAGAATTACCCATATCAAGGCAGGAAACGGTTCCAAAATCATTTTTTACCCTCGAAATTGCTATTACAAAAACTGAACTATTTTAAGAAGTTGATAGGACGATTTAAAATCAAAACACCATGTTCAGCGTAAGTCGGAGTTTGTGATATAATATATTTTCTAAACGTTATGAAATAATCATTCGACTCAAAATAAAATATTTAACCTTTTCAACAAGGACAATTGCTGTATCCTCCGTGTTCGAATAAAGCGACTGTCACGTGTTCGAATAAAGCTACTGCCATATAAGAGGGGTTTTGACTTGCTGTAGAGACAGGTTTAATCAACAGTTTTCTACGTAAGGGGGTGTCTGTGCCAGGTCAGGACTTTGACAATTGTTATCCATTCGTTTGTTATGTTTGATCTTTCATGCTAGGGACTTTCCATTAAGATATTTTTCTCGGAGTTCAGTTTTTTTTTTTTTTGTTATTTTACTAATTGCATAAACATACTTTTTTCCGCTCAGAGTTCTGTTCAGATTTTTCGTTGAATCCTTTTTTATGTTTAATTGTGAAACCTTTAGAAATTAAATATATTAACCCCTCCTTTACTTGATAATGTCAATATTACTTAAATGGAACATTATAAAGCAGTAATATCATCGAATTGAAAGAAAATGAAAAATAAAGTCAACAGTGGTAAACCCTGTAGAATAATCATATTTCAATTACGCGAAAACATAGAACCGCGGGAAACACATCAACTTTTAGAGGGAAACAACAGAACAACAGAAATAAATATACATAGAAACCAACTATTTGATAACAACTGAATTGGTACAGGACATTTCAAGACATGATGTCGAATGAAAGCACGGTCGATATCACTCAAAAGCTGTAGGCTGTTTTGTTAATACCATGACTTAAGGTGGATAATACGTCTGTTTTTAATGCTGTGATGATTGAGGATTCATTAAGTATGTTTTTTCCATAGTAATGTAGTTTCTTTTTCATAGAGCTAGTAAGTAAGTGACTATTCCGTACGTTTGGAATAAAATTGAGAAAGGAAATGGGGAATGTGTCAAAGCGACAACAACCCGACCATAGAACAGACCACAGCCGAAGGCCACCAGTGGGTGCATGTTTCTCTAAAAACCTTTTGATTTACTGATTTGGATTTAAAAGGCAGACAATTTAGATCTCAAAACACTAGTTTTATTAGTGTTCGTGTCAAGTCCATATTCTTGTGTCATTTTCATGCCAAGAATTTCGTTGGTCATATCTTAATTTGTTTTCTTTAAACATGTTTAACACCGCCTGTAATTCAGTGGTTGACGTCTGCTGTGCAACATATTTGTGTTTCATTCATAATTTTGTACACCAGTTAACTCGTTTGAATTGTATTAGATTTATCTTTTCGGGACCTTCTATGATAGCTGACTATGCTGTATGAGTTTGCTCATTGTTGAAGACCTTACGATGACCTATAGTTGTTAATTTCTGTGTAATATTGTCGTCGGCTGAGAGTTGTCTCATTGGCAATGATACCTCATATTCGTATGTGTTATGTATACCCATACATTTTTGAACACTATGTGATGCCCTCTACATGCTTTTGGGTTACTTTGATCAGTAGTCTTATTGACGTATACATATGGTTTGCCAGCATCTTCTTTTATACCCGTTGATAGTATTGCTCTGCTTATTTCCTTTTTTCGATGGTTGAGATACCCGTTTTTAAAAACGTTACTTCGTAATCTTTTCTTATCTATACAATAACATAACAATGTTTTTTTATAAATCGGAGGAAAGAAACTTTTTCCAATCAAATATGAGCATGAAACGGAAGTTAGTGTACTCTTCTACATTATCATCTGCGGAAATTGTACTAGATATCTCTGAAACCGGCCGATCATTGCAGACTTGCCCGGAGCAGGGAAACAATTCTTCAATTTTAACGTTGTACCCATCGTTTAGAATGTCTTTATACAGACAACCAGCAAGTGTAACTGCATCCGCGTAAGTTGGACAGTTAATTTCAATGTTGCCTTGTCTTAGAATTTTCCTGCTTTTCTGATAAAGATCTTGATTTATCTTCAAACCGTCATCAATAATGAAGTCAAGAATCACGTGTGGGTGAAATTTCCAAGATGGCGGTACTTCGGAGTGGGCATCAACT
The DNA here is from genome assembly GCF_963676685.1 of Mytilus edulis. Taxonomy (NCBI): domain Eukaryota; kingdom Metazoa; phylum Mollusca; class Bivalvia; order Mytilida; family Mytilidae; genus Mytilus; species Mytilus edulis. The sequence continues at coordinate 12,914,989 of NC_092349.1, read as the reverse complement.
GTCTCGCCCAGTTTAATTATTTTTTCTTTCATTTCGGAATAATATGGAACTGAATTGCGAACATCTTCCCAGTCGTGGTCAAGAGATCTAATGTGGTCAACAAGTGTGTTTATGCCTAAATATGTAGCGTCTTCCAAAACTTCCTGTGCTATATTACGCGGAGGAAGATGCTGTTCATTGCGAAGGTAATTAAGAATGTGCTTAAATCTACTTCCGTCCATATCCAAAAAGAAATTTTCATCTTTGTCTTTATCTAGTGTGTATCTTTCACTGAACATAGCCGCCAACATCGAGTCTTCATATTTTCGCAAAGTCGATAGCCTCGTTGTGAAGAAATATCCTCCTACATTGAGATTAATAACTGATGGTAATCCATTCTACAAGTTATAAATAGAAAGCTTCAAACAAAAAACAAATGAACAATACAACATTTTAAGGGAGCTACCATTTTGATTTTTCACTCTATTCGGTCTTGCCATTTTTTATTGGTTTATCCTGACTATATTTTTTTTTGCATAAATATTCATCCTGCAATATTTTCTTTTGCTAAGTGTCTCATCCTGCCTTTTTTCTTACTCCTGTCCTGCCTTTTTCATTTTTTCAAATTTCACCCTAGCCCGTCGAGGTTGCAGATAAAAGGAAAAGCAATGATAGCAAACGCATAACATAAATTAAGAATCATCAGCCAAACATGACACTTTTCTATTTGATCGTACGATTTAGCTAAAGTATTTAAGAAAATATACACGAGTATGAGAATAGCTCTGTTAATATAATAAAATACTGGTATATTGTTTTAGCATTATAAAATACTGGTATATTGTTTTAGCATTATAAAATACTGGTATATTGTTTTAGCATTATTTAGTGATATCTTAAAACGTGGATTATTTTATCCTTTAAAAGTCTAAAAAGTGTGTCGTTAAAATTAGTCTTTTAAAACAGTTTAAACATACATTGTATAGTGGTCTTGACTAACTTGAATAACTTGAGGAATGATCGATTATCATGATTGGTGGACTAGCTTTACTTATATTTATAATGTGCACCACACACAATGTATATAATTGATATTCAAATAAACTAGGAAAAAACTAGTGGTCCTGCTTAATCAAAGTGAAGAAGACGGGTTCCTTCATAAAACAGTCATTAGAGCTGCAGGAGGACACTCAGTCAGGGGACTATTCGTTATTTTTTATTGTAAATAAATATGTCATATGTGTATTCAAATCAGTTATTTTTTGTTGTTGTCATGATTTGTTGTATATCACAAGTATCATTTTACTTATAAACAATATAGAATTATACATTTTTTAAAGTAAAAATGCATAAAGGTGTCTGAGATAAGTTTTCAAAAGATGAAATCATACCTGTTCATTCTTTTTGTCCATTTGATATCCAAATCGAAATTTTACTTATTTATTTTACCATTTTGTTTATTTTGAAACTCTATGTTTATAAACAAGATTGACGTATTATTGATTATTGTTGTTTATTCGTGTGCGTCGATCAGAACGTTGGACAATACACTACCTATACATTTATCAAACTTTTGTTTTAAGGTGTTTTTTCTTTGTTTAAAACCTGAAATAATACATATCCATTTACAATTCTTTTAAATACGAGATAAATATATGCTTGTTTGTCTTAGTTTCAATTCTATTTATTATAGAAATTCATTGTATACATATTCTTTTCCATAACTGCAAAGGTAACTAAAATTGTTACTTTCAGTGCTATTTACTCATTATAGCATTAGATTAATCGATTCGGAGCTTCATAACTTATTTTTACTCTTTATTTACTCTAATGAATTCAGTGGCGGATACATAATCTTCATAAAAAGAGGGGGGTGACTGCCTAAGAGGGGGTCATGCTTCGGTGATTCCTTAAGTAAGCAAACATTTTTTTTCCCTCAAAAGGAAAGCTAGAATTAGTACCTAATACGTTACTTATCATAGTAGGAGGGGGGCCTGGGCCCACTGTAACTAACATGATGAAATGGTTGTTTAATAATCATATATTGTTGTAATAATTCAGTGTAATATTTACCTTTAACGTTACATATATTAAAAGATCAAAAATATATCAATGATATTCCAACAACTATGATGTTTGTAGTACTTTTCGGTTAACTTGAAAAAAGATACACGCCATTTGAATAGTTTGAATAGTTTGTTATTGTCTTATTCATTGTTAGCTGTTATTGGGCTTTTAGTTTTTTTGTTATCTGTTATTGTGATAATGTATTTGCTGTTAACTGTTATTGAAAATTGGAATGTTAGCATTTTTTTGACAGCCAATATTTGGTAGAAATTGTAGATCATTGGACATTGGGGTCTACCACTAGTAATATTTTGGTCCCGTATTCGGAGAAGGATTCCATTAACATATACCCATTACAGAAGTGCGGTCCAGGACAATTCCAGTATATCTTATGATTATCCTTTGTAATAAATTCAATTTTTTTTTGGAACATGTATTTAGAATTATCTTATTTTTTTGTATGAGGATAATGTTCCTTGTTTCCCGTACCAACATATTAAATCAGAACAATTATTAATATGACAAAAAGGAAATCTGATAAGAATCTCAATTAAGGACTAGGTCCTTACAACCAATTATTTCTTTTATATAATATGGTACATTGACTAAGCTCTGTGATTCTTTTCAAAGCAGAACCAAACACATTTTACAATGAAAGTTCCAACCATGTACTGGGTCCCGAACTTGGGCGGCAGCACATAGCTCATTACAAAGAAAGATTTATTTCGTCTTCAAGCCATTACTCCCCTACTAAACTATGTATTCTACTTACTAGTACACTTGGTCCAATCAATAGCCTGATAAAATAATTGTTCAAATTGAGCCTTTGAAAATAATGGAATAAATTACTTTTGGAGTGTCAAAATTGGTTCGAGGTACTTGAAAAAATTGCATGCTTATAATTGGTACTTTTGATTTTTCTACCCTATATACTGACCACTTTGCCTCATAGTCTTAATAAGAAAAATTCACACACCTCATTAAATGGGCATTTAGAAAAAAGTCAGAATACGAATATATATATTCAAACTCTTTCAGGTCATTTTTTAGTAGCAACAAACACAAGAACTATGTGAATTGAATACCATAACAGCCCTTGCATTTTTACTAGATATCATTTTTGTCTCTTTGACATATTCCTCATTTCCATACTCAATTTTATTACACACTATTTAAATTACAAGCAAGTGTGAGTTTCTATAACTGTATAAAAATAAATGCTGAAAAAAGTATTCTATAACAAATAAACAGCTACGCCATGAGCGCATGATACGCCCGTCACCCTTTTTAAAATATTCGATAACTTCTTTATGTCATATCAGATATTTATAAAAATTGAAAGGGAGCTTCAGTCAATATATATAAACAATACACCAAAGTTTCATGCGAACTGCTGAAAAAGTTTTGAGTTATTGACCGAAAACTGGAAAATACCACCTTTTTTAATGAATAAAACCCCTTAAATCAATAACATAAAATCTAAAATTAATGAAAATAGAAAGGGCGCTTACAACAATAGCTATAAACAATTCAGCAAAGTTTCATGAGAACTACTGAAAACGTTTTTGTGTTAATGTCCGAAAACTGGAAAATCCCCCCTTTTTAATTAACAAAACCCCTTAACTCGGAAACATAAAATCTAAAATTTACAAAAATTGAAAGGGAGCTCATGTCAATAGATAGTAATTAACAATTCACCAAAATTCCTTGCAAATTTGTAAAAGGATTTTTGAGGTATTATCAGAAAACTAAAAAAAAAAAAAAAAAACATTTTTATTGAATAAAACCCTATTACTCAGAAACTTAAAATCTGAAATTTATGAAATACGAAGGGGAGCTCACGTCAATAGATATAAACAATTTCCAAAAGTTTTATGCAAATTGGTTAAAGAGTGTTGGAGTTAATATTCGACATGTTGACGACAGACGGACAACAGTATTCCACAATACCTCCTGTAAACGAGCGTATAAAAATAGATTGAGTAGTTAACACATTCTAGATACATAATTTTAAAGACATGTTCATAGAAAATGGAATTCATTACAAAGGATTATACCCGTAATAAGAAATACTGGATTTGTCAAGGTCCCGACTTGTTTTAATATTTCATTTACTGTTATCTGTTTTTGTCCATTTTAATTCCTTGTTATCTGTTATAAGCCAAATCAATTTGCTGTTTTGCTGTTATTGGGACCCCCTTGCCCCCCTCTTTGAATGACATTGCTATCCATGTCTTACTCAAACGTTATTGGAATTCCAAAAGATAGCAAACATAAGAGAAAAATCACCTAAAACTTTAGAGGGGCAATCCATTTGACAAGTGTTAGTTGCTTTTGCTTCTAAAATTCAAACTCTTCGTATTAAGATATTGCCAGGACTTGCTACAAATAAATAAAAAAAATATATGCATGTCCAAAATAAGTTTGACACCAAGACAATTATAGCTATACAAGATTTTTTTTGTGAAATGCTATTTTTCTACTCGTTTAAATCAATACCCTTTCGTATCATACCACATGACATCAAACATAAAGGTAAATACAAGTAACTGTCGAGTTCCGGAACCCTAACAGAAAATGTCCGTCTTTTAACAAGATATTATATGTAGTGGGCGTTTCCGGTTACTTTCACTTTCACTTTCAATGTTTACAGCAACAATTTAGGTCTCCATCATATTCTATCTGTCTCGTGTAACCCAGTATCCATTATATTTCATTAGCGCAATGTAAAATACAGAATGGATGAATACTTGTGACTGGTAAGAATATAATGAAGCATATAAATTAGTGAAACTAATTACTTATGGGTTTCTGTCGTTCACTCATATTCATTGCCAGACGAGGTCTATGTTATCTCTCCCGGCTTGACCTGTTAACCTATTGACATTAGATCTCAAATCCGCAGATGTTCATTTTGATATTTTTATAATTATTACAAGGTATAACTGATATAAACCATATTTTATATGTATATTTTTATATAACGGTTGTCTTGAAGCATTTAAATCATCGATCTACAATGTCATTGATATAACATATTGCATGCATATATATACGTGTATTTAAATAACAAGCCTCAGTTGAAAGAAAAATAAATATGTTCGTTATTGGGATGGATAAAAGAAAGAGATTTACAAAATCAATGTGTGTTGCTAAAAGACCAACTTCAACCAAGGAATTAAATTTATGTGCCATCGTTACCTCGGTTGTGATGGTACTCACTATGTCACTTTTAAACGACTTAGATATTTGCATGTCATTTTGCTACTCTTTTTTTTTATTAACTATCCCCTTCATTTGTTCACAAAATAGAAATATATATGCAATGAACTTCTTGTAGATTCCAGGTCACAATGAATATACTGTTAATATCACATCTCCAGAAAGGAAGTGGGAACCTGCATACAATTGAAAGAATAAGGTATTATGTGTTGGAAGGTTACATAGGCATGATGGGGAATGATTGGCTTAATGAAAAAATGTAGAGTTTACAATTTTATGTCATTTTCAAAAATGTAATAAAAACGTATTGGTGAAAGAAGTTTTATTCAAGATACAGGATGCGTTATATTTTTGAAAGATTGTACATGTAAAAACCACTTTCTTGAAAATTGAAAGAAAACTAAATCACGAAATGTAAAAAGGAAATATAATAAGGAATGATACTTTATTCCAATATTATTTAGGATACATACACACCTAATAATAATTGTATGTGCACCAATATAAGAATTTTTACAAGATTTACACAATATATAAATAAAGAGGTGTACATGAAATAAAATATAATACATAATACAAAATACGAAATATAAAGAAAGATTTTATTATGTGATTTCAGAATGATACAAGAACATAAATCAACGTTCAGTTAAATAATGTCTAAACAGTGGTGTCGGATGCAGACTTTTCTTGCGTTTTGATAACTTTTAGAATGTAGGATTGAGAATGGAAGCACGGAATGTGTCATTATGCTATATATTCCTGACTTTGGAAGGACACGGCGGGGTTAAACATGCTTTTTGAGATATTTATCTCAGCCATTCTCCATCTGATGAGTTAAGACTTTTTCAACTGATTTGTATAGTTCGTTCTTATGACGTACTGTTACACCACTGTCATAGGTTAGGGGAGGGGTTGGATCACGCTAACATGTTTAACTCCGTCAACATTTGTCATTTCGGGGCCTTTTATAGCTGACTATGTGGTATGGGCTTTGGTCATTGTTGAAGGCCGTACGGTGACCTATAGCTGTAAATTTCTTTTTCATTTGGTCTCTTGTAGAGAGTTGTCAATCTTGCCACATCTTCTTTTCATATTCTATATACGTCTAGTCTATATGGGATAAACAAACACACATCAATACACACGGTTAATTTCAGTTAAAGAAATTACTTGTCCGATGTTAAATTTTGAAACTGAAGACTCACAGAAGAAAATATTAGCAAAATAACTATCTGTTTTTTTGCAGATAGAATTTGTAAATCAAATAAAATTGAGAAAGGAAATGGAGAATGTGTCAAAGCGACAACAACCCGACCATAGAGCAGACAACAGCCGAAGGCCACCAATGGGTCTTCAATGTAGCGAGAAACTCCCGCACTCGTAGGCGTCCTCCAGCTGGCCTCTTAAAAAATATGTATACTAGTACAATGATAATGGACGTCATACTAAACTCCGAATTATACACAAGAAACTAAAAATAAAAAAATCATTCAAGACTAACAAAGGCCAGAGGTTCCTGACTTGGGACAGGCACAAAATTGCGGCGGGGTTAAACATGTTTATGATATCTCAACCCTCCCCGATTCGACTCAAAGACTTTATCACATTGTTAACATGGTTTACTTTGTGGAATTTCCACTGGTTCCAAATACGGTTTTATTTATATTCTTTTTCTTCTTCTTCTTTAAGTTTTCCAGTTTTCCATCTGAATAAAGATGATTAATATCTGGTGCATACGTGGCCTATTTATTTAAAACTATTTAATATTTTAGTTATATATACAAAACGGTGCGAGAACAGATGTAGCTCCTAGTAATAACAAATTGTCTCCTGCTGCACATGGTTAAACTTACAATAAGTTTTGTATTTTTGTAGAACGTATTTGTCAGATGTTGACTATAAATGCACTCTGACTTCACCAGATGAATTCGACAACGAAGACGATCTTAAGAGCTACGTTACAGAAAACAGCATTAAATTAATCATAGGGCTTCATGCGTTTCGCGCTGGCAAATTGCTTCAAGGTGATTATATTGTTTTAACTGTTTTAAGTTGTTACAGTAAATAATACATCTGATCTCCTCTTTGTCTCTTGTCACGTTAAAAGTGTAAAAGGGGGCGAATGTGATAAAATGCGAACATATGTCCCCAAAATGGTAAAAAGAGTCCGAATGAAATAAATGCTGAATTTTCTATATTTTGTATGTCGTCATTGTTGTTATTGTACCCCGGTTCTCTGAATCAAGGGTGTATATAAAGATGGATGGACGTCCATTCATAAGATTTTCATTTGATAACATGCAATACCTCTTTATGGTTTTTTCTGCAATTATTGAGTAAAGATAGTGCAAGGCTTTGTAGTGTTTGAAGCCGTTTGACACAATTTGATGAACTTTCATATTAATTTGTTCTCATTCAGAAAATACATGATATATTAACCACGTGATGTTAAGCAAACAACAATCAAAATATACATTGCATTGCGTAATTCGACTACAAGCGTGTCAATAATTTGAGCCATGCTGACTATAAAATCATACTTTTCTTATATTTTTGTTTGACAATAAGCAAGTATCGAATCGGTACCTTCAACATTAAAATTCCCCGTACTATAAACGGTTTAGTTCGGAAATTGAAATGAACCATTTTACTTTTTATTTAGATGCCAAAATTAATTACATATTGATAATTGGTGGAACCGATGTAAATGAAGATTACAGAAATCAAAACAAAATGAATGTCATGACACAATCGGTTTTATCTTCCAGGTTTGTGCACCATTATTTAAGGGAAGGTTAAAATCTGTCTCCTCTTTTATTTGTTCATTTGCAAATGATTGTGAACAGTTTGTACATGTACGATAGCAAAATACGAAAGGTTTGAAAGAAAAAGTGTTATCGATACCCGAGTCTAAGAAACATGGTTTATCATTAATTGTAATTGAGCTTTAAAGTAGTTTTCAATAACTGCAATACTATAAGATCGGAATACTTCGTGTCTTTTTTGTCTTTTACAAACCCACTACGATATTAGGAACTATACAAGCCATAACGAATCCAAAAGGGGGGGGGGGGGGGAGCTGTGAGAGCGGGGGCCCCTTTTTGTGGGGAATATTTGGTTGATTATATAGGGAATCACTGAAGCATGCATGACTGGAGCGGGCTTCCCCTTAAGTCAGTCAGCGCCCCCCACCCCCCCCCCCCCTTTTATGAAAAGTTCTGGATCCGCAACTGCGAAGCACTTATCGCTACATTGAAAACTCATCGGTGGCTTTCGGCTGTTGTCTGCTCTTTGGTCGGATTGTTTATGTTCATCCGACCGACCTTTTTGAAGTCTTCCATCAGTCTAGTTGTATATATGTATTTCTCCTATCTTAAAAAAACGTCAAATTAGTGTTGTGACCTATATAGTTATATATATATATATATATATTGAAGTCGACTGAACATGCATGGAAATATGATACTATGATAAGCTTTTTAAATGTAAAACAAATACAATTTCGTTTTGGTGTGGTGACTCAGGAAGGGGGTTACGTGATAGGATATGAGCCTGCATTTCAGTGGTTGGTTAATTATTGCTTCTGTCTGACTTACTTGTTTCATTATTATCAGGCCATTGGTTTTTCTCCCGTGAATTACTTTACATTTTTATTATCTGGGGTTGGGTTTTTGTAGCCTATTATAAGATATGAGGTTTGATCACTATTGATCAAAGGTTGTGCAGATACAAATACTTTGATCACAAACTATAATTCATAAGGACCTAGTGGCTTATTAGTTGGACTCTAGCTTGTTATGTGACCTTGATAATTTCTAATTTACAGTTTGTTATTATTTGTTAAACTCGAGAAAGAGAATATAATTGGTCTTAAATTTTAAAACCATTTAACTCCGTGAGAAGCATAATTTTATCCTTATAAAAAAAAACATATGTGTAAATCATAGGTCAAGGTCATCTCTGTCAAATGGCAGTACCGTAAACACTTTTTTCTTCATTTATTCTTCATTTTCATATATTTTCGGTTGTGTGAAGCAGCTCATAATTAAACATTTCCGGGATTTCTTACATTAAAACTAGAAAACGGAAATAAATTGACAATGAAGCGCTTTTTTTTTTTTTTTTTTTTGCTATTCAGAGCCTTTAAAAGATAACCACTTGATGTTAAAGATTAAAGTGATATATGTGTGATACAGGAGTTCTGTGCATAACATTGATTCGGTCATGATTTTAAAGAGTGTATTTGTTTATTAAGTTAATATGTCCTTCTCATTTTCCAGGAAAATCATAGTGTTTAGCAATGGTCTTCGGCGGAAAGTACAGGAGCTCTGGGTAAAATAACTGTTTATAATTAAACCCCATAATATAAAAATAAGAAGATGCGGTATGATTTCCAATGAGACCACTCTCTACTAGAGACACAGAAATTTTAACAACTACGTGTAACCGTGTGTCCTTCGATCATGAGCAAAACCCAAACCACATAGTCGGCTAGGAATGACAAATGTAAAATAATTCAAACGAGAAAACTAGCAGGCTAATTCATGCACAAAGTAATGAACGAAAATCAAATATGTAACACAGCAACTGAGTTACAGACTCCGGAATTGGCTTCTTTATACCAGTTTTAATATTTTCATTAGTTTTGAATGTACTTCTAATCTGATAGCATTTTTTAAAAACTTTTTTTCCCTTTGAAATAAAACATTTGTATGCCAAAATTTGATACACATGTTTATTACATAATTTAAAGTCAGCTTTGATATACTATGTGGTTTTGTTTTTATTTAAAATTTAGACCTCAAAAATTCTGGAGTCGGAAATGAAATCGGACAAAAAAAAGATAAAGTGTTATCTATCATAAATGTTTTAATCAACAAAAGTTTTTTTTGTTTTTGTAGCCGGTAATACCACAAGACAAGATAATTGAAATTAAACAAGGTAAGGTCAAAGACGAAAGAAAAATCCAGTACATATACAAGAAATTATCAATCAGGTTCATGAAATTATAAGCAAAGAAAAGAAAAAACCTAAATTCTGTATGATGGTATCGTATGAGGGATAAATCAAGTATTACTTACGTCCAGTGAAAAATCGAAGAATGCTTCAGTACTAGAATAACACGACGGGTCGGTTTTCATTATGAATTTTCAGAGGCGGATTTTTAGAGGGTTTTTTAGGGGGGCCCGGACCCCGACCCCCCTTTTGTTGGAAAAATTTGATTATATAAGGAATTACTGAAGCATAACGAGAGCTCCCCCGCCCGCCCCCACCCCAACTTTAAGGCAGTCAGTGGGCCCCCTTATGAAAATTTTTGGATCCGCCACTGACGTTTACAATGTAACCATCAGCTAGAAGACATGTGCTTGTCCAGACCGTTACATGTATTCCCCAGCCATCGCATGACAATACCTATATTGAAAAAGTAGCAAATATTTTTTTCGACCCGACCGTGGATCGATCCAATTACCTCCTACAAAGAGACCACCAACGATATCCCAACTTATAGAATACATGTTAACAAACTGTACTTTATTTTTGTGTGACAATTATGTGACAGTTATGGGTTTTCAATTCATACTTTTTTGTCATTTAGATACTAGATGTATGTTGTATCAGCTCATGAAAGCCTATAATATATGGTATACAATATAACAACCGAGTTAATGCTTTTTAAAGAGAGTTTGATTAAACTTGAAATTGAATTAAGTTCTTCTTTTAACTATGTATGTGCCTTTCTTTAATGAATGTATAAGCATTGAATTCGAACTAGCGTTCAGTAACTGCGAGTCGGACCCCTACATATGAGTGGTACTTTCAAATAGTAGTTTGTGCTTTGCGCCAACCTGATGAGTCGCACCATTTCCAGCTGATTTTTACAATTTCGTCAGATATTGTACATGTGCTGATACACATTTGTTTAAAGGTTTAACACTGCCAGATTTTGTATGTGCTTGTCCCAAATAAGGGGCTTGTAATTCAATGGTATCCGTTTGTTGGTGTCTTATGATATTTTGTTCGTTTATTTTATGGTAGGACTTCTACCACAAAATGAACGAATAAAATATAATAAGACAGCCTTCTACCACAAATTAAACGAACAAAATATCATAAGACAGCCACGAACGAACGAACAATTCAGTTCGTTGGTTATACTTTGGTGGATAGCTCTGTTATTGCAGATTGGAGTCATGATACTACATCTTCTTATGTTGTTATACACTTATGTATGTCTATTTTTATTTTTTAAGTTACGCACATAACATGTATTTTAGGAGTACAAACATGTCCGTCCAAATTTTCATTGACTGACTACATACAACAGCACCACTCGGACGTTTATACAACTGACATGGTAATATGTTTATGTGTCGGCAGTATTAGACCTGTAAAGAATCCTTTGTATCTGGTCCAAGAATTTTCAGGTTAGTTTTTTTTCCCAAATTGCATTATCACATAAATTTAAGTTTCATACAAATTGTAACATGCCATTATATTAAAGCCATATAAGATAATATAAATGCTTAGATTAAGAATGTAATGATTATGTCTTTCTAAGACAAAGAGGCAGCATGTTTTTATATTTGAAATGCATTTTCATTTTTTTTTATAAAGTCTGATAACTATGTAAGCGTTTTGTTATTTTGCCACTAGAAGCAACCAACAATCAATCAATCAATCAATCAATCAATCAATGTTATTTTTAATAACAGACTGTGTGTCTTTTGTTTTGCAGAATTACACAAGAGACGAAAGAATATTGTTTATGTTATTTGTGGACCAGTGGTAAGATTTTTTTAAGAACTTAAGTTTTATATGTTTTTATTATATTAATCAAGGACAGGCTAGAATTATACCCTGCATAAAAGACAAATGAAAAGATAGTGAATAGTGGTTATACCTAATGAAGAGTTGTCTTCGGCAATACTAGTAATGCTTCCATTCTTATATCGTATTCCAGAATGTACTGAAAATCATTGGTATAACATGGAGAAGGAATTATTATAATTAACTTTATGAAATATATGTGTAAAATATGACCACGGGTACGCTTCACTTCTTGTACCCGGAATTCCGTCGTCTTACCTTCGAGTGTGGCATCACCAAATACGACAAATTATGGAATACAAAATTGCCATGAGCCATACGACGGGTAACACAATTGGAACAAAACCTGATAACCCTTGATCCACCGATCTCATAGCTTTTTGTGGAGTTTGTGTTACTCAATATTTAGTTTTCTTTGTAGTGCTTTGTTGTGCTTTCAAAAAGAAATGTTATTGGATATTGGTCAATTTTCCTTGAAGGACAAATGGAGTAGCTCATTGTTCTTTTAAGAACATGCGGTACATTTTTGGTGAAAATCTGGATTGCCCGAAGTAGGCCAGTATCTAATGTCATGACAGGGATGTTTTTTTGTAAGCATTGGTCGGTTTTCGTACACAGATAATATCCAATGGTCGCATTTGAATTGTCCTTAAATCCCAATTACGATCGGTTGCACCCACAGATTTATAAATTATAATAGTATGTAGGTTCAAGCCTATCAGTTACACGCTCATCTTTTTGTTAATCAGCTTAATACCATTATGACAACCCTTTGATAGAATAACAATTACATAGCTTAACTAGTTTGACTTTAATAAAAGAAGAACGTACATTCTATCATGTAACAGCAGTTGCGTCATTTTGTGCTCAAATGCCATCTATACAGCAAAATATATCTGATATTTACCTTTTAATCAAACAGGTTGATGAAGAATATGGAAAATTGTTCAGAACGGAAATCAACAGGTAATTTATCTTTTAACATTATCATATGATTGAAAAGAAAGGATTCATTATATCATTGCATGGCTCAAATTTGTAAATATCGATTTAAAACGAAGGCACCGCTATTAGTATTAAGTAACTTGGTTCTTCGCATTGTCCCATGAGGCCTCCAACCTATGATTATTAGCCCCGTTTTTCTCAACACTTTTAGTTTTAAGTACAGTACCATAAATTGTAATGTTTAAACGCATTAATGACATCAATGCATTTGCATCTTGAACTTGCTCAGCTTTTTTTTTACTAGAAACTTTTATTGATTTTGTTCTTACATGTACGTTTCGCCACTATTTCAAATATGCACAGAACCATTCAACTAAATACCGGGAGAAATTATTATAATATTATTGTACCTGTATATTGAGAATTACTTAACAGAAATACTATTGAACGTCACATCATTTATATACTTTGTTTTCTATAGTCTTCCAGGAGTTATATTTATACCAGGATTACCTCTGACAGATGCTCATGCTGCCATTCAACAAAGTTTTGCTTATATAAACTGCTCAAACAGCGAAGGAATGGCTCTGGCGATTTTGGAAGTAAGTGTGGGAAATATATAACTGTATAGTAATTTTTGTTTTCCCTTGAATCTAACTCCCTGACTGTTCCAGCTCCAAATACGTACCCACTATTATATATTATGAATTTTGGTCTAGGGTCAACCGCAGTCAGCAATTCTCGAGTTCAGCCGCTAATCTAAGTCTATCAGAACGGAACTGACCGAGTTTTGACGAGCAGAATTAACAAGAAAAAGTTATCTGAGACAACGTGGGGCCAAATGACATACAAATATATAAAGTAAGAAATATTTTATTTGGCAAAAGTACAAAATTGTACGGCCACGGCTTGACAAAGAATGGGACTGCCGAGAAACATAATTGGCAAGTCCCTAGTATATATAATTAAACCTTATAGTCCATTCCTTATTCCTTATTTCCACATTATTGTCCATTCCTTATTCCTTATTTCCACATTATTGTCCATTCCTTATTCCTTATTTCCACATTATTCTTATTCCTTATTTCCACCTTATTGTTATTCCTTATAATGTCATTTCCTTATATATCAATATAATATCCTTATTAACATTATTGCTTCCAAAATATATCGGATGCTGGCCCTGGGAAACAGAAGCTCAGCGGATACATAATTCCATTATAAGAAGCATAATATATTTGTAGATGTTGTGTCGCTATTTTCGCCATTAAATGGTCGGAGTCTTTGTCTGAAGCCGTGACGAAGGATTGGGATTACAATGGTCGGAGTCTTTGTCTGAAGCCGTGACGAAGGATTGGGATTACAATCGGAATAAGCTACCAGTCATTTCAACCTGAAAAATAGAACAAAAACCGCAGAAAAACGAACAACATGATAACATAATATAACATTTAACACATGTATATTAACTACATTTTAGGAGTATGTCTTTTATCTAAGTGGTGGGTGGGTGGGTAACTTTTGAAACAAACATTAGTTAATTCATACGGAACCCAATTTTTTGCGTCTTCCCTCTGCTGTATCGTACGTGGTAAAGAAAGAATGATGACGTCACAGTTATCAAGGTTAAAATAATTAACGTGACTCATAATACATAACAAGTTCCACCACGTGTTCAAAGCGGGACAACTCCCAAAACGTAAGCCCACTTTCCTCCGATAACCGGATTTATTCTTCATAGGAATAAATCTTATTATCTGAGACAACGTGGGGCCAAATGACATACAAATATATAAAGTAAGAAATATTTTATTTGGCAAAAGTACAAAATTGTACGGCCACGGCTTGACAAAGAATGGGACTGCCGAGAAACATAATTGGCAAGTCCCTAGTATATATAATTAAACCTTATAGTCCATTCCTTATTCCTTATTTCCACATTATTGTCCATTCCTTATTCCTTATTTCCACATTATTGTCCATTCCTTATTCCTTATTTCCACATTATTCTTATTCCTTATTTCCACCTTATTGTTATTCCTTATAATGTCATTTCCTTATATATCAATATAATATCCTTATTAACATTATTGCTTCCAAAATATATCGGATGCTGGCCCTGGGAAACAGAAGCTCAGCGGATACATAATTCCATTATAAGAAGCATAATATATTTGTAGATGTTGTGTCGCTATTTTCGCCACATGGTCGAATTCAGTGGCTATGCCAAGAGTTATTGGACACTGAGTTTGACCACCGCCACAAATGCGGTAGCGACACAACACACCCGCCGTGACCGTACTTTTAAATAACCACACACATATATTTATATTTAAATTACCCTGTAATGAAATAAGAAAAATAAAAACAATTGCCCACATGAGATAAAGTAACGCCGTCAGATGTGAATATATCGGGCTTATTATATATTTCAGGCTATTTTATGTAACAACCTCCCAATTGTATATATAGCTAAGCGGCAAAGGTGTACATTCTTGTGGCTGCTTTATTCATGCTTATTGGTTTTTTACCATATCTCCGATTCAAAATGAAACTGAATCCATTATTCCTACATGTATTCAAACTTTTAAAACTTAGAACACATGAACACTGGTACTTGTCACCAAAGTCAGAGAATAAGGGGATTTTAACCTTTGGTCTTTGCATTTCATATTTTTAACAAATAAATTAGACAATATTCTAGTTTAGTTTCTGTTATTTCTATACATGTACCATGACAACATTGATCCGTTTTTGAGAATGGGATAACAATAATAGCAACATTTTGCAACGTGATCTTTCTTTACGGATAACAGTTAGCTGTCCTATAAACCCATTTAATTTGTTTCAAGTGACATATAAGCAATAAATATAATTGCATGCAATAAAAATGCCTTAAGTGATTCTAAAAGTGGTGGCCAAATGATATCATAATTATACAATTTACGGAACGCTTCGAAAGCCACTAGACATGTACACTATGTTTCTGATGTATCTACTTGATACAAATCAAAAATACTAAAAAGGAACAATTTACAGACACTGTGTCCTATCAATGTATCTACTTGATACAAACTAAATTATCCTTAAAATACACAATTTACAGACACTGTGTCCTATCAATGTATCTACTTGATACAAACTAAATTATCCTTAAAATACAATATTTACAGACACTGTGTCCTATCAATGTATCTACTTGATACAAACTAAATTATCCTTAAAATACACAATTTACAGACACTGTGTCCTATCAATGTATCTACTTGATACAAACTAAATTATCCTTAAAATACACAATTTACAGACATTGTGTCTTTTCAATGTATCTACTTGATACAAACTAAATTATCCTTAAAAGACATAATTAACAGACACTGTGTCATATCAATGTATCTACTTGATACAAACTAAATCATCCTTAAACGACACAATTTACAGACACTGTGTCTTATCAATGTATCTACTTGATACAAACTAAATTATCCTAAAAAGACATAATTTACAGACACTTTGTCTTATCAATGTATCTACTTGATACAAACTAAATTATCCTCATAAGACACAATTTACAGACACTGTTTCCTAACAATGTATCTACTTGATACAAACTAAATTATCCTTAAAAGACATAATTTACAGACACTGTGTCATATCAATGTATCTACTTGATACAAACTAAATTATCCTTAAACGACACAATTTACAGACACTGTGTCATATCAATGTATCTACTAGATACAAACTAAATTATCCTTAAAAGACACAATTTACAGACACTTTGTCCTATCAATGTATCTACTTGATACAAACTAAATTATCCTTATCAGACACAATTTACAGACACTGTGTCATATCAATGTATCTACTTGATACAAACTAAATTATCCTTAAACGACACAATTTACAGACACTGTGTCCTATCAATGTATCTACTTGATACAAACTAAATTATCCTTAAAAGACACAATTTACAGACACTGTGTCATATCAATGTATCTACTTGATACAAACTAAAATATCCTTAAAAGACACAATTTACAGACACTGTCTCATATCAATGTATCTACTTGATACAAACTCAATTATCCTTAAAAGACACAATTTACACACACTGTATCCTATCAACATATCTACTTGATACAAACTAAATTATCCTTAAAAGACACAATTTACAGACACTGTGTCATATCAATGTATCTACTTGATACAAACTAAAATATCCTTAAAAGACACAATTTACAGACACTGTGTCCTATCAACATATCTACTTGATACAAACTTTATTATCCTTAAAAGACACAATTTACAGACACTGTGTCCTATCAACATATCTACTTGATACAAACTATATTATCCTTAAAAGACACAATTTACAGACACTGTATCCTATCAACATATCTACTTGATACAAACTAAATTATCCTTAAAAAACACAATTTACAGACACTGTCCTATCAACATATCTACTTGATACAAACTAAATTATTCTTAAAAGACACAATTTACAGACACTGTCCTATCAATGTATCTACTTGATACAAACTAGATTATCCTTATCAGACACAATTTGCAGACACTGTGTCATATCAATGTATCTACTTGATACAAACTGAATTATCCTTAAGAGACACAATTTACAGACACTGTGTCCTATCAACATATCTACTTGATACAAACTATATTATCCTTAAAAGACACAATTTACAGACACTGTCCTATCAACATATCTACTTGATACAAACTATATTATCCTTAAAAGACACAATTTACAGACACTGTGTCCTATCAACATATCTACTTGATACAAACTATATTATCCTTAAAAGACACAATTAAACACACTATGTCCTATCAACATATCTACTTGATACAAACTATATTATCCTTAAAAGACACAATTTACAGACACTGTCCTATCAACATATCTACTTGATACAAACTATATTATCCTTAAAAGACACAATTAAACACACTATGTCCTATCAACATATCTACTTGATACAAACTATATTATCCTTAAAAGACACAATTTACAGACACTGTCCTATCAACATATCTACTTGATACAAACTATATTATCCTTAAAAGACACAATTTACAGACACTGTGTCATATCAATGTATCTACTTGATACAACTATATTATCCTTAAAAGACACAATTTACAGACACTTTGTCCTATCCATGGATCTAATTGATACAAACTAGATTATCCTAAAAAGACACAATTTACAGACACTTTGTCCTACCAGAATATCTCCTTGATACAAACTAAGTTATTCTAAAAAGACATTATTTACAGACACTGTCATAACAATGTATCCGCTTGATACAAACTAAATTATCCTAAAATGACACAATTTACACACACTGTGTAAATATTCGTCCTGATAGATATGCCTGAAATATTTGCCACTGGACATTAAGCAACCAACAATCAATCAATCCTATTAAAATATCAACTTAGTACAGAGAAAATGTGTGGTCTAATAAATTATCTGAATTAATGAAATATATTGGAATACCCTTTAACAAGCATTGTAATAGTAATTTCAAACAGAAACTAGAAGATTTCTACAAAATTAAATTAAATTTGAACTATCTAAGATAAAAGATGGAAACTGTGGTTAACTTTTTATTTATCACTAAATTAAGAATAAGTGCACACTCATTATCAATAGAAACTGGTAGGTATGCAAGACCAACAATACCCTCTAATGAGAGATTTTGTAAATTTTGCACTGGAAACACGGATACACAAAATATTTTAACATGTATGTATTCGGTTAAGTTAGGTGCATCTTCTAAATGTACACCAACATAAATACTTATGTAAATAAGGAAAGCATCTATCCATGTGTTAATATCAGTAATCTTTTTACTTAGTTTAGTTTGGATAATCAGCTGTCCATTTGTATCTACTGTTCTGTGCCTGAATTTGTATTAAAGCAATATATACCTAAATCTACATATTCACCATTAATTATTTTGTTCCGAGTTTTGTGAAACATTTAAACATAGATTATCATTTGCACTAGTTATTGGCAAATATTAGAACTTTGTGTTATACCTGTATTCGATTGTTGCCTTTCATTGACTGAGTCAGGAGATGTAACACTAACAGTAGCTGGAGAGTGAATAAGGGCATTGCCATTGACAATCTGAACAACTTCATTCCCAAGTTCTGGAGTCATCATACATGTAGCTAAAACTTGCGTGGAAGTATGTTGTCCAACGACATTGCTAGATCTGTTTCCAAACGGTGTCGGTACGCCCCTCTGCTGTACCCTTTGCCTTTGGCTGCATTTATAAGGACTTTTAGAGGGCCTTTGTGACATACGATCTGCTTTCCCGATTTCCATAAGATGTTTGGTTTTTAAAACTGAAAAATTACTACAATAATATTAGTGAAACGACCGTTGAAAAGTTATAATATCTATACAACTCGTCTAAACATCAACCCAACAATGTTAGATCTGTATATTTTATAAACTTCATACATTTATTCATTATTGGTTTCTCTTTAAATTGCTTGCTGTGTAGCAGATGAAACATTTCATATAACGATAGTTTTAAAATCGCAGACGTCCATGCGACACGTGTCTTTAAAACCATGTGCGCAGTTTTTATCTGTGAAATTACGGGTCTGTTAAAATTTCTATTTTTGGAAATATAATTCATGATTTCCACTGAATTAAACCAACAATTAAAAATTTACAATGAAATATTTAGAAACTCTTTACAGAAGAAACAACAAAAGATATAAAATCTTTAACACTATACTGGATCAAAACCATGTGCTTTTCCTATCTTTCAAACTTTCCGAACCTTTTCAGTAAAATAAGATTTTTTGAAAGACATCCATTTCATATACCAAATCAAAGAAATATTATTAACTTTTGAAACAAACATTAGTTAATTCATACGGAACCCAATTTTTTGCGTCTTCCCTCTGCTGTATCGTACGTGGTAAAGAAAGAATGATGACGTCACAGTTATCAAGGTTAAAATAATTAACGTGACTCATAATACATAACAAGTTCCACCACGTGTTCAAAGCGGGACAACTCCCAAAACGTAAGCCCACTTTCCTCCGATAACCGGATTTATTCTTCATAGGAATAAATCTTATTATGTTTTTATCTTCCATCGGCAAGCCAGAGTTACAAAATCGCACGTTTGCTTCAGGGTTCCTCATATTTTCACTTTACCTTTACCGCCATAATTCATGAACAGCTAGGTGCATTGAATTTAATATGCATTGTAAATAATTCAGTGTGCCATTTTTCAATCCTTACTACTAAACAGGCAAGATATTTGGAGGTATTGTGAATGTTTTGGTGGTTAGAAAATCCGGTGTATTTTTTGTGCTATTTTTTTTTTTTTTTTTAACAAAACTGAAAGAGTGTGTTTCTACAAACCAAGCTATATCTCGACAATATCTTGGCCTTATTCATTATTCCTATACTAGATTCTTCAGCACACAATATGTGTCGTTTAAAGTTCTATACAAAATTACTTATAAGTTTTTATAAATGTTTTTCAATTTGTTATTATCAGGCGATGATGTTGGAAGTACCTGTAGTTGTACGTAATATTGATGGCAACAAAGATATCGTAGAACATGGCGTTAATGGTTTTGTATTCTCTGACCCAAAGGTATTTATATTGTAGTCTCTAACCCAAAGGCATGTCTTTGTTTTTGTATGTTTTGACACTTTATAACATTTTTTTTGTATGAATGCTTTAAAAAAATATTTGTTAATTAGTATATACTGGTTTTGCGATCAGTTATGTGTAGTTTCATTTGATACAAAATGATCACGAAAGAAGTGAATACAAAAAAGCCATTGTTAAACTGAATAATACATAATATTTACAAAATTGTTCCGTTTGTGAATTTAGAAAATGTTAAGAATGGACGTGAAGTTTTGACATCCTCAGACAAGGTTGGGCTTGATAAATGTGATTTTGGTTATTCTTTTTAGGCTCCATTAGTAATATAGTTATTTGGCCGCATATTTATTCATCCTGGCAGTTCAACATGTTCGTGTTTTAGTGTTGATGAAGGTCAATCCTGAAGAGGAACTTTTCACAGAAGCACCAAAGTTAAACATAAGTGTTTGGAAAAATCGAATTTTAAAGATATTTTAATGTTGACATGGTAAAAGTTACATGTACGCATCATGTGAAAAAGTTTGCACAAGAGTAGAAATTAAGTAATGCAAATGAATTTTCTTTATACCAAGGACCACCTTTGAACAAAACGAAATCTATACAAATTTTAGAATTGTATAAACACAGCAGATTGACATTTCCAAAACTGAGTTTAATATTTCTATTTTTTCTAGCAATGTATAGAATATGTGGAAGAGTTATTACTGGATAGTAATTTACGAGACAACACAGTGCGAAGTGCCAGTGAGTATGTAAGGCGAGAACATAGTGTTGAAACTGAACGACTGAAGTATTGTGATGTAGTCAAGTCTAGCCTGGAATAACAGATACAGATTAAGAACATTATAAATCAACTATAACTGGTTTCGTCTTGACTTTTTCAATTTGATCCACCGTAATTTTTTTTTACAGTATTCGTCAACAGAATTTGTAATTTGAATTTTTAATTTGTCTGTTTTTACCTTCAATTGCATTCCTTTTTTGTATATTTTTTTGCATCCCTAGTCTCGATCATGATCACATTATACTAATAACCTTGAAAATGTTTTGATTTATGTCATATACAAGGGTCTTGATAGGGTTACAAAATTGAGAACAACAACAAAAGAAAAGAATAATTGGCCAAAAGATATAAAGAATAAAGCAAATTATGCCAAGAAATGATAAAAAGAGAATAATGATTAAAAAACGCTGAAAGAAGGAATACCGAATTCAGACCCTCAAATAGGATATACATTTTTTTACTTTTCAGGAGTAATGAAAATGTAATGCTGGCATTACAAGTGACGAAGGTCTGCTTAGGTGGTCGATTGAACTTTATTTATCCCATTATATAATAAAATATGAATATTTTTTAAAAGGTTTCATCAAGACAAACATGTTGCCTCTCAAATCTGTTTTAAGCATGCATTTATAAAGAGGGGTCAATTTTTTTAACATATAAGATAGGCGATGTGGCATTTCTTATTAACGAAACAAATATCTGCAAGAGACCGAAGGCTAATGATGGTTAATGTAAGCAGCTGTATATTATCTCTGTAATGTTAATTTCTCGATCAAATTACAGATATTATTTATAATTTTTACAGCATGTATTAGGGCAAAATATTGTGATATTGATATTTTTATATTATTTATTATTTGTTATCATGTCCCATTTAATATTGAATAAAAAGAAACATTTTTATATAATTTTATTTTTCATTTAGTTCTTTAAAATGACCTTACTTTAACCAAACGAATACAAGGAGATATTGGGGGAAAAAAGAGTCCCCCACAAAAAAAAAAGTCCCCCACAAAAAAGAAAACAGACATAGAATACATAGAATAGAATAGGAAGCTTAAGGAAGACCATAATAACCGACAAACACCAAAAAATGAATGAAAGGAGAAATGGGATAACGTCAAACTGACACCAACCCAACATCCAAACGTAGTAAAGTCCCACACAGTTGTCATCAGAGATCTATAAAATACCGTCTTGAAAATCGATGAAAATAATTTTAATTTTAACAATAGACAATTAAGTGTTAGTTAAGTGTTCAAGGTTAAATTCACCCTGAAATTGTAATCTTAATTTGACGATTTCTTGAATGTGTGGTTGTATGATTATAAAGCATACTGTTCGTCGACCATTTATTTTTTCACTACGTACATGTATGATGTGTAATTGCACTTCGGTATTATCTGTTTTCTTCTGGGATCTCTAGTGCTTAATCTTGTAGACCTCTTTGGTAATTCAGATGAAAAAGGTTCTTTTAAGCCACAACTACTCAAATAAGTAAGTCCTGCAGGGTTGGATGAAAGGGATAGACGACGGTAAATTTTATATTGCCTCTGTATATTAGTAACAAGAGGATATAATATTGGAACAGATAGTACTGCAGTTGCTTTGCATAAAATAGAGAATGGAAATTGAGAATGTGTCAAAGAGATAACAACCCGACTAAAGAGCAGACAACAGCCGAATGCCACCAACAAGTCTTTAATACAGCGAGAAAATCCCACAACCGGAGTCGGGCCTCAGCTGGCCCCTTAATAAAAATGTGTTGCATGTTAGTTTACCTATACTAGGCTCTTTGTCATATATTATTTCACATAATTTACTATTTGTAAATGTTTTTTAACTTGCTTTAAATAAATAAGAGTATTCTTTGTGTCTTATATATTTATGTAAGTTGGTTTTGCATCGTTTCAATCTAATGATTCATGCCATTTCTTACTGTTAGAAAAGCGATTGTTCTGACATCTAACCGTCGAAATCAGTTTCTGTGACTATATCATACACATTAGTTAATTGCTTGAGAATTTCATTTTGGCCCCTCCAAATTGATTGCTTCTACGTCGAACTTTTCTGTACAAAATTGGAACGAACAAGTGAGCATTGGTTCTATATTATTCTTTCCTAAAATCGATACATGCAATTTAGTGAGAGGTAGTGGGTGAAACTTTAAACTTTTCTTTTCTTTTCAGGAGCAAACCTATATATTTATACAGGAACATATATATTAGATATACTGTTCCCAGATTTAGAACACATGATATTTTTTTGTGAAATGTGAGATAATAATTGTTTTCTTTCAAATTAAATTAAGGATTCTTAAATTTTAGGAATACAAATAAACAATAATAGCGAGCAGACGGTTGTATCAAATTTAATGAACCCGATGCACATTTTGACTATCAAATGTGTATTTACCAAAAAAATAACAGCTGGTAAATCCAAATAGGACAAAAGTAATGAAGACACGTACTCAATTCAATAAATAAATTCACATTTCCCCCCAGGTCCCTTGAATTGTCAGATAATAAATCAATTCGAAAGAAGATCTTAAATCCAACTACAATACAGACAGGTGGAGGTCTGGATGTGGTTTATAGAATAGAACATCGATCTGAATGGACAAAATGTACAGAATAATGGGCACGAAAAGTAAATATGTACTAGAAAAAAATAGGAAAAAAAAAATAAGAATACGGACGAATGACCCTCATTCACGGCAGATCACACGGATATTTGTTATTATTTTGCGGTTGAACTACCGGTATTTTTGCGGTCTAGCTAGCACTGCACACTTACCGAAAAATAAGCCTTGTGGCAAATATGTGTAGCAAACTATCAGAAAGCATTGGGCCATTCCAGTTAATTTCTGACAGGGGGGATGGATGGGGAGAATTGTTTTATACGTATCAGAAAAAAAATCATGAAAAACTACCTCTCAGACCTTAATTAAGACCTATCAGATGTATAGTTTCCTTAGATGTAATTACTTTTACCTTAAAACTATTTACTGCTGCAAGACCCTTAGAAGTTTTTTGCGTATAATTGTACGTGTCCGATGAAAAAAAAAACCACCAAACAAACCCTATGATGTATAAATTTTACACCCTTCAGAAAGGACCATCCATCCCTCTTTATCAGACATTAACTGGAATGGCCCATTGCCGCATATTTGCATCAAACATTTGGTGCAAACTTTCCGCACCCATTTTACCACGCAAATGAACATTAAT
Organism: Mytilus edulis; assembly: GCF_963676685.1. Taxonomy (NCBI): domain Eukaryota; kingdom Metazoa; phylum Mollusca; class Bivalvia; order Mytilida; family Mytilidae; genus Mytilus; species Mytilus edulis. Next base: position 12,890,252 of record NC_092349.1, on the reverse strand, counting down.
GTTTTTTTTGCAAACTTTTCGTTTGTCCGGAGCGCAAATCTGCATGCAGCAGGTCTGAAGCAAATTTGCAGCAACACAACAGTTCTCATGATAAGCATTACCGGTATAATGGTGATTTATTTAAAATGGTGCTGTGCTTTATTTTTGTGCTAACCAGACAACAGGCAAAAATGATTAGAATGAGTGCTTTGAGGGGGCTAGGTTGGTGAAGTGCCCACTAGGCCAGTTGCACTAGACCTCAGTTGATCTGGAGATCAATCTGAATCAAAAATATTTTCGGGTTGTCTGTTCTCATAGAGCAGCCCTAGTGTGTTTCTTCCTCCGACACAAGAACGGACTTCCAGGTGTCCATACACTCCTTATAAGGAAGGTTAGGGATTGTCTTTGGTTGGTAGATTGTACATACCGTACATATGTTGCGGGGAATAAATTTTCATCAACTCTTACAACGTTATCATAGTTTGCTATGTTGACAGACGACACAAATAAAAAGTATTTTTTTTAGCAATTCCATTATTATAATTTTCTGATGATTGACAATATGCCAGTCTGAATATTATTTCAATAGCATTTCAATTATTTATCATATTTGATAATTTTCATGGACTTAAAATTAACCCAGAAATCTAGAGAGCCTCGGAGTACAAAATGCTATTAGGGGTCTGTAAGTCAGTCATTTTAGTATCTTTTTTTTATTTCAATCCTCAGTATTTTGTATTAAGATATGATTGTGTTGGTAAATAGCATCCCTTCTACATCATAAGTGGTGTGCCTGGTAGAGGCGAATGAAAAAAAGATTAGATAATAGGTTAAAATTAATGTTTATTTTTACATTTCGCTCCCCTTTTCAAACTCATCCCTTTGATTGACACGCAGGTGGAAGTTAGGTCCGCTGCTGTATGCCCTGAGGTAATCGGTGCCCTGAGGTAATCGTGGTAATGCGTCATTGATGAAATACGCACGAAAATATAGTTCTTATTTAGATAGATCTTAATACCAAATTTTAATGTGACCAAATACCAAAGATGTCAACAAACTTCCCAAATGATTCTATTATTTTATTCACCGATCATTCATTTTGTATGTACGTGTAGGGTGGGGATGGCTGGTAAAATTATAAACTTTTTTTTTTATAAAAGTTCAATTAATGATCTGAAGTATTCATTCATTACAGGGTTACCTGAGGTAACCCCAATTATAAAAACAAATATAACCATTAAACTCAAGTCAACTGAGGTAACTTTATATATACATCACATAAACAATACAAATCTATGAAGTTCTACATTTTAAATTAAGAAATTGTGTAATTAAAATATAAATGTATACACTAGCAAAGTATGTACTAAAAATTCTTTCATAACAATGAAACCTGCGGTAACCCAAACAATAACAGCAAATACAACCTATTTAACTCAAGTTAATTCAGATCACCTTTACATATTCATCACATAAACAATATAATGTCAGCGAATTCCTACATAACAAAAGAAGAAAGTGGTTTATTACAGCATAAATGCATATACTAGCAAAGTATCCACTAAGTATTTTGTTATGACAGGGTTACCTCAGGTAACCCATAAAATAGCAACAAGTATTATCCATTGATATCAAGTTAACTAAAGTCGCTTTTCCGATATATCACATAAACAATACACATCTATGAGGCCTACATTTAAAATAAAGAAATTGTTTGATTACAACATAAATGTTTTCACTAGCAAACCATCTAATAAGCATTCTTTATAACATGGGTACCTGAGGTAACCCCAGACATAAATACAAATATAACCCACTTAACTTAACTGAAGTAAACTGAGATCACCTTTACATGTACATCAAATAAACAATACAACTTTCATGAAGTCCTACATTTAAAATAAAGACGTTTGTTTATTACAATAAATGTAAACACTACCAAAGTATCTACGAAGTATTCATTCATGACAGGATTACATGAGGTAACCCCAATAATTACAATCAATACAACCCATTCAACTCAAGTTAACTCAAGTTACATTTATATAAACCTCGCATACACAACACAAATCTATGAAGTCCTACATTTTAGATTAAGAAATTGTGTCATTACAGCATAAATGCATATACTATAAACAAATTATCTACGAAGTATTCTTTCATAACAGAGATACCTCATGTTATTCCAAAAATAACAACAAATATAATCCATTCAAATTGAGTTAACTAAAGTCGCCTTTCCTGAATATCATATAAACAATACTTATCTATGAAGTCCAAAATGAAAAAAAGTAAATGGTTTATTAGAAGTTAAATGTATACTCTGGAAAACTATCTACGACGTATTCTGACGTGACAGGGTTACCTCAGATAACCAAAACAATCACAACAAAGATAACCAATCTAACTCAAGTTCACTCAGGTTACCTTTAAATATATATATATCACATAAACAATACAAATCTATGAAGTCCTACATTTCAAATTAAAAAATTGTGGAATTACAATATGAATGTATACACTAGCAAAGTATCAACTAAGAATTCTTTCATAGCAGGGTTACCTGAGGTAACCAAAACAATAACAGCAAATACAACCTATTTAACTCAAGTTAATACAGATCACCTTTACATATACATTGCAAAAAAAATATAACTTCAAAGAATTCCTACATTAAAAATTAAGAGGTTGGTTTATTACACCATAAATGCATTTACTAGCAAAGTATCTACTAAATATTCTGTCATGCACGGTTACCTCAGGTAACTCATAATATAGAAACAAGTATTATCCATTCATATCAAGTTAACTTAAGTCGCCTTTCCGATAAATCACATAAAGAATACCCATCTATGAAGTCCTACATTTAAAATAAAGAAATTTTTGATTACAACATAATTGTTTACACTAGCAAACTATCTAAAAAGCATTCTTCAAAACATGGGTACCTGAGGTAACCCCAGACATAATTACAAATATAACCAACATAACTGAAGTTAACTGAGGTCACCTTTACATGTGCATGACATAAACAATACAACTTTCATGAAGTCCTACATTTAAAATAAAGAAGTTTTGTTTATTACAATTAATGTAAACACTAGCAAAGTGTCTACGAAGGATTCATTCATTACAGGGTTACCTCAGGTAACCATAACAATAATAACAAAGATAACCCATCTAACTCAAGTTAACTGAGGTCACCTTTATATATATACATCATATAAACAATACAACTTTTATGAAGTCCTACATTTGAAATAAAGAAGTTTGTTTATTACAATTAATGTAAACAATAGCAAAGTATCTACAAAGAATTCATTCATTACAGGGTTACCTCAGGTAACCTAATAATAACAACAAATACAACCCATATAACTCAAGTAAACTCAGGTATCACCTTTAAATATATATGCATCACATAAACAATACAAATCTATGAAGTCCTACATTTCAAATTAAAAAATTGTCGAATTACAATATAAATGTATACACTAGCAAAGTATCTACTAAGAATTCTTTTATAGCAGGGTTACCTGAGGTAACCAATACAATAACAACAAATACAACCTATTTAACCCAAGTTAATTCATATCACCTTTACATATACATCACATAAACAATATAACTTTAATGAATTCCTACATTAAAAATGATGAAGTTGATTTATTACACCATAAATGCATATACCAGCAAAGTATCTACTAAATATTCTGTCATGACAGGTTACCTCAGGTAACCCATGAAATAGCAACAAGTATTATCCATTTATATCAAGTTAAACTAAATCGCCTTTCAGATATATCACATAAACAATACACATCTATGAAGTCCTACATTTAAAATAAAGAAATTGTGCGATTACAACATAAATGTTTACACTAGCAAACTATCTCAAAAGCATTCTTCATAACATGGGTACCTGAGGTAACCCCAGACAAAATTACAAATATAACCCACCTAACTGAAGTTAACTGAGGTCACCTTAACATGTGCATCACATAACAATACAACTTTCATGAAGTCCTACATTTGAAATGAAGAAGTTTGTTTATTACAATTAATGTAAACAATAGCAAAGTATCTACAAAGAATGCATTCATTACAGGGTTACCTCAGGTAACCCAAAAATAACAACAAATACAACCCATATAACTCAAGTTAACTCAGGTATCACCTTTAAATATATATGCATCACATAAACAATACAAATCTATGAAGTCCTACATTTTTAAATTAAGAAATTGTGTAATTAGAATATAAATGTATACACTTACAAAGTATATACTAAGAATTCTTTCATAGCAGGGTTACCTGAGGTAACCTATACAAAAACAAACTATTTAACTCAAGTTAATTTAGATCACCTTTACATATACATTACATAAACAATATAACTTTAATGAATTCCTACATTAAAAATAAAGAAGTTGATTTATTACACCATAAATGGATACACTAGCAAAGTATCTACTAAATATTCTGTCATGACAGGGTTACCTCAGGTAACCCATGAAATAGAAACAAGTAGTATCCATTCATATCAAGTTAACTTAAGTCGCCTTTCAGAAATATCACATAAAAAATACACATCTATGAAGTCCTACATTTAAAATAAAGAAATTGTCCGATTACAACATAATTGTTTACACTAGCAAACTATCTAAAAAGCATTCTTCATAACATGGGTACCTTAAGTAACCCCAGACATAATTACAAATATAACCCACATAACTGAAGTTAATTGAGGTCACCTTTACATGTGCATCACATAAACAATACAACTTTCATGAAGTCCTACATTTAAAATAAAGAAGTTTGTTGATTACAATTAATGTAAACACTAGCAAAGTGTCTACGAAGGATTCATTCATTACAGGGTTACCTCAGGTAACCATAACAATAATATCAAAGATAACCCATCTAACTCAAGTTAACTGAGGTCACCTTTATATATATACATCACATAAACAATACAACTTTTATGAAGTCCTACATTTGAAATAAAGAAGTTTGTTTAATACAATTAATGTAAACACTAGAAAAAGTATCTACGAAGAATTCATTCATTACAGGGTTACCTGAGACAGGGTTACCTCAGGTAACCTAATAATAACAACAAATACAACCCATTTAACTCAAGTTAACTCAGGTAACATATATCTATACATCGCATAAACAATACAAATTTATGAAGTCCTACATTTTAAATTAAGATATTGTGTAATTACAACATCAACGCATATACCAGCAAAGTATCTACGAAGTATTCTTTCATAACAGGGTTACCTCAGGTAACCCCAAAAATAACAGTCAATATAATCAATTCAAATAAAGTTAACTTAAGTTGCCTTTCTTAATATCATATAAACAATACACATCTATGAAGTTCAAATTTATAAAAAAGTAAATCGTTTATTACAACTTAAATGTATATTCTGGCAAACTATCTACAAAGTATTCTTACATGACAGGATAACCTCGGGTAACCATAACAATAACATCAAATAAAAAATACAAATCTATGAAGTCCTACATTTTTAAATTAAGAAATTGTGTGATTAAAATACAAATGTATACACTAGCATAGTATCAACTAATATTTTTTTCATAACAGGGTTATCTGAGGTAACCCAAACAATAACAGCAATTACAACCAATTTAACTCAAGTTAATTCAGATCACCTTTACATTTACATCACATAAACAATATAACTTCAAGGAATTCCTACATTGAAAATGAAGAAGTTGGTTTATTACACCATAAATAAATATACAAGCAAAGTATCTACTAAGTATTCTGTCATGACAGGGTTACCTGAGGTAACCCATAAAATAGCTAAAAGTATAATCCATTTAAATCAATTTAAGACAGATCGCATTTTCTAAATATCGCGTAAGCAATTTACATCTGTGAAGTCCTGCATGTAAAATAAAAAAATTGTTTGATTACAACATAAATGTTTACACTAGCAAACTATCTAATAAGCATTCTTTCATAACAGGGGTACCTGAGATAACCCCAATAATAATTGCAAATATAACCCACTTAACTGAAGTTATTTGAGATCACCTTTACATATATATCCCATAAACAATATAACTTCAATGAAGTCCTACATTCAAAATGAATAAGTTGGTTTATTACAATTAATGTAAAGACTAGCAAAGTATCTACGAAGTATTCATTCATGACAGGGTTACCTGAGGTAACCCCAATTATAACACCAAATACAACCCATTTAACTCAAGTGAACTCAGGTAACATTTACATATAATCGCATAAACAATACAAATTTATGAAGTCCTACATTTTAAATTAAGAAATTGTGTAATTACAACATCAATGCATATACCAGCAAAGTATGTACGAAGTATTCTTTCATAACAGGGTTACCTCAGGTAACCCCAAAAATAACAGTCAATATAATCAATTCAAATAAAGTTAACTTAAGTAGCCTTTCTTAATATCATATAAACAATACACATCTATGAAGTTCAAATTTATAAAAAAGTAAATCGTTTATTACAACTTAAATGTATATTCTGGAAAACTAACTACAAAGTATTCTTACATGACAGGATAACCTCGGGTAACCATAACAATAACATCAAATAAAAAATACAAATTTATGAAGTCCTACATTTTTAAATTTAGAAATTGTGTGATTAAAATACAAATGTATACACTAGCATAGTATCTTCTTATATTTTTTTCATAACAGGGTTACCTGAGGTAACCCAAACAATAACAGCAATTACAACCAATTTAACTCAAGTTAATTCAGATCACCTTTACATTTACATCACATAAACAATATAACTTCAAGGAATTCCTACATTGAAAATGAAGAAGTTGGTTTATTACACCATAAATAAATATACAAGCAAAGTATCTACTAAGTATTCTGTCATGGCAGGGTTGCCTCAGGTAACCCATAAAATAGCTAAAAGTATAATCCATTTAAATCAATTTAAGACAGATCGCATTTTCTAAATATCGCGTAAGCAATTTACATCTGTGAAGTCCGACATGTAAAATAAAGAAATTGTTTGATTACAACATAAATGTTTACACTAGCAAACTATCTAATAAGCATTCTTTCATAACAGGGGGACCTGAGATAACCCCAATAATAATTGCAAATATAACCAACTTAACTGAAGTTATTTGAGATCACCTTTACATATATATCCCATAAACAATATAACTTCAATGAAGTCCTACATTCAAAATGAATAAGTTGGTTTATTACAATTAATGTAAAGACTAGCAAAGTATCTACGAAGTATTCATTCATTACAGGGTTACCTGAGGTAACCCCAATTATAACACCAAATACAACCCATTTACCTCAAGTGAACCCAGGTAACATTTACATATAATCGCATAAACAATACAAATTTATGAAGTCCTACATTTTGAAATTAAGAAATTGTGTGATTAAAATACAAATGTATACACTAGCATAGTATCTTCTTATATTTTTTTCATAACAGGGTTACCTGAGGTAACCCAAACAATAACAGCAATTACAACCAATTTAACTCAAGTTAATTCAGATCACCTTTACATTTACATCACATAAACAATATAACTTCAAGGAATTCCTACATTGAAAATGAAGAAGTTGGTTTATTACACCATAAATAAATATACAAGCAAAGTATCTACTAAGTATTCTGTCATGGCAGGGTTGCCTCAGGTAACCCATAAAATAGCTAAAAGTATAATCCATTTAAATCAATTTAAGACAGATCGCATTTTCTAAATATCGCGTAAGCAATTTACATCTGTGAAGTCCTACATGTAAAATAAAGAAATTGTTTGATTACAACATAAATGTTTACACTAGCAAACTATCTAATAAGCATTCTTTCATAACAGGGGTACCTGAGATAACCCCAATAATAATTGCAAATATAACCAACTTAACTGAAGTTATTTGAGATCACCTTTACATATATATCCCATAAACAATATAACTTCAATGAAGTCCTACATTCAAAATGAATAAGTTGGTTTATTACAATTAATGTAAAGACTAGCAAAGTATCTACGAAGTATTCATTCATTACAGGGTTACCTGAGGTAACCCCAATTATAACACCAAATACAACCCATTTACCTCAAGTGAACTCAGGTAACATTTACATATAATCGCATAAACAATACAAATTTATGAAGTCCTACATTTTAAATTAAGAAATTGTGTAATTACAGCATAAATGCATATACCAGCAAAGTATCTACGAAGTATTCTGTTATAACAGGATTACCTCAGGTAACCCATAAAATAACAACAAATATAATCGATTCAAATCAAATTAACATAAGGTTGCAGTCTTGTTATTGACTGCTCCATAGGCTTACATGCAAAACAGCTGATCTTAGAAAAAAAATCATGTTCATATCATGTATGTACCAAAGTGAAATTGTGATTTAATTGAAAAAAGGGGGTCTTGCCACGAAGAATAAAAAGTTACGCAATCCTGAAGTCAACTCATTTTTTTTCTACTTTCTGTTTGCTATTTTTACTAGACCTCACCACTTCAAGTAAACATGATATCCTACCACTTTCCTGGAATGATATCCCCAAAAGATGCAAGATTTTTTTAAAAGTCTATATTTATGTTTCCATTCACCATAAATAAACCTATAAACAAACAGAAAAAAATCAGTTCAGAAAAAAATTCAGACTACTAAATTATCTGTAAATCTCATTCTTGTCTATCTTTATGAATAACCTGACCATGCACAGTTGTACAGTGGTTCACTGAGGTAACCTGACCCTGCAAAAGAGTACAATGGTTCCCTGAGGTAACCTGACCATGCACATTAGTACAATGGTTCCTTGAGGAAACCTACCATGCACAGTAGTATAATGGTTCCTGAAGTAATCTGACCAGGCATAATAGTGCAATTGTTCCCTGAGGTAACCTGACCATGCACAGTAGTACAATGGTTCCCTGAGGAAACTTGAACATGCACAGAAGTACAATGGTTCCCTGAAGTAATCTGATCATGTACAGTAGTACAATGGTTCCCTGAGGTAACCTGGCCATGCACAGTAGTACAGTGGTTCCCTGAGGTAACATGACCATGCACAGTATTACAATGGTTCCCTGAGGTAACCTGGCCATGCACAGTAGTACAGTGGTTCCCTGAGGTAACATGACCATGTACAGTAGTGCAATGGTTCCCTGAGGAAACCTGACAATGCACAGTAGTACAATGGTTCAGTAGTACAATGGTTCCCTGAGATAAACTTACCATGCACAGAAGTACAATGGTTTCCTGCAGTAACCTGACGATGTACAGTAGTACAATGGTTTCCTGCAGTAACCTGACCATGTACAGTAGTACAATGATTCCCTTGGGAAACCTGACCATGCACAGTAGTACAATGGTCACCTGAGGTAACATGACAATGCACAGTAGTACAATGGTTCCCTGAGGTAACCTGACAATGCACAGTAGTATTGTGGTTCCCTGAGGTAACATGACCATGTACAGTAGTACAATGGTTCTCTGAGGAAACCTGACCATGCACAGTAGTACAATGGTTCCCTGAGATAAACTGACCATGCACAGTAGTACAATGGTTCCCTGAGATAAACTTACCATGCACAGTAGTACAATGGTTCCCTGAGGTAACCTTGCAATGCACAGAAGTACAATGGTTCCCTGCAGTAACCTGACCATGAACAGTAGTACAATGATTCCCTTAGGAAACCTGACAATGCACAGTAGTACAATGATTACCTGAGGTGTCCTGACCATGCACAGTAGTATTGTGGTTCCCTGAGGTAATATGATCATGTACAGTGGTACAATGGTTCCCTAAGGAAACCTGACCATGCACAGTAGAACAATGGTTCCCTGAGATAAACTGACCTTGCACAGTAGTACAATGGTTCCCTGAGGTAACATGACCATGAAAAGTAGTTCAATGGTTCCCTGAAGTAACCTGATCATGCACAGTAGTGCAATGGTTCTCTGAAGCAACCTGACGATGCACGGTAGTGCAATGATTCCCTAATTACTTACCATGCACAGTAGTACAATTGTTCCCTGAAGTAACCTGACCATGCAGAGTAGTACAATGATTCCCTGAGGTTACCTACCATGCACAGTAGTACAATGGTTCCCTGAAGAAACCTGACAATGCACAGTAGTGCAATGGTTCCCTGAGGTAACCTGACCATCCAGAGTAGTACAATCATTCCTTGAGGTAAACTCACAATACACAACAGTACAATGGTTTCCTGAGGTACATGACCATGCACAGTAGAACAACGTTTCCCTGAGGAGACTTGAACATGCACAATAGTACAATGGTTCCCTGCACAGTAGTACAATGGTTCCCTGAGGTTACCTGACAATGCCCAGTTAAATAGTGGTTACCTGGTGTAACATGACCATGCACAGTAGTACAATGGTTCACTTAAGTAACCTGACCATACACAGTAGTGCAATACTTCCTTGAGGTAACCTGACCCTGCACAGTAGTTCAATGTTTCCTGAGGTAACATCAAAATACACAGCAGTACAATGGTTCCCTGAGGTACCATGACCATGCACAGTAGAACAATGGTTTCCTGAGGTAACCTGACCATGCACAGTAGTTAAATGGTTCCCTGCAGATTAGTATAATGGTTCCCTGGGGTTACATGACCATGCACAGTAGTACAATGGTTCCCTGAGGTAACCTGACCATGCACAGAAGTACAATGGTTCCCTGAGGTAACCTGACCATGCACAGTAGTTCAATGGTTCCCTGAGGTAACCTTAAAATACACAGCAGTACAATGGTTCCCAGAGAGACCATGACCATGCACAGTAGACCAATGATTCCCTGAGGTGACATGACCAAGCACAGTAGTACAATGGTTCCTTGTAGTAACATGACCATGCACAGTAGTACAATGATTTCCTAAGGTAACATGGCCATACACAGAAGTACAATGGTTCCCTGAGGTAACCTGACCATGCACAGTAGTAAAATGGTTCCCTGAGTAACCTGACAATGCATAATATTACAATGGCTTCCTGAGGTAACCTGACCATGCACAGTAGTACAATGGTTCCCTGAGGTTACATGACAATGCACAGTAGTACAATAGTTCCCTGAGGTTAAATAACCATGCACAGTCGAACAATGGTTTCCTGAGGAAACCTGACAATGCAGAGTAGTACAATGATTCACTGAGGTACCTTACCATGCACAGTAGTACAATGGTTCCCTGAGGAAACCTGACAATGCACAGTAGTACAATGGTCACCTGAGGTAACATGACAATGCACAGTAGTACAATGATTACCTGAGGTAACCTGACCATGTACAGTAGTATTGTGGTTCCCTGAGGTAACATGACCATGTACAGTGGTACAATGGTTCCCTGAGAAAACCTGACCATGCACAGTAGTGCAATGGTTCCCTGAGATAAACTGACCTTGCACAGTAGTACAATGGTTCCCTGAGGTAACATGACCATGAAAAGTAGTTCAATGGTTCCCTGAAGTAACCTGATCATGCACAGTAGTGCAATGGTTCTCTGAAGCAACCTGACCATGCACGGTAGTGCAATGATTCCCTAATTACTTACCATGCACAGTAGTACAACTGTTTCCTGAAGTAACCTGACCATGCAGAGTAGTACAATGATTCCCTGAGGTTACCTACCATGCACAGTAGTACAATGGTTCCCTGAAGAAACCTGACCATGCACAGTAGTGCAATGGTTCCCTGAGGTAACCTTACCATGCAGAGTAGTACAATCATTCCTTGAGGTAAACTCACAATACACAACAGTACAATGGTTTCCTGAGGTACATGACCATGCACAGTAGAACAACGTTTCCCTGAGGAGACTTGAACATGCACAATAGTACAATGGTTCCCTGCACAGTAGTACAATGGTTCCCTGAGGTTACCTGACAATGCCCAGTTGGATAGTGGTTACCTGGTGTAACATGACCATGCACAGTAGTACAATGGTTCACTTAAGTAACCTGACTATACACAGTAGTGCAATATTTCCCTGAGGTAACCTGACCCTGCACAGTAGTTCAATGTTTCCTGAGGTAACATCAAAATACACAGCAGTACAATGGTTCCCTGAGGTACCATGACAATGCACAGTAGTTAAATGGTTCCCTGAGGTAACCTGACCATGCACGGTACTTAAATGGTTCCCTGCAGATTAGTATAATGGTTCCCTGGGGTTACATGACCATGCACAGTAGTACAATGGTTCCCTGAGGTAACCTGACCATGCACAGAAGTACAATGGTTCCCTGAGGTAACCTGACCATGCACAGTAGTTCAATGGTTCCCTGAGGTAACCTTAAAATACACAGCAGTACAATGGTTCTCAGAGGGACCATGACCATGCACAGTAGACCAATGATTCCCTGAGGAGACTTGACCATGCACAATAGTACAAAGGTTCCCTGGACAGTAGTACAATGCTTTCCTGAGGTTATCTGACCATGCCCAGTTGTACAGTGGTTCCCTGAGGTGACATGACCAAGCACAGTAGTACAATGGTTCCTTGTAGTAACATGACCATGCACAGTAGTACAATGATTTCCTAAGGTAACATGACCATACACAGAAGTACAATGGTTCCCTGAGGTAACCTGACCATGCACAGTAGTAAAATGGTTCCCTGAGTAACCTGACAATGCATAATATTACAATGGCTTCCTGAGGTAACCTGACCATGCACAGTAGTACAATGGTTCCCTGAGGTTACATGACAATGCACAGTAGTACAATAGTTCCCTGAGGTTAAATAACCATGCACAGTCGAACAATGGTTTCCTGAGGAAACCTGACAATGCAGAGTAGTACAATGATTCACTGAGGTACCTTACCATGCACAGTAGTACAATGGTTCCCTGAGGAAACCTGACCATGCACAGTAGTAGAGTGGTTCCCTGAGGAGGCATGATAGTGCACAGAAGTACAATGATTTCCTGAGGTAACCTTACAATGCACAGAAGTACAATGCTTTCCTGAGGTTACCTGACCATGCATAGTTGTACAGTGGTTCCCTGAGTAACCTGACAATGCACAGTATTACAATGGTTTCCTGAGGTAACTTAAACATGTACAGTAGTACAATTGTTCCCTGAGGTAACCTGACAATGCACAGTAGTACAATTGTTCCCTGAGGTAACCTGACTATGCAAAGTAGAACAATGGTTATGGTTCCCTGAGGTAAACTCACAATACACAACAGTACAATGGTTCCCTGAGGTACCTTGACCATGTACAGTAAAATAAAGATTCCCTAAGGTAACATAGCCATACACAGAACTACCATGGTTCCCTGATGTAACCTGAACATCACAGTAGAAAATGGTTCCCTGAGGTAACCAGACCATGCACAGTAGTACAATGGTTTCCTGAGGTAACCTGAACATGCACAGTAGTACAATGATTCCCTGAGGTAACCTGACCATGCACAGTAGTACAATGGTTCCCTGAGGTAACCTGACCATGCACAGTAATACAATGGTTCCCTGAGGTAACCTGACCATGCACAATAGTACAATGGTTCCCTGAAGTAACCTGACCATGTCAATAGTACAATGGTTCCCTTGAGAAACCTGACCATGCACAGTAGTACAATGGTTCCCTGAGGTAACATGACAATGCACAGTAGTACAAGGGTTCCCTGAGGTAACCTGACCATACACAGTAGTACAGTGGTTCCCTGAGGTAACCTGACCATGAACAGTTGAACAGTGGTTCCCTGAGTAACCTGACAATGCACAGTAGTACAATGGTTTCCTGAGGTAACCTGACCATGCACAGAATTACAATGATTCCCTGAGGTAACTTACCATGCACAGTGGTACAATGGTTCCCTGAGGTAACCTGACTATGCACCGTAGTACAATGGTTCCCTGAGGTAACCTGACCATGCACAGTAGTACAATGGTTCCCTGAGATAAACTGACCATGCACAGTAGTACAATGGTTCCCTGAGGTAACCTGACCATGTACAGTAGTACAATGGTTCCCTGGGGAAACCTGACCATGCACAGTAGTACAAAGGGTCCCTGAGGTTACATGACAATGTACAGTAGTACAATGGTTCCCTGAGGTAACCTGACCATACACAGTAGTACAGTGATTCCCTGAGGTAACATGACCATTTACAGTAGTAAAATGGTTCTCTGAGGTAACCTGATCATGTATAGTAATTTACAGATGACCTGAGAAAACCTGGTCATGTACAGTAATTTACAGTTGACCTGAGGTAACCTGTCCGTGCACAAAATCACATAGATGTGATCTGGATTAAGCTGACGAAGGGAGTTATGACCGTGTAAATCAATTGTGATTACCTGAGGTTTTCAGAAAATATGCGTTTTGGCAAGCTTATTAATGGTAACATGCAGCTGGTACGAGGACCATGTACAGTGGTGATCTTAGATAAACTGACAATTCACCGGGTACAATGGTTATCTGAGGTAACCTGACCATGCACAGCAGTACAATGGTTCACTGAGGAAACCTGACCATGCACAGTAGTGCAATGGTTCCCTCGGTAACATGACCATGCACAGTAGTACAATAGATCCCTGAGGTAACCAGACCATGCACAGTAGAACAATGGTTCCTTGAAGTAACCCGACCATGCACAGTAGTACCATGGTTCCCTGAGGTAACCTCACCATGCACAGTAGTACAGTGGTTCCCTGAGGTAACCTGGTCATGTACAGTAATTTACAGTTGACCTGAGGTAACCTGTCCGTGCACAAAATCACATAGATGTGATCTGGATTAAGCTGACGAAGGGAGTTATGACCATGTAAATCAATTGTGATTACCTGAGGTTTTCAGAAAATATGCGTTTTGGCAAGCTTATTTATGGTAACATGCAGCTGGTACGAGAACCATGTACAGTGGTGATCTTAGATAAACTGACAATGCACCGGGTACAATGGTTATCTGAGGTAACCTGACCATGCACAGCAGTACAATGGTTCACTGAGGAAAGCTGACCATGCACAGTAGTGCAATGGTTCCCTCGGTAACATAACCATGCACAGTAGTACAATGGATCCCTGAGGTAACCAGACCATGCACAGTAGAACAATGGTTCCTTGAAGTAACCCGACCATGCACAGTAGTACCATGGTTCCCTAAGGTAACCTTACCATGCACAGTAGTACAGTGGTTCCCTGAGTTAACCTGGTCATGTATAGTAATTTACATATGACCTGAGGTAACCTTGTCATGTACAATAATTTACAGATGACCTGAGGTAGCCTGTCCGTGAAAAAAAAGAACATAGATGTAATCTGGACTAAGCTGACGAAGGGAGTTATGAACATTCAATTGTGGTAACCTGAGGTTTGTAGAAAATTAGCGTTTTGCAAAGTTTATCTGTGGTAACATGCAGCTGGTACAATGACCATGAAGTTGTGACCTTAGGTAACCTCACCATATTCTAACATACAGAGGTATTATGAGGTTACATATGTATATACAGTAGTTAAGAAATGACATTAGTTAACATGTGCACTTGGCCATGTATAGAAATGCAGAAGTGCCCGGAGGAAAACTAAAAAAATAGCGTTTTGTAAAGTTTATACAAAGTGTGGTAATACGAGTATGTGCAGTAATACAGAGTAACCTCACCATGTACAGCAATACAGAGGTAATATTAGGTAACCTCACAATGTTCAATCATACAGAGGTGACCTGAGGTAACCTCACCATGTGAGCAATCATAGATATGATCTGAGATACAGGAAATACGATGACCTAAGGTTATCTGATCATGTACAAAGTCCACTGGAGATGTGAGGTTTTTCATTGAAAATATCCAACATCTCTCAAATAAGATTGATTAAGACAATCAACATTTTAAAAAAGCAGTTATATACTATATAACCTGTGCTTGTAACTACGTTACTTTCAAAGTAATGTCAAATGAAAAACAAATAGATTACTGTTCGTACTGCAATGTTTCTCTTTTTTAATACTGGTGAATAAAATCCTTACAGTGTGTACTGGCTGGTCATCATCGCGTATGATACGATTTTGATACTCATACACAGTTAATGAATATTATGCATGAATATAGATAAGATCAGCACGTGTAGCCATATACTGAGAGTTGTAGATTTGTAGTGTAAATATATAGATGCCGTTTATAGAATACAAAATTAGATCAGAACCATAGTTATTAAAATTGAGAAAGGAAATGGTGAATATGTCAAAGGGACAACCACCCGACCATAAAGCAGACAACAGCCGAAGGCAACCAATGGGTCTCCAATGTAGCGAGAATTCCCGCACCCGTAGGTGTCCTTCAGCTGGCCCCTTAAAATATGCATAATAGTACAGTGATAATGGACGTCATACTAAACTCCGAATTATACACAAGAAACTAAAATTTCAAATCATACAAGCCTAACAAAGGCCAGAGGCTCCTGACTTGGGACATGCGCAAAATTGCGGCGGGGTTAATTATGTTTATGAGATCTCAACCCTCCCCCTATACATCTAGCCAGTGTAGAAAAGTAAAAGCATAATAATACGCACATTATAATTCAGTTCAAGAGAAGTCCGAGTCCGATGTCAAAATATGTAACAAAAGAAAATAAATAAAATGACAATAGTACATAAATAACAACAGACTACTAGCAGTTAACTTACATGCCAGCTCCAGACCTCAATTAAACTGATTGAAAGATTATGTGTTCATCATATGAATATCAGGCACAATCCCTCCCGTTAGGGGTTTAGTATCATACTATCATAAAATATATGAGAAGAACATAACCCGTGTCATGCCAACAACTGTTTTTTAGAAATAGATGTGTTTAGTTCCGATTCAAAGACTCTATCAGTGAATCAATATTAAAGCCAAAATATGCACTCTTTAATGACCTGACAACAGTATCGTAACTATATCCCTTTTTAATAAGTCTATTTAAAGGTTTTGTTAGTTTCTGAGAAGAATACTGACATTTTTGTTCTTTATATAGAATATTTCCATAAAAAATTGGATGTGAAATACCTGAACGTAATAGATGTCTGCATGTTGAGTTATATTTACGAACTATTTCCTTATACCGATGATAAAATTTAGTAAATGTTTTGACCAGTTTGTGATATCGAAAACCCTGGTGTAATAATTTTTTAGTAATACATAAATTTCTCTCGCTAAAATCTAATACGTTGTTACATACACGAGAGAATCGTACAAGTTGAGATATATAAACACCATAAGATGATGACAAGGGAACGTCACCATCTACAAATGAATAATTAACAATAGGAAATGAAAAATCATCTCTCTTATCAACAATTTTTGTATTAAGCTTCCCGTTTATGATATAGATATCAAGATCGAGGAAAGGGCAGTGGTCATCGTTATCATTAGCTTTATTTAAAGTAAGTTCTACAGGATAAATTTCTTTAGTTTACATACGGAAGTTGTTATTATTGAGAGCCAATATATCATCCAAATATCTAAAAGTATTGTTAAATTTTTGTATCAAATATTGTTTTGATGGGTCTTTGCTAATTTAAGTCATAAATTGTAACTCATAACAATACAAAAACAGTGCCGCAATAAGTGGTTCACAGTTAGTCCCCATTGGAATTCCAATAACTTGACGATATAAGGAATCTCCAAAGCGAACAAAAATGTTATCAAATAAAAATTCAAGCGCATAAATAGTATCAAAGCATGTCCAATTGACATAGTTCTTTTGTTTATTGCTACTAAAAAATGATCGCAAAGAGTTTGAACATATGTACTCGCATTCCGACTTTTTAAATGCCCAGTTAATTAGGGATGTGAATCTTTTGCTTAAATGATAAAGATTTATGATTATTTATACTTTGATGTAATTGATGGAATACTTTTCACATATCGATTGTTTGTACAACTTTTATGAGAAAAAAAAACGTATGTGCCTGCCCCAAGTCAGGAGCCTGTAATTCAGTGGTTGTCGTTTGTTTACTAATATGTGCTACATATTTGTTTTTGTTCATTTGTTTTATATAATTAAGATCGTTAGTTTTCTCGTTTGAATTGTACTTCATTGTTATTTCTGAACCTTTTATAGATGACAATGCGGTATGGACTTTGCTCATTGTTGAAGTCCGTACGGTGACCTACAGTTGTTAATTTCTGTGTCCTTTTGTGGACAGTTGTCTCATTGGGATTTATACCACAGCTTCTTTTTTATATGTATCATTATTGAACGCATACATATCGTTATCTAGGTTCTTCTATTTTAATTGTATATATATCTACTACCCCTTTCGACATGTTCGAATAAACAAAGAATGGTACACAAAGAAGCTTTAAATAAAATACATTTCAAACAAAGATAAGAAAAAACCAACGAAAGTGGTAATTATTTAACAATTTTGCATTAGTGTTAATGCTAATCTTACAGTGCAAGATGCATGCAGTACACTTAAATTCAAATAATGCCGTGACAGTTTATAGCGATATTTTTTGTAACAGCTCCGTGGCGGGTCCAGGGGTAATCTGGGGATAGGAACCCTTTTTTTTTTGGAGATCAATGCATTTAAATGGGAACATATCATTTCATTTTCAGGGGGGTGGCTATGTTGGGTTTTTTTTTAAGTTTGTTTCTCATTGTTTGAGAAACAAATAATTTGTTTTTGACCCTGAGAAAAAAAAAATTGTTTGTTTCACCCTCAGCTGCCACTATATGTAATGCTATAATTGAAATGAAAGAAAAAAATGTTTTCGACCTGTCTCCAAAAAATATTGTCTTTCGCCGAAGGAAAAAAATCCATAGCCCCTCCCCCAGCCCCCCCCCCCCCCCCCCGAAAATCAAATGTTTGCTGCCTTAGGCATGTATGGATACTTTAATTTATTCTTTAATAGTTAGTTTAAATGATTGTATATACATTTATTTACATAAATCTCTATGAAACCAGTTTTTGACAACTATTTTTATAAAAGTTGAAATCGCCATTCAAAAAGTGTTTTCTTTTTAATTATTTTAAGTCATTTACGTTTCACTAAAGAAATATCTGTTCACGTTACAATGATCACAAATAAACCAAATATTTGGATTTTTTTCGTGAATTATTTGTCGTAACTTATTGTAAAAAATTGTATGTGTTCCTGTTTTCTCCTATTTTTCGCACATATACTGTCAGTCGAAATAGAAAGTACAATGATGTATTTTTAGTTTATTCTATTTTTAGATCATGTTATTACTACGCATATGGGCACTATTGCCACGATTACCTGAGGGCACCGATTACCTTAGGGCATACAGCAGCGTACCTAACTGCCATCTGCCATTCACACGGATACAGTCCCAACAAATACAAAGTACATATATATAATTTGTGTTAAGTATATCAATATGGCATTTGAAATTAATTATATACGCATATTAAACTACAAAATGAAATTACTTCATCAGCATCTTGGCAGTGATGGACTGGTACAAATGACCAAGTCAGACGTTTCGGCCTAAAAAAGTCAGTGCCGGTTCCGCCACTTGGACAGGTCGTTTCGTCCATACTACCAGTTCGGCCCTAATACTTTATGAAACTGGTTCAACCATGATTTTTTGTGTTCTTGTAATAGATATGCTTTGATAAGCCTGATTAATTCCTCTTAATTTGGACAGATTAATTATTAAGTATTTAAATGTTTCTTTAAGGTTTGATTTGATTTAAATATAGTAAGATAAAAGTAAGGATTGTTAATTTTTAACTGTTTTAGTATTTAACTTTGATGTTTTTATAATGTTTTAAGAATATTCATTTATTTAACTTTTCTTCAATACCTTTTCCGTTAAAGTTCTCCTGATTAATGACAAGTATAGGATATCATTTGATATTCAGTCGGAGTCGGCCTTGCACAGGCCTCCAAATACTCGCCGGAACTAAAATTAGTATCACTCGAGTCTAGAGTTAGCCACCACTTCGGTGCAGTTCGACAGAGTTAGTCACCCCTTTTTGGTGCAATTTTACTACTTAAAACACAACGCGAAGCAAATTTACTTTATTTTACTTAAAAGACTAACTCTGGGAACACTTCATTTTCATTTTTACATTTGAAATTAGTAGCTTTATTTTTGAACTTCAGTTTAGAAAGTTTTCTGACTCTGTTTATTTACGACTTTGTTTAATATTCATGCAATTACTGTACATTTGTGAATAAAATATAGTTTTCATTTGATTTATTGTCTGTTGTTCAGCCATAATCTGATATCAGGTATTCCGATGGTCGAATAGGGGCGAAGTACTGGCCACTAAACGTCCCGGGAGGTGTCGTCACCGACCCCCTCCGTTACATTCTAAAGGGAGGATAAAATAGTTACTTCTGGAAAGAAATGTTGAGAAACAAATGTTGAGAAACAAATGTATTATGTCATGTATGTGTAAGTGTCATACATTTGTTTCACAGGCACTTTTTTCTTGATTTCCTCTTTATACCGTAAACATGCATTAAGGGGCATTAGCCACATGTTCTTGTTTCTATCCATTGGAAGGTCAACTATCAATATATAAAAGCACTTGTTTCTGTGTTCAAGGCATTAGGCTTAGCTGTCAAATTTGTTTTCATCGATTTGACTAAATTGATGGACTGTGAAACTCAGATCAGGAGATTTGGAAATTTTGGTCAGGAGATTGGGACTCAGATCAGGAGGTTTTTTATCGACATTAATTATGGTGTAAATGTAACGGTACAATGTAGAAATTGTCTTTTAAAGTGTTCTTTTATTTACATCAGAATGTAATGTGTTTATACACCCTAGTACCCTTGTTGCCTTTCTATTTGAAAGATAACACGTTATCAAATAAAAATATTGAGAAGAATCTGTTTCTTGTTTTGTGTTGTGTTTGATAATTGATTGTTCAAATTTGAATCAGATTGAAATAAATTTTGCTCTGCATCAATGGCAGTCTGCTTTGTTCAAATTCAATTATATTTTTATACGACCGCAAAATTTGAAAAATTTTTCGTCGTATATTGCTGTCACGTTGGCGTCGGCGTCGTCGTCGTCGTCGTCGTCGTCGTCGTCGGCGTCGTCGTCGGCGTCGTCGTCGTCGTCGTCCGGCGTCCGAATACTTTTAGTTTTCGCACTCTAACTTTAGTAAAAGTGAATGGAAATCTATGAAATTTTAACACAAGGTTTATGACCACAAAAGGAAGGTTGGTATTGATTTTGGGAGTTTTGGTCCCAACATTTTAGGAATTAGGGGCCAAAAAGGGCCCAAATAAGCATTTTCTTGGTTTTCGCACTATAACTTTAGTTTAAGTGAATAGAAATCTATGAAATTTTGACACAAGGTTTATGACCACAAAAGGAAGGTTGGGATTGATTTTGGGGGTTTTGGTTCCAACAGTTTAGGAATTAAGGGCCAAAAAAGGGCCCAAATAAGCATTATTCTTGGTTTTCGCACAATAACTTTAGTATAAGTAAATAGAAATCAATGAAATTTTAGCACAAGGTTTATGACCACAAAAGGAAGGTTGGGATTGATTTTTGGAGTTGAGGTCACAACAGTTTATGAATTAGGGGCCAAAAAGGGGCCCTATTAAGCATTATTTTTGGTTTTTGCACCATAACTTTAGTATAAGTAAATAGAAATCTATGAAATTTAAACACAAGGTTTATGACCATAAAAGGAAGGTTGGGTTTGATTTTGGGAGTTTTGGTCCTAACAGTTTAGGAATAAGGGGCCCAAAGGGTCCAAAATTGAACTTTGTGTGATTTCATCAAAAATTGAATAATTGGGGTTCTTTGATATGCCGAATCTAACTATGTATGTAGATTCTTAATTTTTGGTCCCGTTTTCAAATTGGTCTACATTAAGGTCCAAAGGGTCCAAAATTAAACTTAGTTTGATTTTAACAAAAATTGAATCCTTGGGGTTCTTTGATATGCTGAATTTAAAAATGTACTTAGATTTTTATACGACCGCAAATTTTGAAAAAATTTTCGTCGTATATTGCTATCACGTTGGCGTCTGCGTCGTCGTCGTCGTCGTCGTCGTCGTCGTCGTCGTCGTCGTCGTCGTCGTCCGGCGTCCGAATACTTTTAGTTTTCGCACTCTAACTTTAGTAAAAGTGAATAGAAATCTATGAAATTTTAACACAAGGTTTATGACCATAAAAGGAAGGTTGGTATTGATTTTGGGAGTTTTGGTCCCAACATTTTAGGAATAAGGGGCCAAAAAGGGCCTAAATAAGCATTTTCTTGGTTTTCGCACCATAACTTTAGTTTAAGTTAATAGAAATCTATGAAATTATGACACAAGGTATATGACCACAAAAGAAAGATTGGGATTGATTTTGGGAGTTTTGGTTTCAATAGTTTAGGAATAAGGGGCCAATAAAGGGCCCAAATAAGCATTTTTCTTGGTTTTTGCACAATAACCTTAGGTTAAGTAAATGGAAATCTATGAAATTTAAACACAATGTTTATGACCACAAAAGGAAGGTTGGTATTTATTTTGGGAGTTTAGGACCCAACAGATTAGGAATTAGGGGCCAAAAAGGGACCCAAATAAGCATTTTTCTTGGTTTTCGCACTATAATGTTAGTATAAGTAAATACAAATCTATGAAATTTAAACACAAGGCTTATGACCATAAAAGGAAGGTTGGTATTGATTTTGGGAGTTTTGGTCCCAACAGTTTAGGAAAAAGGGGCCCAAAGGGTCCAAAATTAAACTTTGTTTGATTTCATCAAAATTGAATAATTGGGGTTCTTTGATATGCCGAATCTAACTGTATATGTAGATTCTCAACTTTTGGTCCCGTTTTCAAATTGGTCTACATTAAGGTCCAAAGGGTCCAAAATTAAACTTAGTTTGATTTTGACAAAAAATGAATCGGTTGGGTTCTTTGATATGTTGAATCTAAAAATGTACTTAGATTCTTGATTATTGAAGTTTTTTTGGTCCAGTTTTCAAATTGGTCTACATTAAGGTCCAAAGGGTCCAAAATTAAACTTTGTTTGATTTCATCAAAAATTGAATCCTTGGGGTTCTTTGATATGCCAAATTTAACTGTGTATGTAGATTCTTCATTTTTATACGACCGCAAATTTTGAAAAAATTTTCGTCGTATATTGCTATCACGTTGGCGTCTGCGTCGTCGTCGTCGTCGTCGTCGTCGTCGTCGTCGTCGTCGTCGTCGTCGTCGTCGTCGTCGTCGTCGTCCGGCGTCCGAATACTTTTAGTTTTCGCACTCTAACTTTAGTAAAAGTGAATAGAAATCTATGAAATTTTAACACAAGGTTTATGACCATAAAAGGAAGGTTGGTATTGATTTTGGGAGTTTTGGTCCCAACATTTTAGGAATAAGGGGCCAAAAAGGGCCCAAATAAGCATTTTCTTGGTTTTCGCACCATAACTTTAGTTTAAGTTAATAGAAATCTATGAAATTTTGACACAAGGTTTATGACCACAAAAGAAAGATTGGGATTGATTTTGGGAGTTTTGGTTTCAATAGTTTAGGAATAAGGGGCCAATAAAGGGCCCAAATAAGCATTTTTCTTGGTTTTTGCACAATAACCTTAGGTTAAGTAAATAGAAATCTATGAAATTTAAACACAATGTTTATGACCACAAAAGGAAGGTTGGTATTGATTTTGGGAGTTTAGGACCCAACAGTTTAGGAATTAGGGGCCAAAAAGGGACCCAAATAAGCATTTTTCTTGGTTTTCGCACTATAATGTTAGTATAAGTAAATACAAATCTATGAAATTTAAACACAAGGCTTATGACTATAAAAGGAAGGTTGGTATTGATTTTGGGAGTTTTGGTCCCAACAGTTTAGGAAAAAGGGGCCCAAAGGGTCCAAAATTAAACTTTGTTTGATTTCATCAAAATTGAATAATTGGGGTTCTTTGATATGCCGAATCTAACTGTATATGTAGATTCTCAACTTTTGGTCCTGTTTTCAAATTGGTCTACATTAAGGTCCAAAGGGTCCAAAATTAAACTTAGTTTGATTTTGACAAAAAATGAATCGGTTGGGTTCTTTGATATGTTGAATTTAAAAATGTACTTAGATTCTTGATTATTGAAGTTTTTTGGTCCAGTTTTCAAATTGGTCTACATTAAGGTCCAAAGGGTCCAAAATTAAACTTTGTTTGATTTCATCAAAAATTGAATCCTTGGGGTTCTTTGATATGCCAAATCTAACTGTGTATGTAGATTCTTCATTTTTGGTCCTGTTTTCAAATTTCAAATTCTACATTAAAGTCCAAAGGGTCCAAAATTAAACTAAGTTTGATTTTAACAAAAATTGAATTCTTGGGCCTCTTTGATATGCTGAATCTAAACATGTACTTAGATTTTTGATTATGGGCCCAGTTTTCAAGTTGGTCTAAATCAGGATCTAAAATTATTATATTAAGTATTGTGCAATAGCAAGTCTTTTCAATTGCACAGTATTGTGCAATGGCAAGAAATATCTAATTGCACAATATTGTGAAATAGCAAATTTTTTTTAAATTAGAGTTATCTTTCTTTGTCCAGAATAGTAAGCAAGAAATATCCTATTGCACAATATTGTGCAATAGCAAGAATTTTTTTTAATTGGAGTTATCTTTCTTTGTCCAGAATCAACTTAAATCTTTGTTATATACAATATACAATGTATATACACTTTTTACTACCAACTGATAAATTTAAATAATCTTTACCATTCAGTGATAACAAGCAGTTTTTTTACATCTTAATATTTTATGATGTATTTAAATGAGTAGTTATTGTTGCAAACTCCATTAGAAATTTGAATTGATATCAGTTTTGAAAAAGGGAAACGGGGATGTGAAAAAAAAGGGGGGGGGTAAATTTTTCTCATTTCAGATTTCATAAATAAAAAGAAAATTTCTTCAAACATTTTTTTGAGAGGATTAATATTCAACAGCATAGTGATTTGCTCAAAGGCAAAAAAAAACCTTTTAAGTTCATTAGACCACATTCATTCTGTGTCAGAAACCTATGCTGTGTCAACTATTTAATTTTAGATTTAAAAAGTTTGAAGAAGAAATCTTTAATTGATTTGTAAAATCTTGGCATTTGTTTTGTGTAAAAAAAACCCATGTAATGTCAAAAATTTGATCACAATCCAAATTCAGAGCTGTATCATGCTTGAATGTTTTGTCCATACTTGCCCCAACTGTTCAGGGTTCGACCTCTGCGGTCGTATAAAGCTGCGCCCTGCGGAGCACCTGGTTTACTATAAAATCTTTTTTTTCTCCCGCATCGGTGGTCTATTGGTGGCATGTTCGCCTAGAGTGAGAGAGGTCGTGAGTTTGAACCTCGTCTGGGTCCAATTAAGACTTTAAAATTGGTATTTGTTGCTTCTCCGCCAAGCACGCTTTAAGGAATTAGAGCGAAAACTGGTTGGCTAGGAGTCAGAATAAGGTGTATTGGTAAGGTGACATGTCGTCCTGTGGACTGTTATCTTGTGAGGTAGAAGGTGTCTGGGTAAGGTGACATGTCTTCCTGTGGACTGTTATCTTGTGAGGTAGAAGGTGTCTGGGTAAGGTGACATGTCTTCCTGTGGACTGTTATCTTGTGACGTAGAAGGTGTCTGCATGGGTAAGGTGAGATGTCTTCCTGTGGACTGTTATCTTGGGAGGTAGAAGGTGTCTGGGTAAGGTGACATGTCTTCCTGTGGACTGTTATCTTGTGAGGTAGAAGGTGTCTGGGTAGGGTGACATGTCTTCCTGTGAACTGTTATCTTGTGAGGTAGAATGTGTCTGGGTAAGGTGACATGTCTTCCTGTGGACTGTTATCTTGTGAGGTAGAGGGTGTCTGGGTAAGGTGACATGTCTTCCTGTGGACTGTTATCTTGTGAAGTAGAAGGTGTCTGGGTAAGGTGACATGTCTTCCTGTGGACTGTTATCTTGTGAGGTAGAAGATGTCTGGGTAAGGTGACATGTCTTCCTGTGGACTGTTATCTTGTGAGGTAGAAGGTGTCTGGGTAAGGTGACATGTCTTCCTGTGGACTGTTATCTTGTGACGTAGCACGTATGTAAAATATCTGACTGAGTGAGTCGGTCTAGTAAAAAGCAGGGTAAATATTCATATAACATTAACATGTTCTTGTCCTGAATATGCATATAAATTTGCCACTGGATGTGAAACAGCCATCCATCCATCCATCTTTCTTTCTTTTCTTCAAAATAAACTTTTTTTAAACATGTTAAAAGTCATGCACAAAATCACCAGACATTTAAAGAACTCTCACAACAAGGGTTTCCAAACTTTGGACACACATTACACAAAACCTTAATGGTGAAACCGTACATACAGAAAATTTTATGAAATAAAAGTAGGGAATGAATTATTTCACACAATATTATTATACGACAATTGGTTTTATCATTTTAATAAAGTGAAGTCATAAGTCTTTGGTGCACAGATACACTGGACTGCACGGTATATATGTATCAGCATTTTGTGTGTATTTTAGTCTAGGTGCCATTTCATTAAACATGTTAAGCATCAAGTTTACCTCCGAAGATTGCAGATGATCATGAGCTTGTCAAATAATCTGATGTAAATTAATAAAGTGTCCCTCACAGTATAAATTTCAATTGTTAAGAATTGTTAAGAATTCCTTAGTGTGTTGTAATGTTTTTGTAGAGGCTTTTGAAAATAATGGCCAGTTTGCAGTAGATTCTGAATCGAAAAAGTACAATTCATTGTTTAATTTAAGGCTTGTTATAATTACTTGTTCTTTTTTTAATTTTTTGATAGATAGTATGACAGATATAGGATGGGGCAATTTAGCCCAGTATGAACATTATGGACGAGTAGGTGATATAAAGGAGGACTTTGATATAATTTCTTATGAAGATTCAAAAGGAGAACTCTATTCATCATTCAAACATGCCTCTCATGCCATGCTATTTGCTAGGAATGATACTGTATTGTGGGATTTATACAAATCTAGAGCAGCTATAATGGTAAGTACAATATATTTAAGAATACATTTATGTCTTGTTTTGGAAACTATGAACATCAAGAACATGATTAAAAACAAAAGTAAATTTTTATGATATTACATTTGATATGGTCAAATGTATACATTGTATACGCCCCTCACATTCAATTGTCACGACTGTATTACTGATGTCTCTCATCAGTTCTGCATTCCATTTATAATTCAGCGTTAAGTAAAAAATTAACTGTTATCCCTACAAATGTAGGTATTATCCCCCAGGCCACCTGCAATAGTTGAACAGCATTATGTTTCCAGTCAGCATGTCTAGGAAAAGCTTTTGTTTAACATGTTTAAGGTTCATGTAGGTTAAAGATTTAGTTTTTATGAAATTTGTTGTAGCATCAACCTGAAAATCAGTACACCTATATAAAACATGCAGATGTGGTATGATTGCCAATGTGATATCTATCCACAAGAGTTAAAATTGGTGTAACAACACAACATAAGATCAAACTGTAAAAACCAGTTGCTAAAACTAGCAATTAGTGTGCATTATTTTAAAGTAGTAAAATGTACTAAAAACCTGGTAAGTTCGATTATTTCATGCTTGAAATTAAAGGCAGTTATTCAATTTTTTCAATTTACAGTTTGGTATATATATCAATTTCTTAAAATAATACATTTAACATCTATTTTCATTTGATTTTCAGATGCAGATGAGATTTGATGGTTTAATTGGGTTTCCAGGTGGATTGGTGGATCCAGGTGAAAATCCATTGGATGGAGTAAACAGGGAACTAGAGGAGGAAATTGGCCTTGACCTTTGTAAACACAAACTCCAAGACAGTGATCAAGTTGTGTCTTTTGTGAACAAAAGGAAAAACTTAGTTTTGCATTTTTATGGAAAAGAAGTTACTGTAAATGATTTTAGTGAGATTGAAATGAAAACTTTATCTGCCCCTGATTATGGAAATGAGGTAAGCATTGAGTGAAATTTGTTTAATTTTTAATTTTTGCATATTTTTTAGCAAAAAATGAACATGTACAACGTAGAATTATTTTACTTATATCTCAAAGATATAAAAAGATGTGGTATGAGTACCAATGAGACAACTCTCCATCCAAGTCACAATTTGTAAAAGTAAACCATTATAGGTCAAAGTATGGTCTTCAACACTTAGCCTTGGCTCACACAGAACATACACATGTATATAGAACTTTTTTTTTATTGTACATTGTATTTTAAAAATCACTTCAGTTGAAAGTTGAACTGGTTAGGCTGATGGCTACTCAATACATTTAAATGTTTTTATTTTCATGAGAACACAAGTGTTTTGAAAGGCGATGATATCAAACTATATAATAAGGATAATTATAAATAAGAACATACTGTGGATTCATTAATATTCGTTGGGTACCAATTTTCGTGGATTTCATGGGTACATGATAACCACGAATTTAAATGTTCAACGAAACGTAAATTTTTTATATGCTTTGTATGCAGATATTGGCATAACAACGAAATCAAATATCCACGAAAATGCAACTTTTTGTCAATCCACGAAAATTGATACCCACGAAAATAAATGAATCCACAGTAAGTCATATTGGTTTATTGATTAGTGTTTGCTTTTAACTCTCTTAGCAACAAAAAGGCTTTAATATAGTGAGTCAAAGAAAAAACAACAAAAAGATTAAGCAAAATGAACACTTTAGATACCAAAGCCAAGGGTGAAATCAGGTGTCTGAAAAGGGAAGGCACTTCCTGCTTAAATTGTGAGTAAGAGGTTTAAAGGTATGAAACATTTGTAGGATATTTGTCTCACTGTCAGTCATACTGCATCTCGTTATTATTATAATTATGTAAAACTATTTGATTAATTAAAAGGAACCATTGCAAAACTTATTGGATAAAACATAAACACTTGAGAATTTATTTTTCAGACATTAGGAATGATTCGTCCTCCCCTCTATACAATGGGAGATAGGTACAGAGGACTTCCAGCATTTCTGTCCAATAGCTATGCAGGAAATTCAAGACAAGAGCTTCTGATTGGATTACAACATTTTAAAATTTTAGAACAAGATGAAATTGAGAAGGCAGTGGATTCTTGGAAAACATTCATGAAAACAAACAGACAAACATGTGGACTTACTAATACTGATAGTTGATGTTATTAGTACATTAGAGAACTATTACATTTTATTGGGGTTAAAAAACAATTATGGACCAATGAGAGTGCAATTTTTTAATTAAATTGCAGGTTATTATTTTTCTATCATTTTTTTCCAGTATCCAAGAAAAAGCAATGTAGAATGTGTATTCTATATTTAATTGTGGGTTCTTTTTATGGAATAACTTATTTTATATTATTGTTTTGTTTGTGTGCTTTGATAATGAATAGTTATCTACTAAATTTGGACCAAAGGGAGACAATTTTAGAAAAAAAAATCAAATTGTCTCCCCTCAATGATAGTTGATGTTGTTAGTACATAAGTTAACTATAATTTTTTATTGGGTTTATGAAACTACTGTCAATTCAGAAATAATTGCATGCATTTATTATTACAATTATGTCATTTTAGACTTAAATGCGATTTTAATTTTCCTGATATTGAAAAAAAAAACAGTTTAATTTATATAATAAATTTCAAATTTTAAATAATTCCTATTATAACACATTTTTGGCAATAATAAAACATCGCTGAATTTATAGTATTACATGATCAATGACAGTGCAATTTTATAAGCAAATTTGTGGGTAATTATTTTTCAATATCTTTTTATCAAGTATCCAAGAAAAAGCAATGTAGAATGTATATTCTATATTTTTTGTGGGTTGTTTTTGCAGAATAATTTATTGTATATTTTTTTTATGAGTTTTAGTAATTAATTGTTATCTTCTGTATGAAAATTTGGACCAATGGGAGACAATTTGAGAAAAATTTCAAAATGTCTCCCTTCAATGATATAATTTGAAATATAGTTAACTTGCTATACTTTTTAAATATACATGATATATTGCTGGTTTTGTTATTTGTATAAGGATAAATATTTTTGAATTGTTTATTTGGAATAGTTTTACCATGTTCAGTTCTCCATTCTTGTGATTATAAATGCTCCATACTAGAAGGTATTCCAAGTAATGGTGGCCATTCTGCCAAAAATGTGAAGTTCATAGAGAATATCATATGGCTTTTTCAATATCGCATTCGTATCAACCCGAGACACCAATATAATCCCAAGAGCTCTGGTTGAGGGTTGGTACGGTGTGTGATATTGAAAAAGCCATATCATATACACTTTATTATATACATATACCTCATGTAGATGTTTTTTTATGTGACATGACGTCATACAGATAAGGAGGTTTAAAATGACATCATACAGATTATAGGTTTGACATGACGTCATACAGATTAGGGATTTGAAAACCTTTGCAACAGTGACTGCAATCAATGACATGACGTCATACAGATTAAAGGTGTGATAAAGCTTTTGTAACCGTGCTGATATCGATATCATCACAGGTGGCTGATACAGCACGCTTTCCATTGACTGTATTACACATACAATTTATCTGTATTTACTGCTAAGTATATAATAAATATATTTATCTAAGACTAAATTCATGATTTATGAAGGCTTTTGAAGAAGAAAAAATAAGGCTTAGAATAATAGTAGCTGATAGAGCTAAAATTTAAAAAGTACTTGTATATTTATATCTTCATATATAAGTTTATGAAAATAAAAATAATACATTGTTTATAATGATTTTTCAAAAGCTTTGGGATGCTAAAAGAGCATGATCATATATGTATAAATTGTCTTAATAAGTTAGAGGTTAAAACAGTATATGCAAAAGAGACTTTTATGAAGTGAAAACTGAAATTTACAAAAACTTGATGAGTAAATAAAGCAGTGGTGTTAACAAATTTATTGTGAGTGTATATATTTTTAGCAATTATTTTTGAATCAGTTTCAGTTTGTGATTTGACTTTTGTGCTTTTTAAAGCTGTTTCTAAAATTCCATTTCTGATTTTTTAGGGTCAAAAGTGACAATTGTTTTTTGTATCTTTTATTATTAAAAATTATGCCTTCATATGACAATCAAGCTTAATCCCTCCCACTTGGGGTTTAGGCATACCATTAAAAAATATATGAGAAGAACATAATCAGTATCATATCAACATGTATGTAGATATAAGAAGATGTGGTATGAGTATGAGACAACACTCCATCCAAGTCACAATTTATAAAAGTAAACCATTATAGGTTTATATTTTAAGATTTTGACAATCAGACTATTTATGTTGCATAATTTATTACTTATTAGATTTGTGTTCTTAAAGGATACACATTAAAGAAAACTGGTATATTTCTGTTTTTATTTCATGACCAAGATGACTCCTCGATGCAATAATGCATTCACATGTGATTTCACGTTACGTCAAAATTATCCATTTTCATTTCTTAATCACTTTATCATGTGTGGTCAATAGTAATTTGTCATTAAAAATTTCTGAAACTCAAAATTACTTTCATATCAGGTAGTTCTTTGTCTCTCATTTTCGTGGTTCATTGGTCAATTCTAAAATTCTACAGTGTTTTAATTTTATCATATACTGTAAGCAGTTGGAAAATATATTTGATATAAGGAGTATTTGTAAGGTGTAAATGTCTGTCTAACAGGGTTCATCTGACCTTGACCTCATGTTCATGGTTCGTTAATCAATGTTAAGCTTTAATGGTTAAGTCTACTTCTCAAATACTAAATGTTGCATTTCTGTAAATATTGACAATGCAATTTTACATAGGAACTCCTTTTACGGCTAAAACTGTACCACTTTCACTATAAAGTTTTGAAAAAAATCTTATCCTAGAATTGAAAGTTCATATGCACCTCAATTTTTTTCAAGAGTCTAAATATAGGGCTGTGCAGCATATTTTCAACGTTTATACGCCCTGAACTTCTCAGAGTTTAAACTAACACTTATTTTCTTAACTACCCCTACCTCGAATGAAAGGTTACCACATATTTCAATGTAAACAATATGCACATGTATATTAACTGGTAACATTCCCAAGTTATGTCTCTGTGAGATGGAACACAGAGAGCATAACTGGGAACCAGTATGTAAACAAAATTAATTTTCTATGAATATTCAAGATCTCCCCAAAAGAGGCATGTTTAGAGAAACAGCTGTATTTACAAAGTGCAACCTATAAGCGACATGTCACACATGTGTACATTTGCTGACCCATTGGTGGCATTTTGCTGTTTTTAGCTCTTTGGTCAGGTTGTTGTCTCTCTGACAAATTCACCATTTCCATGCTCAATTTTATTTGATGTACAGAGTGATCTCATGGGTTACATGTCTATCTGGCATGATTCATTCAACCTCATGTGTATGGTCGCAGATACTACATGTATAAGGAATAGCAATCTCCATACAGCGCTCGTTCCCTTTCCGTATACTCAGTACACTATAATACACATTAAGTGTAGTGATACGAAGTAAGTATGGAACAGATGAAAGGTCTGCACAAGTGATTGAAGCAATAGGTGAACAATATTTAGGAATCTTGTTTGAATGATTTGTATCCTAGTTTGAACTTTATTACATCATGTACATTGTTACACTACTAAAACAGCTATTTTAATCTACAGTAAAAAATAACAATTTCCATATGCTCTTAAGAGATAGGCGAATGATACGAAAGGGACATTCAAAATCATTAGTCGTAATTAAACTGACAATTACAAGGCCAAAGAAGAAAAAACAACAGAAAAACAAAGAGTACAAAAAAAACCCCACAACATAGAAAAAAATAAAATAACAAAAATACTGAACTTAGAGGAAGATCAATTGGGAAAGTCCATAATCACATGGCAAAATCAAATAACAAAACGCATCAAAAACGAATAGACAAAAACTGTCATATTCCTGACTTGGTACAGGCATTTTCAAATGTAGAAAATGGTGGATTAAACCTGGTTCTATAGCGCTAACCCTCTCACTTTAAAAACGAAAGACTGAGCAACACAAGCCCCACCAAAAACTGGGGGGGGGGGATACAAGGTACTTCGGAAGGGTAAACACATCTTGCTCCACATGTGGTACCTGTTAGTTTGCTTATGTTAATTAAACCCATTAATAAGTCTATATTCATTGTTTAAATAATGACTCTTCTTTGTTTATATATAATGCATGAACAGAATTAATTAATACATGTATGTGTTGTACAAGTTGTTGATGTCCAAGATGAGAGAAATCAGGGATTAAATATTAGAATCTAACAAGTAATACTTTGGATGCATGGAATTCATTCCGTGTTGTTTACATTTT
Source organism: Mytilus edulis (assembly GCF_963676685.1). Classification (NCBI taxonomy): domain Eukaryota; kingdom Metazoa; phylum Mollusca; class Bivalvia; order Mytilida; family Mytilidae; genus Mytilus; species Mytilus edulis. The sequence continues at coordinate 12,856,965 of NC_092349.1, read as the reverse complement.
TTACACAGGAATAAAACAAGTTCATGGCCTATTCAAGACAGGCCAAACACATCATGTCCCCTTGTAAACATTTTGTATACAATACCCAGTCCTCTAGAATATCCTTTATGATTGGCTGTGCAGCAGAAATGAGCTGGCATTCATTTGTGTCTGAATTGAAGTTAACTCCCAGACAGGTATCATTTGGTGAACATTGAGATAGGCAACCAATCTCACTTCGTTCTATTGATGTGGATAGTAACGACATAAAACCATATGTTCCAGCCACAAAACAGTAATGCCCAGTAAACACAGCTGAAAGAAATACACTTTTTTCAGAGCGATAATTCTAACAGATTTTAACTCATATTGTTATACAAGAAAATAATCGTTAAACAAGATTGCTTATAATACTTTAATCTCAGATGATAACTTAGATTCTATTATGAGATCTTGATATATTTTTAGGTACTATTAGCAAACACAATTTATTTCATTTCTGGTAGCCAAATGACTCAAATTTATTTTAGACCCCTGGCTTAAGTCTGTCAGTGAACTAGAGAACATATTGACTCTTGATAAGCGACCTTTTTCACGTACATTTGGTTGAATTGCCAATTAGAAAAATATCCACCAGAGTTCCGTACAAAAATAACTCTGTATTGATATATACATGTATAATAAAACCACTATTTTGGTCATTACTAACGACATGTATGTCACTACCGAGAAAAAATGTCTTCTAAATGAAGCCATGTCTGTCCTTGAGAAGATTTTTACTTAGAAACGGTCGTACAAAAATTCTTTGTAATGATCTGTAATGTGAGTATACTGATAATTAACAATGTGTATTGTTTATCAACGATTATCAACTCAATCATGAAAACCAAACAATAAATCGGTAAATGACTGATATTTTTAACACAATAATTGATCAGTTAGTTTAATCATACCAAGTTACCATGGTAAGATGTGGAAGCGTACAGCATTGAAAGTAACTTTATAATATTAATGCTAAAAAGTATACTGGTCCAAATTTGTCTTCAGTGATTGTCGAGGTTAAACTATTTGAAAAACCGAAAAGCATACAAATGCTGAAGAGCCGATCAAACCAAAATTGAACTTACGTGTAGCCTAAATCCGGACAAGTATTCAAATCTTTACACGAGGCAGATATATTTCTTAATTTCAAAAGTTTTCCAAAATATTTTAACAAAATGTTTCAATTATAACAAATATTCAAATTGTTATTCGTGACATTACCGAAATAAGCTACTAAGCAAGCAAACCTCTCAAATATAATCAAATGCCGATAGGAAGATCAAACAATCCACACATTTACAAAAATCGGGAATGTATGCGCGCCTCTACTTGTCGAATGATTTTTATTTTCATATGAGTCGGAGTTTCTTCAGAAACTTGTCATGGCTTTTTTTTAAAACTTATAACAAGAGTCTGTGACGCCTTCACCAATGGATAAAACCTATGCTGAATAGTAACGTCACTTTGATTTAAAAGAAAAACATGTTACTAACCTGTGTGTTGAATAATCCACAATCCTTCCGATCCCCATGCAGTTGCGATGCCAACCCCTTTTATAACAAGTGGTGACGGATCTGTCCAATCAAATATGATTTCTGTTCCATTTTGTGTTTCTTTTATCAGCAATATGTTACCATTCGATTTCCAACTAATGACGAAAGTTATTTGTGCTGTGCAACTTACTATTCTTGGAGTATGAATGGTAAACATACTACCATTTTTGTCTTTTCTGTGTAGCTTGGTTCGGTTGTTTGCCCAGTCTCCAATACTTATTTCATACAAGTCAGAAGACTGAAGATCTACTGCAGCAGATAAGAGGAGATTCGCATGGTGACACGTTTTAACTGAGAATTTCATTGATTGAGTTTGAGCAGGATATATATGGTAGTTTGATACGCTTGTGTAATAGTTGTATATATCAGGAGTATTCCTACTGGTTTTATCTCCTATCATCAAACTTTGTATCCATATTCCATCCAAGGCATGTCCTGTTTATAATACATCAAGTTAATCATAAAAAATAAATCAGAATTATCAGAAAATACAAATACATTTTGTTAGTGTAATCAGAACAAATAAATCAGGATTATCAGATATACAAATTAAGGTAATCAGAACAAATAAATCAAATAATCACAACATACAAATCAGGTTATCAGAACATACAACTTAAGGTTATCAGAACAAATACAGAGAAAATTGAAATATTGAATACATATGGTAAGTAATTATATATTGAGAACAAATATTAGGGGAATCAAGGTTATCAAAACAAACAAAGCAAGGTGATGATATATCATTTTGTCGTCATACAAAGACAAAAGTAAGGCTGATCGGATTATAGAGCTATGCTAATTGAATTCTCCAGCAGCATAACTGTACACATAACACAGGTTATTCAGATACAAGATTTTTCGTCTGATATGGTAATTTACCTTTACAACAATAATAAGATGAAACCGAATCAGAAAAAAAATGTGTGTGTAGTGAGCGGAACTAATTTTCACGACAAAAGCAATAATTTTTGTTTTCCAAATCTGACCTGTATATTCATAATGCCTATTGGAAGAGTTGAGTCATCGTATCAACAGTTTTGCAGTAGCCATCTTGATTTGATTGGACGTTTTGAAACATCTGTGTTGCGGTATGTTCTAAATATTTTAGCCACAATCTTCGAGTGAGACTAATCATCGATGTTTGGTTGCCACGAACATAAATTAACCGAATTAACCTACCTACTTTTTGAAAACATGTGAATCCCTATTTTCCCATCTTGGGTCTATCAACTGTACATGTGGACTACTTCTTCTTTGAATTGTAATCTCCGTTCGTCATTTTAACTTCGACTTTTTTGTTTTTGATTGTCCCCTTGCTCTGTTATGACTTTTCTATGTAGTTTATATTTCGATATCATCGGTTTATATATTTTTTTTTACAGATTCCTGTTTGCAACTCTCTCAAAAATTTAGTTAGAAACACAAGTAGTTAAAGTGTCAATTGAAACGGTATTATGTAATTTTGTGCTGCTAGTTTGTGTATAAATCATTATAATTCTCGTGTTTCATAGGAAAACAGATATAGATGCTTTTACAAATTTACATCAAAACCAATTCATCTTCATAACAACTACGCCAAAATCCCTATTTTGGAAGTTTCATGTCTTTTAAAAAAACAATGCACCAAATAAAAAATATGGTATCTTACCGGACACAATTGAACTGGAACACAACCATTCCAAAACAAATACTGAAAAGAAATACAAACTAGGAATATATATGATAATCGAGAAGTAATAGTTGACATTGATATTTGTCAATAACAAATAGAAGATACATATTATTATATATACGCATTTTATAAATATTTTGATATGAGCGTCACTGATGAGTCTTATGTAGACGAGGATCTGGTGTACTAAATTTTAATCCTGGTACCTTTGATAACTATTTACACTACTGGGTCGATGTCACTGATGTTGGACGTTTCCTTTAACCCAGTAGTCAACATTTTAGTGTTGACATGAATACTAGTATTAATAATGTGGTCATTTTCATAAGTTTCCTGTTTACAAAACTTTGAATTTTCCGAAAAACTAAGGATTTTCTTATCCCAGGCATAGATTACCTAAGCCATATTTGGCACAACTTTTGGGAATTTTGGATCATCTATGCTCTTCAAATTTGTACTTGTTTGACATTATAAATATTTACTATGAGCGTCACTGATGAGTCTTATGTAGACGAAACGCGCGTCTGGCGTACTAAATTATAATCCTGGTACCTTTGATAACTATTTACACCACTGGGTCGATGCCACTGCTGGTGGACGTTTCGTCCCCGAGGGTATCTCCAGCCCAGTAGTCAACATTTCGGTGTTGACATGAATATTAATAATGTGGTCATTTTTATAATTTTCCTGTTTACAAAACTTTGAATTTTTCGAAAAACTAAGGATTTTCTTATCCCAGGCATAGATTACCTAAGCCATATTTGGCACAACTTTTGGGAATTTTGGATCATCGATGCTCTTCAAATTTGTACTTGTTTGACATTATAAATATTTTGATATGAGCGTCACTGATGAGTCTTATGTAGACGAAACGCGCGTCTGTCGTACTCAATCATAATCCTGGTACCTTTGATAACTATTTAATTATATGCAATTAATAAGGAAAACACATCTGTGTACGTCAGTCGAACAAAGCAATGTTAGATAACAGTTCTGTTTAAGCCGACAACATTTCAATTAGTGAGTTTAGCCATATTATGATGAAACATAATAGAAGTGGTAGTCGAGTGCCGTTTCTAATAAAAAAAAAATACCATGACAAAAAATAATGACAATGTTTTCATGAATACTGTGGATTATTCATTATTCGTTGGATACCAATTTTCGTTGATTTCATGCGTACTAGTACCACCACGAAATCAAATACCCTCGAAAATGCAGATTTTAATCAATCAACGAAAATTTATACCCCTGAAAATAAATGATATCACAGTATTAAATGCATATTTGTCTATGCTTTAAACGAAATGGTGCTCTAAAAGATTATTTTCCAACATTTTAAGAACCAAACCACCAAAATTAAAAAAAACTATAGGTAATCTTAATACTGTTAAGCTTAAACTGGAGTCGTCCTTACACCTTTTCTTTATAACTATAGTATACATTGCAAGACATGAATTGATATCGTTGATTTTTCTTGTTTTTGTAAATAGATATAGGAAGATGTGGTGTGAGTGCCAATGAGACAACTCTCAATCCAAACAACAATTTTAAAAAAGTAATCCATTATAGGTCAATGTACGGCCTTCAACACGGAGCATTTTACTGTAAGTTTTGATTACAGTAAAATGCAACGATAACTAGACAACTGAAAGGCAACAGTGCACAATTCAATATTTGTTCCTTTTTTTTCCTTTATTTATTGACATATATTTACACAGTTGACAATTAAACTGCACATCCTAAAATGATGTGGTATCGTTAGAAATAAAATTGTAGAATAAACAATGTAAAAATGTTGCACGCCAGACACTCGTTTCGTCGACAACAGACTCATCCGGGATTTAAACTGTTAAAAGCCAAGGTTATAAGTTAAAGAGCCTATGTTTCTTTATTAATGATTTTATACTGTATGATCATAGACAAACTTAATTTTTTTTGTGAAAAATCTATCAAAAACAGCCACTTCTAGTTGATATCATCATACACAGAAACCTTTTTAGTGACTTTATTACATCTCTTTTATCTCACCAATAACAAATGCAGTGGGCTATATAATTTGAATTCGTAATGAATTTTGACGAATGAACAACATGAGAAAATTGTATAAGATAAAAGAATCGTTTGTTTATATTTTCCCGCAACAAAACCCCCTATAAAACATGATAGTAAATAAAAGCCCTAGAATATGTGTACTATTGTTTGTCTGTTTGTCTTTTTCATTTTTAGACGTGGCGTTGTCAGTTTATTTTCGATTTATGAGTTTGACTGTCCCTTTGGTATTTTTCGTCCCTCTTTTGTATAAACTGGAAAAAAATATCCGAAATGAATACACATGCATGATGCGATTTAAACTATGATAAAAAAAAAGACCTCAAACAAAAGATTTAGATCATGTTTGTTCAGAAATACCTGATATATAAGTGGAGTATATCTGACGGCGACTTTAAGCATTAAAACCACCGAGTAAACAATCAACAATACTAGTACAAGAAATTAAAGTGTTATGCACTTGACAATGCTGTGTAATTTACAACCATACGTGCCAGTATAAAAGAAGAAGAAAAATACTCTATCCCATGGTTAAAAAACTATAATACCCTTCAAGGAAATGCGTTTTATGAAATACGTAAAGGACTTCATAATTTTTCTTTCAATTTGAAATTTAAAGACAGTATATTTAAAGAACACTCAATATAATAATAAAATAACATACATCTGAGATAGTAATAGAGCAGATTGTTTCTCTCGAAAACACAATGAATTTCGGATTCGCCTCAATTTTTCGGGGTAACAATCTGTTCTATCAACCTCTCAGCTATGTGTTATTTATATACAGTCTCCTGAACCCAATATATCTAATAATAAATTGTATACTTACATAAACCGGACATTGCCAGCACAAGGAAAACAGAAGCAGCCTCTGTCATTGTTTCTTTTTTTGTCTAAAAATTGCATTTAGCAGCTGTTATAGCTGATGTTGTAATTATGCATCTTCTAACATTGGCTTGTCGTTCAATATAAATAGAAATTTTATATCTTAAGTGAAACTAATTAATTTTTTTTAACGTAGAACAAAAAAACTCACTCAAAGAACTAATGATTAAATGGACATGTTTTTAAATTCTCAAATACAAAATTAATTAAGTCTTTAGTGATTTTAGTATTTGTTGAGAAACATTCATAGTAAGGTTAAATTATTTCTTGAGTATGTAATCATATATAAATACATAGAATTGTAAAACATTTAAATAAAAACGAAACAGAACGTGAATATCATACATTTTTTTTAATCAATTTGTAGATAAATCATTAATCTTTTGAAAATCAAGGATGTGTTAAATTTACAAAGGATTTTTCCTTATAAAACATTAACGATCTCATACAAGATGCTCATTAACCCCTTAAAATTTATAATTAACCATAAAAAAAGAAATTTTGTTTCTGAGTAAATATGAGAAGAACAAACAAAAAAATTACTAGATGGAAAATGCAATTTGATAAACGACATTTAGATTGATTAAAACGAACTATCTCAATAACATAGAATAAAGATATGACCCTGATAAAGTCGGGCATCACAACATAAAATCTGTATTTAACATAGACAAGATACATATGTATTACAAAATTTGTTTGTTAGCTCGATTTAATTTGATTATATTACTACTATCCTGTCAATTTTAATTACAATGTGAACCACATTCAATAACATATAATTTATATAATTTGATCATGCCGATTAAAACATGCAGTTTTAACATGTTTAAAGTTTTCGGCTAATGATGTACGCAAGGTAAAAAAAGTTAAAAAAACAAAACCGACCCAAACAAAAATGCAAATAGGAAAGTCCATAGAATACCTATGATTTTTTTTTGTTGGACACCAATTTGTTTTGATTTTTTTGATTTTCTTGATTCACTAATTCCATGTTCAACGACGCTATGGAAAAGAAGATATGATATGATTGCCAATGAGAACACTTGTTGAAGGTATATGCAAGTATCTGGGCACGTCCACTCTGTTTTTTTTTATGTATTTCTATTTGTATCCATTTGTGAGTTAAGCCTTTTTAAATTGATTTTATAGTTCGTTCTTATGTTGTACTGTTACACCACTGTCCAAGCTGTGGGGAGGATTGGGATCCCGCTAACATGTTTGACCTTGCCACACCCTGTATGTTTGTACCTGTCCCAAGTCCGAAGCCTGTAATTGAGTGGTTGTCGTTTGTTGATGTGTTACATATCTGTTTTTCGTTATTTTTTTGTACATACATTAGGCCGTTAGTTTTCTCGTTTGAATTGTTTATATTTGGCTTTTCGGGGCCTTTTATAGCCGACTTTAATGTATGGGATGTAATTTGCGATGGTTTATTGTGAGAGGCATATTTGATATAGGCTTGTATGTAGAATTTGGTTAATCAACGAAATTAAAAACAATTGAAATACAATTGTCTCTCAAGCCACGAACAAAAGAAGTCATGACAAAACAAAATAATCCACAGTATTTAATCGCTTGATTCACTAGCTTAAATTGCTTCTTCGTCATGAAAATTAAAGTATTTAAAAAAATAATGCCGATTAGAAGTTAAACGATCAACACATTTTCAACAACAAATATCTCCCATGAAAGGAAAATAAAAATAAGTTTTTGTTTATTTTCTTTTGTTACCTCTTCTGACATCGGACTCGGATTTCTCTTGAACTGAGTTTTACTGTGCGTATTGTTATGCGTTTACTTTTCTACATTGGCTAGAGGTATAGTGGGAGGGTTTAGATCTCAAAATAATATGTTTAACCTCGCTGCATTTTTGCGCCTGTCCCAAGTCAGAAGCCTCTGGTCTTTGTAAGTCTTGTATGATTTTTAGTTTTAGTTTCTTGTGTATAATTTGGAGTTAAGTATGACGTCCGTTATCATATATTTGTTTAGGGGCCAGCTGAAGGACGCCTCCGGGTGCGGGTGTTTCTCGCTGCATTGAAGACCTATTGGTAAACTTCTGCTGTTATCTGTTCTATGGACGGGTTGTTGTCTCTTTGACACATTCCCAATTCCCATTCTCAATTTTATTATTTTATTTCTTGCATCGAAATTTCTCTGACTTTATTAATATATTTCAATAGTAACAGATCATACTTCAACATGTTCAAAACTATATAAATCTGAAAAAATAACCGCACTAATTTCTGATGTAAATGTCCTGCAGACGAAGTAGTAATTTATTTTGAAAAACGTTTTGTATAACCAAATAGTATGTAAACTAAATATTTCCTAAATGTGCAGGAAATGTTTTCTGAGCCATTAAGCACTATTTTGTTAAGGTGATCCTCGAAAATGTATTGGCAATTTGAGATGACATGGTACCAAATCTTCTTAATAGGAAAAAAAAACCGAGATGAAAAGTTTCTTGCTATATTTGCGGCGTGGGTTATTTCCTTACATAAAATACATTGATAGGTTAAAAATTCACCGCAGTACTTGCAAATGACAAGATAAGACTTTTATTATGTCAAGATATTTTTATTTGAGACAAAGATAAATTATGTACAAATTACAAATAAATGCTAACTGAATAAAGACTAATAATTGATAACAATGATGGAATGCACAGAACAAAGGATTTTGTTAATCGCAATATGCCTAAAACATTGGCTAGCTGATAAATTTAATCAGGAAATTATCATTGAAACTGATATATTATCTGTAGTAGGGGCAGGATTATAAAACAGAATGCCTGACATTCAAAACTTTTAGAACAAAGCATTTTACATTGAGAACGCATGCTTAAACGGGGGTATAATAAGTTACATTAATGACCTAATACGATATATACCGGGTCAGTAAATTTCATATGGGGTGAGAGCGAACGAAGATCGAACCCCATATGGAGTTTACTGACCCCATATATATCGTATTATGTCACTAGCACACTATGTAACGAAATTATCCTACCGACTATCTTTATTTGTTGAATTTAGATTAGAGTTTTCTCATTTGCAGTCATACCACATCTTTGTATTCTTATATACGAGGGTCCAAGTGTTCAATTTAAGAACCAAAACTATTGACAACAATAACAATTTAATATCAACAACCTTGATATAGCAATATTAAACAGAACTTTCAACAGATTTGAATAATCAAATAGTGCTAAAGTCCATTACTAACTGTGTATTGAAATAGGCCCTGCCTCCCTACTAACCTAATATTGAATTAACATGGTCTCCATGCGGACGATTTTAACCATATATATTTGAAGAAATGTATAGGAGGTAAAATATATTCTATTCTAAAATAGAAAATTGATGAAGTTTGAAGTATTATAATTTAGTATTTGTTGAAATAATTTCTTAGCAGTAAAATCCATTGATTCTTAAATACATACATCATTTTATTTGTTATTTGTTTTGTAGTTTGTAACCGCTAGTAAGAATTGAATAGAAACAATTAAGAACCAGAAAGTATGATGGTACTTCAGTAAATGAAAGTACTCCTTATTCATATATCAATAAAAAAAATCATTGATGAAGTTCAACTAACGTATGTTTTTTTCTCATAAACTATTATGATTGATAATTTTGTCAAGCTTTGAAAAGCATAAAACAAGAAAAATATTCAAAAGCTCTCTTAAGTTATTTATGTCATGGGTAAACGTAAAAAAATGTTCCAAAATTTCTAGCATTCGATGAACAGTAAACATATCGATTATACCATATTGAATAAACACCTGTGCTTTTTTGAAGATCATTAAAATTGAGAATGGAAATGGAGAATGTGCCAGGCGACAACAACCCGACCATAGAAGAAAAACCCCAACAACAACAGAAGGTCACCATACATTGAAGTGCATTACACCTTTTGTTTGTGTCGTTGGTTTTTTATGCGACTGTCATACAAGTGAGAATTTAACATATATATACAACCATGTTTAATCTATTCAGGAAAATGCTTTTACCAGGTCAAAAATATGACAGTTGTCATCTATTAGTTTGATGTGTTTGAGCTTTTGATTTTGCCATTTGCTTAGGGACTTTCCTATTTGAATTTTGCTCGGAGATCGGGATATTTGATAAATAATTTTGGCCGATCGACTAATTCATCAACACATATCGGCATCATATAATGCATACAAAAATTCCACGGTTAATGTAAAGAACCAAAACACACGAATCGATTAGTTCAAATAATATGACCTATTTCTCATATTCCTTGTTTTTTTGGCCATCTAAACATAGATGATTGAAAAAAAGATCATGTGAAGTAAAAACATGTTTTATCATTATACATTAAATATCTCATGTTTGAAGTCTTTTGATGCTTAAGATGACAGGAGCTATGGTAATTCTAACGTTAATATCAATAGGACACAAAATTAAAAACAGTGGGAGCCCATCTACAACCCAAGTTTACTGCAATTAACACGTTAATCTAGACTGAAATTTTATTACAAATGTGTCTTTACACTTCTTTCATGTTGTAGTGTTACAAAACTGTCCCAGCTAACATGTTTAACCTTGTCACATCCTGTGTGTTTGTGCCTGTCCCAAATCCTAAGCCTGTAACTGAGTGGTTGTCGTTTGTTGATGTGTTACATATTTGTTGTTCGTTATTTTTTTGTACATAAATTAGGCAGTTAGTTTCCTCGTTTGAATTGTTTTACATTTTGCATTTCGGGGCCTTTTATAGCTGACTACGATGTATGGGATGTTATTAGCGATGGTTTATCGTGGGAGGCACATTTGCTATAGGCCTGTATGTAGAATTTGGTTAAACAACAAAATTAAAAACACTTGAAATACAATTGTCTCTGAAGCCACGAAAAAAGAAGTCATGACAAAAAAAATTAATCCACAGTATTTAATCGCTTGATTCACTAGCTTATATTGCAACTTCGTCATGAACATTAAAGTATTTTAAAAAAATGCGATTATGAGTTAAACGATCAACACATTTTCCACCAAAAAAATGTTTTATTTCTTGCATCGAAATTTTTCTGACTTGATTAATATATTACAATAGTAACGGACTACACTTCAACATGTTCAAAACTATATTAATCTGAAAGAAATAGCCGCACTAATTTCTGATGTATTTGTTCTGCCGACGAAGTAGCTGAAATTAAAATAAATATATACTGATAAAGGATAATATTTAAATGTTACCCAGGTTTATGCTAAAATTACTTCCTTAGAGTTCTTTGAGTTATGCGAAAATATCCGAATACATAATATATAATCAACAGCTATTTATACATTTAAAAAGTGTATTTAAATATCGAACATCCACCCTTAAATCGGAAACCTTAATACATAAATATAGTTTTGACGCCAACCATAAACCTTCTAAACACGTGACTACATTTACGTGTAGTTTTGATGAACCTCTTCTTTACTATTTCAATTAAAAAATAGCGTTACTAATAAGTGTTAAAAATCATTAAGCTTGGAACAAATTAAATTAAATGATGTGATTTAAAACTGATTATCAAGCATGACAGTAGCAAGTTAGCATAAATCAAAACTTTTCACTGTACATGTGTCATGATCTATCCTATACAGGCCAAACACATCAATTTTCCCTGAACACATTTTGTATAAAATGCCCAGTTGTTTAGAATAGACTTCCTAACTGGCTGTGCAGCAGCAATAAGCTGACATTCGTTCGTTTGTATGTTAAAGTTGACTCCCAGACAATAAACATTTAGTGAACATTCAGAGAGACAACTGATTTCTGTACGTCCCGTGGACGTTGACAGCAATAGCATTTCACCATATGCTTCAGGAACGAAGCAGTAATAACCGGTGAACAAAGCTGAAAAAATTAAAATTATCAAATTACGGAAACATCATGAATATCTTCTATACGTTATATTTCTAAGGTTTAAGCTAAATTCAGATATAATAAAATGACTCCTGTAAATCATGTGCTTTTTTTACTTGTCCTGACATTGTTGTAAAATATATTTGTTGTCTATTGTTAATTGGTCATATTATTTTTTATTTCAAAATTTAGTTTAACAAATGATACACTGTGAATAAATAGTCAGTTGCAGGGTAACACTGAGGTTTTTTATACTGTAGAAATGGAAACTAAAATGATTCTCAGTAAGTCCTTATTTTGTATATTTAAAGGCAAAGTTGTTAACTAAAATAACTAGTCTGGTGCGTCCACTATTCTGGAAACCTGTAATGGAGAAGGTTTAGTACCATTAAAACGTTTAATCCCACTGCAATTGTTTGCACCTGTCATAAGTCAGGAATTTGATGTTCAGAAGTTGTCGTTTGTTGATGTGGTTCATAAGCGTTTCCCGTTTTTTATGTAGATTAGACCGTTGGTTTTCTCGTTTGAATGGTTTTACATTAGTAATTGTTTAGAGCCTTCTATAGCTTGCTGTTCATTGTGAACCAAGGCTCCGTGTTGAAGACTGAAACTTGACTTGACTAATGGTTTACTTTTAAAAATTGTGACTTGGATGGAGAGTTGCTCTTTGGTAATCATACCACATCTTCCTATATCTACAGCTGTTACATTTATAGACTACAACTGACCTGCATGTTCAATAATCCACGATCCATCGGATCCCCAACCGGTAGAGATACCAACTCCTTTAATTACTAGCGGTGATGGGTCTGTCCAGTCAAATATAATTTCTGATCCGATATTCGTTTCTTTTTCCAGTATAATGTTTCCATTTATTGTCCAGCTAATTTGAAAAGTACTAACTTTTGTACAATGTATTACACCAGGAGTGATTCTGGTTAATTCAGGGTAACTTTTGTTTTTTCGATGTAGTTTCGTCTTATTATTCTTTTCCCCGCCTAATGTTATTTCGTAAAAGTCCAGAGACTGCAGATCTGCCGCAGAAGATAACAGAAGGAACGCGTTATCACACGCTTTAACAGCGAATTTCATGAATCTTTTTTGGACAGGATTTAAATAGTACTTTTCCATGCTAATGTAATAATTGTAAACATCCTGGGTCGTCCTTCCACTTATTTGGCCTCTATCTGGACTTTGTATCCATATCCCATCCAATGTATGTTCTGTTGAAATTATAAAATTGTAAATTGTACAAATACACCAATACTTAATTGTTTACAAAACGTCTGATTTTTTTAAAATACTTTTCTACCTCAGGAATAGATAACCTTAGCTATATTTGGCAAAACGTTTAGAATTTTGGTCCTCAATGCTCTTCAACTTCGTACTATATTTGGCCTTTTAACTTTTTTGGATTTAAGCGCCACTGATAAGTCATTTGTAGACGAAACGCGCGTCAGGCGTAAAAGCAAAATTTCATAATGGTATCTATAAAGAGTTTTTTTTAGATCAAAAAGATGGTAATCGTTTTTGATTTTGAGAAACGAGCTGTTGCAATTAACGGCATGATATGAATACCATTTACGGTGCAATACATATAAAATTATTACTCGCAATCCAGTTTACATCTTATCCCGTATTTCTGATTCAAATCATGCACGGTACACAACTCTGCAATTTTATTACACAAAATTTTCTGCCTCGACCGCTTGCTTTTTTTTATATAGCTACATGATAGAATGTTTTTTGGCTGAACGGGGTAACAAACGATTTAAATCATTATTGTTCATTATTTCTTCATCATTTACGCATTGTTAAAAAACCGCATATAATTTGTTTGGATGTAATAAGGTGAAACGTAGAACACGCATATAAGTGTGAACACAATATAACCTTTCTGAGTTTTGTTGCTTTACTTCCCGTGGTACATGTTTTATGCATACTAAAGACGAAAATATAGATTAATTAGAATACTGATACTTTAAGATAAAAATTTCCAGTGAATTCACAACAAGATCGATCGTTCTTAGTTTATGCTATAATATTGTGTAACATGCAACATTATTAATGTACCTAATGTAAAAACAAGGAGACTGTCTATAAATTCAATTGAAAGTGTCTTCCTTTTGAATAAAGTTAAATGCTGAGGTTGGATGACATAGCTTTTACTTGTGAAAAAACAGGATGGAGTTCGTGCTCGTGCTCAATTTCAATTTTCTATAGAAAGATACTGATAATACTGATCATTCTTTTTTTTAATCTTTGTTGTTCTACGACATGTATTAAAATGTTTGATTACCCTCAAAATATGAAATATTTGCTAAAACGTTCAATTGCATTTATACACCTGATACTCAGCTTTGTGTTTATATGAAAAATGAACATGCCAACGTCTCCCAATATCATTACACACATATACATATTATCATGTCATTCGTTACCTAATTGTTTTATGCTACTGTACGTATTTCATATCTAAAACGGTTTGAAAAAAATAAATATTGCGGGGTCATTATGTGGTCTAATTTAAAGAATATGGTACTTTAAAGTAGAATTGTGACAGGCTTTTGTGTTTATTTAGTTGATTTTTGTTGCTAATCGTTTTCATTTTATTTTGTACCATTCAGGCGTGTTAAAAACAATAACATTATCTGGGATTTAACTAACAACAGGATCCTAAGGATAGTTCTTATAATTTCTGTGAATTGTTGAGATAGAAGAAACATTTTTGTTTAAACTCATGATAATCCACACGAAGTCTTTTCTCATTTATGTGCCTATTATTTCCTTTCGTCGAGTAAGGGATATAACTGGCGTAACTATGGGCGGACGTTTTACATCACGATTTCTACTAGAGGCGTGCAATTACATATACTCAGCCTTTAATAATTTCTTTAAAAAAACAAACACACAGACATATGCACACACAATGTACTTGGTATGACTTATCTGTGTTGTACAATGTTTTTTTTAAGAATATTACTTTGCACAGTGCAATCATTAAATAGCTTTCTTTGTCATTATAACTGATTTGATTCGAAATTGCGTTGTACAATTGACATTTTGATAAGGTTAATTGAAAACAAAAACTTTTGTTGTTTATCACTGCCTTTATAAGATCTGTTTGAATAGTTGAAGTTCATTTAGGGCAAATTTTAAATTATATCGAAAAATGTAAAAAAGAAAAGAAAAATACCGAACTCCAAGGAAAATTCAAAACGGAAAGTCCTTTAACAATTGGCAAAATCAAAAGCTCCAACTCATCAAACGAATGGAAATCAACTGTCATAATCCTGACTTGGTACAGGCATTTCTTTATGTAGAAAATGTTGGATTACGCCTGGTTTTAAGGCTAGCTAATCCTCTCACGCGTTCCCAATCTGAGTCTACACCAGATTTGAATGAATAAAATCATAGGTGAACAAAGAGATCTGCTATGAAAATAATATGATAAATGGAAATTATTATAATTTCTAATTGTGTATGATACACACACATACACTTAACCAACATTGTTGAGACTTCCTTTTAAATGACAAAACTTTAACTTCCAGTAATTATAACTAAAGCCAAACTACGGGTGCAGCATGTTTCATTAAATACTTTATAAAAATAGAACCCAAAAGGGAAGAACAAAACTCCTCATAGACACCAGGGTCAGAAAAGTTAACGAAATTATCACTGAGGACACACAATAAGTCTGAAAGATTTTGCCATATACAGCTATGATAATCTTTTCCTGGAGTAGAAAATCATTAGAATTTCGAAGAAAAGAAGTTTTGAAAACTGCATTTTTTTAATTATGACCTTAGTAAAGATTGTATATGTCAACATGTAAGTGATGACTACTAGCCTGGTTAAACACTCGGGAAGGAAACATCTACCAGACACAAGACACAAGACAGAACATTTAAAACATACGAGCTCAGTAGTCAGCACTTCGATGTTGACATGAATATCAAATATAAGGTCATTTTTATAAATTTCCTGTTATAAAACTTTAAATTTTTCGAAAACTAAGGATTTTCCAGGAATAGATTACCTATCCCGTATTTGACTTTTTAGAATTTTGGGTCCTCAATGCTCCTCAACTTTGTACTTGTTTGGCTTTATAACCATTTTGATCTGAGCGTCACTGATGAGTCTTGTGTAGACGAAACCCGCGTCTGGCGTATTAAATTATAATCCTGGTACCTTTAATAACTATGTTTGCAGGTAGGAGTCTGCAAATTTACACATGCAATTATCATTAATATACATACTTTTATGTAGGCCCAATGTTGATACCTTCATGTGCTGATAGTTCACCGACAGTGATATAAACTCTTCAAGGTCCAAGAGCAAGTTATCTTATTTTTTAGATATATAATATTTGGAATAAATGTCGGTTTTTGTGATAATACTATCATGGCATGTTCATGCCTTTTCATATGAAAGTACAAGATTCAAACGTACATATTTGTAGAGAGCCGACCCTTCCACTTGTGTGGCAAGTATTTTGTTCTATGGCATCCAATAATGTATGCTCGGACATCCACATTTGCGGGAATGGGCAAATTTTATTAAGTATCATTGCTGCACATACGAGATCGTAAAAAATCTCGATCTGTTTGTAAGAAATGCGACTGGATAATCTGAGGTAAGATTTTTTTCTGTTCGTGTAAAAATAAAAAAAAATATGGAAAGCTTATCTTCTTGGTTTAATTATACTTGCATGCCCTCCTGGAATGGGGCATTTCAATATCAAGATTCATGGCAATAATACCAATATTGTGTTAGGACGACATTTATTGCACCATATTGTTTTAAGAAACAGACTCCAGGCACAATTATAATTATATTATTGGTATGTGGAAGAGTAATATCATGGATGCAACCAATCAAAATACATAGATCATTGTTTGGTAGTTTCCATGTAGAGTAAAGAAAGTTTTATCATTTTAACACTTATTCTAAATATGACTAATTATAACAAGATTCTTGGAATATTAATTTGTAGGATTTTCTGTCCAATAATCGACATTTAGGTGATGTGCATGTTGCTAAATCTTACCAGATGTTTTTGAAATAAACCACATCTCTCCTATCATAAGCACTGAAAATAAAATAAAGCGAAGAATTAAATATGTACATGTATACACTACAAACTGATGAATTGCATCTAAATATTGAGACAAAAAAAACCTGATTACTGTTGCATTTTAACCTAAAGCGTTAGAAATAATTGCAAACGTTTTGACATGGATTGCAAAGAATTATTCAAGTTACTCATTTTAAATTGCAATTTCTGTATAATATCGTATCAACTTTAATACATATGTAGGACTATTACCCGCGATTTTCACGCTGAACTGCAATGGTTTGTCGATGTAGAAATGCGATAGTGTGACGCTGAAGTGCGTTTTTGATTTGTAACAAAAGTGCGATGGTGACATTGTTGATATCTACAATGAACTGGGTTCGTGGTAATACAGAAGTAAGATAATTTACATAAACTATATTGTCAATGATTTTCATGTTTTCATATTTAAATGTCGATGTAAAGTAAATGTGTTTGTTAAATTCATTTTTTTTCTTTTTAGTAAAGCATTGAAAGTATGACATGTTTTATTTAAAACAGTCAAGATGAATAGTCATTGCATTTCCATTTTCAACTCTGACAGTATAGTTGACTTCATAAATATGCTTTGAAATGTGCATACAATCGTTCAAGACCATTGCACTTGAAAAAAGTTAATTCACAAAAATACTGAACTCCGAGGAAAATTCAAAAAGGGAAGTCCCTAATCAAATGGCAAACTCAAAAGCTCACTTCAGCGTTATCATCACACACCAAACTATGGTACTCTCTGAGTCCTTAAGATTGTCCCAATCTCACATCTGAGTACTACATATTATCCCCATCACAACTCAGAATCTTACATACATGCTATTATTATTTAATGCAGTTTGCTTTTGAATTTTAAAACATAAAAGGGAATGATTACATTTGAGAATATTGAAATAATCTTTAGTTCGTAAATTTAAAATTTTTACAAATCATTATTTGATGGGAAAATCAATATCAGCAATACACACATAACAATAAATATAAAAAAAATGCAAGAAGTTTGGCAAAAAACCGAGACATGGGCCTAATTATTTATATATACTTGCGTGTTAATAAAACAAAATTATAAAACTTAAATAGATACTGGAGACTGGAAGTTATTACAGGAGTAAAATTAAAACATAATTGATATCAAAAGAATACCTGGTAGATCACTCGAGGTCATCTTTTGTTGTTGATGAGGTTCGCGTTAATTTTTATGCAGATTAAATTGGCACTACGTAAATTTTATGGACACCATCACGAATTAGTTGATCCATATGATGTGTCTTTGACCAAACTAGCGAAGGACATTTTTACCACATGGTAGGTTGTGGTTGGTCATTACGTCGTCTAATCTTTTAATTACCGAACATGACTTATTCCCGATTGTGACCGTTTTGCTGAATGTGAATTCGCATTACTATAAGACGTGTTACGGTACTTATCTATCCCAAATTCATGTATTTAGTATGATGTTATATTTGTAATTTTCATCGGATTTTTTAAAATTGGTTGACGTCTTTTCTATTAAATTCATGTGTTATGGTAAAGAAAATTAATCACCGCCTTCATTTATTAGTTTTGATATTGTTCATCGTAATCTGTACGATTTTTATGTTTGAAGTTAGATTCAAAACAAACCGGACATATATAATATAGTTAATTGCTATTAATTAGTATTGGAATGTGCATTGTGTTTAAATGTAATATCAGTATTTGGATCTATTATAATCCTAAATCAATCCTATTTCTATCTTATTTTTTATAGATATAATTTTTCAAATATGACGTCATTTTTGTGCTGTTTCAGAAATTCAAATGTCTGCGTGACGTAATATTGTGCCTTTTCACCACTTCGTATGTGACGTCATTGTTATGACTTTTTGCGTTCAGGCCTGGACTTGGTCGGATGTGTCTATTTTCTGTGTTGGTCTTCAATGTATTATGTATTCGGGTTTTGTTTTCTGTAATTAGTTAAGACGTCAGTTTTATCATGTAAATATTTTATATTCATTTGATAAAATTTACTGTTTGCAATAACATAAATTGTTCTATATAATAAGGATGTTCTTATCACAAGCAGAAAACCCTAGCCGTATTTGGCACAACCTTTTTCAACTTTTGATCCTCAGAGCTGTACAACTTTGTACCCTTTTTTTGACTTTCGAACTTTTATATCTGGGTGTCACTGGTAAGTCTTGTGTAGACGAGGCGCGTTTTTGACGTAATGAATTTTAAACCTGATGCCTTTTGTTATCTATTATTCATGTGTTTCTTTGCCTAATACGTTCTCCCCTATTTATTTGTATTGTAGTCCTGTATTATTATGTTGCCATTTTAATGTTATATTTAACAATGCCATCACAGTGCGAGGTTTGGCATGCCACAAAACAAGGTTCAACCCACCATTTTTTACTTTAAAAATGTCCTGTACCAAGTCAGGAAAATGGCCATTGTTATATTATAGTTCGTTTCTGTGTAACATTTTTACGTTGTGTTTCCGTTGTGTCGTTTGTTTTCTCCTATATTTGAGTGTGAATTCACATTACTATATATAAGACGTGTCACGGTACTTTTCTATCCCAAATTCATGTGTTTGGTTTTGATGTTATATTGGTTATTCTCATCGGATTTTGTCTTAAGCTTAGTCCGTTGCTGTGTGTGTTACATTTTAATGTTGTGTCGTTGTTCTCCTCTAATATTTAATGCGTTTTCCTCAGTTTTAGTTTGTTACCCCGATTTTGTTTTTTGTTCATAGATTTATGAGTTTTGAACAGCGGTATACTACTGTTGCCTTTATTTAAGTAAACTGTAGTTTATCCTTTGATTGTTTTTTTTTTTCTTATTTTGCAATGTTTTATCCTGTCTCTGCTCGAATTTCAAGTTTGGAATGTCCTCTTGTTATCTTGGGCGTATAACCTTTTTTGGGTTTCATTTAATACGATTGCGCGCAATTTTTTTTATTACATTTGCGCGTATTTATTTTATAGGTATTACAGGTAAATATAAAGATAACTCAAAATAAATATTTCAAAAGCTTTTAATTTTCAATACATATATGAATTATTTATAATATGACATATCTTTCATATTGAATTGTATAACTATATCAAGTTATCCTAAGACATTCAGTATGTGGTTATGGATAAGATGTAAGGTAAGTTTCAAATATTGGTAAGGGAGTATAAAATTGACCAACATTCAACAGTCATCCTAAAGGGTAATTGTAAACATCCACATGGTTTATAAAAGTTGAAAGGCAGGAGTTTCAAATTTTCAGCATGTACAGACATGTTTAACCAGTAATATCTATTCTTCAGATTCTTCAGATTTGATATGTTTGAAACAAATTTAGATTTTATATAAATACTATTATTTTGTTTTCCAGGACTCATTTCTTGTTTTTTTGAGTGTTTAAAAGCCATGCCCAGATATAATGGTTTGAACGAGCAAATGATATTGTAAATCGCGCGTAATGCAAATAAATTTAAAGATATTACACTGAAATGTAAAGGTAATGCGCGCAAATATTATGCACTGAATCATCGGTTATATTTTGCCTCCTTTTCTGATTTTTCTGAAGATAATGCTTCTTACAACAAGAGTGAAAGATCGTTATTCTATCGAATGAATTTAATGTCTACATGTACTTACATAAAACAAAAAGTCTCAGCACACGAGGAACGCATGTTATAATAGTCATTATGAATTTCGATGAGACATGGAGCAACAGATACAGATCAAATACCAATGCCTCAGATGTTTTTGCATTTTTTGTTTTGGTTAATAATACAAGGAATTTTCAATTAAAAAGAAATTAATAGCATTAGAAAACTTATTCAGATGGGTTGGTAATTAAACTTGAACAAATCTTCAAAATAACCACAAAAGAAATAATTACTTGAATAAACAATTTTGATGGATTGCTTATTCATCTATAAGTTGAAAATCATACTGTTTTCCAATGAGCACATGCTATTTTCTCATAAAAAAAACATGTTACATTTTAAATGTATTTTTCATGATGCCAATATACTTTTTGTATGTATATCTGTCAATGAAGATACAGAGGACTAAAAAACAATCGAACAATAGAAATTAAGTATTTTACCAGAGTCACATAACTTATCGGAAGTCAAACAAGAAGATAAGAAAGTGTAAACATTTCCTGTTCAAAACCAAAAAAAAAAAAATAGCATCATACAGTATTTGACCAAAGCAATACCGTATAGCGGATTATTTTCGCGTGTGTAAAATTTCGCTATTTTCATTGAATTAGGTATACAAAACATTTTGGCGGGTAATGTTTTGACGGATTTAAAACTTTTATCAAAACCTTTGCATGTGAAGATTTTAATTGGTGGAGTTTATTCAGGCGATTTTGTTCTATCCACAAAAATAAGCAAACATTTGCACCCCGCCAAAATAACCAGCTATACGGTAGATTGTTTACTAAAACGTGAATATTGATCATAGTATTTCTAGAAAACTAATTGCAGTACGCAAGTACATATGGCATAAACATACGTTGGTGTTGTTGTTCGTTTGGTCAATGTTATAGCGAATTACCTCCTACATAAATAAAAACAAAAGATAAAAGAAACCTGAACCTAACTCTAAGGTACGTGTTATACTCATTGATGTGATGAGGTACATGCCATATAGCTAGTAGCTGCTTGCATCAACGTATCTGTTAAATGTGTGTCTGTCTAGTACAAATCAGGGTCTATATTTATATCACATTATCATGAAAAACATATATAAATATCATTGAAAATAATAAGAAGACTATAGAAAAGCAATTAAAAAACCAAGACCGAGAACAGAACATTCAATTACAAATTTAAAGGAAAACTGATCCAACATCTTAAATTTATTTACAGTAAACTCATCATAGATACCAGGACTAAATTTTGTATATACGCCAGACGCGCGTTTCGTCTACAAAAGACTCATCAGTGACGCTCGAATCCAAAAAGTTAAACAGGTTACACTTGCTATATTACTCAGTAAGATATATATCGTCGGATTTACTATATTTCACCTATAAAACGCAGAAATGCATTTGTCAGGCAAATTCATTACGTAAAGAAAATGCACTCGCTCGTAAATAAGTATATTATGAATACTTAAAAAAAATCATAATAAAGGTTTTATATATACTTTTTTAAAATGCATCGAAAACATCATACATTAATACAGAATAGATGTTAGAATGGACGGACAGACTAACGAACAAGGTAATTGCAGAATATTATAGTATCTCTAATATCAACAACCATGTTCTATCATTTCGCCTATTATTTCAGTAACATCTTCACATGAATCCTAAATTGACTAATGCTTAACATTCCTTTTAATTTTCATATAGTATTAATAAAAAAATCGAAAGATTTGAAAGGAGTTATCAAACTCATAAGTCGAAACCAAGCTGACAATGCGTGTGTAAAACACGAAAAATGATAAATGATCAACAACAGAATACAAAACACACCATTGAAAACTAATGACTAAGCAACACTATCATTAAAAAAAATGAAGTGATTTCGTGTGCTTCGGATAGATATGCAAATCTTGTAAAACGTGATGTAACGGTTATGTGGCTCATTTAAATAAACATCCATACACGAGTCTCATTCAAGGTATAAAATGTACAAATCAGGGTGAAGTAAACTATTTATTTTAATCATGAAAACAAATTATCAACTTCAATTCAAAACAGTAAATTACAGCTATATTCATAAAGTTCTACAATTTGTATTTAAGATGTTTAATTCTACATTAGACGTGAAGTAAAATTAAAGATTGCTTCAATTCAACCAATCATATAAAAAATTAATTAAAATCACGTCAGGGTAAGTCAAATATAAATTCTTCACAGTGATATCCCTATTTTGTTCTCTCCTAAAGTACTGCATATTTTATTTATCTAATTGCAAATTATCAATGAGAAATTTGAATCATTTTGACAGAAATAATTTTTATTTTTGGATTTATTCCGCGTTTAGAAAAAGAAGAAGATTTTCCCCAGATTTTAAAATAAAATTTCAATTAATTACATTCACGATCCAATCGAAATTCTTGACCACAGTAGGTATTCTTTCACGATCATTCCTCTCGATAAACCGAATGACACCCGTGATCTGCAACCGAAGAGTGAGTGGAGGGAAATCAAGGGGGCCTTGTAAAATTTTGGGAATGTAAAGGAGAACGATAAGTTGCTTAACGTTTGTCACTTCGGGGTTTAAACAAAGTTTTGTTGTATGTGATTTGCTAAATGTTGAAGTTTAAACGTCGAACTATCTCCTTTTGTGCTTCTTTGTTACATATTTAAATTCAAGCAATCAAAATGCATAAAATACATATGGTAGTTTCCATGTAAAGTATATCATGACCATTTAAGCAGCACGTATACCAGATATGAATAGTAAAAACAAGATTAAAAGCAGAATATGGAAATTGGAAATGGTTCAAAGAGACAAAAATCCTACCAAAGATTATGTTACGTCGGGTTTTCTATAATATAAACTATATTTAAGTGATGTGGAACACACGTGTTTATTCCATTTCCTTATGCTAAATGTTGTTTCAAAAGAAATTGTAGCAGTCCAATGTTGTATTTCACTTTATTTTAGTTCAAACGACAAAAAGAATCATTAAAATGATATTCAACCTGACAATTAAAAAGGGAGAAAAATTCCATTGGACCAAATGTTGTCGAAAAATCTGTAACGATTATACAAGACACAGAATTTTAGACTCATATAAATTGAATCAGCTACACATTTTAGAAACGCAAAAAAAATAAATCCGTCCAGTAAATCAGATGCTTACACTCAATGTTTTGGCAATCAATATGCGAAGTAATAAGTAAACAATGATGAATGTAATTTTTCAAGAAATACATGAAACGGCATACTAGATGATCTTCATACATTTAAAAACTATAACAAATATCTTACACACCATGAAAAAAATTGTCCAAAATTAAAAGTGCATATCTTTAATATCTGCGCGATAATTGTGCAAAATTTGAGTGAATGAAGGACAAAAGGAAGGAAACCCATAATGACAGAATGGAGTGCATACTTCAACTGCTCTAAGTCATTAATGAGCATATAGCTAGTAGCACTATGCTTGCATTATTAAATTTATCACTGTAAAACCTACTGATAGGTAAATGAACCTTAATCGTACCACACAGTTTTGAATTAGTCAACCACTGTCCTATCATAGGCACTTAATATAAATCAAAACGCATAATTGACACTTATCTATTTATTTGTAATATATTAGAAAATAGTAAATGCTCATAAGATAAGAAATATTGTTGAATTATAGGTATTGGAGATATTTATCAAATCTGTATACATTACAAAATGACGATTTGCATCTCAATATTGTGAAAAAGAACGATAACTGTACCATTCTTACCGCAATCAATATCTTACCAATAATTAAAAAAAAACATCCTGAAACGCGATGGTTGTCTGCATCAAACCTCCGAGTTATACATTTTTTCCATCACTCATCTCATTCATATATATTGTCTCCAACAAATCTCCAAGTCCTGAATATTATCATTAACATTACAATAAAAGTGCGAAGTTTAGCTAGCCGTAAAACCAGGTTCAACCCACCATCATTTGTTTCTTAAAATGTCTTGTACTAAGTCAGGAAAATGACGATTATCATAGTTTTTTTCTGTGTGTGTTGCAATTTAGTGTTGTGTTTCTGTTGTGTCGTGATTCTCTTCTTGTATTTGATGTGTTTTCCTAAGTTTTAGTTTGTGGACCGGATTTGTTTTGTTTTTTCTCAGTCGAGTTATGAATTCGAACAGTGGTATACTACTTTTGCCTTTATTTATCCCAATCACACCTCTAGTCATACACATCACACTTACGAGGACAACATACATACTTTTCTTATGTTCAGGTGTTTCGGAATGAAGCAACATCAGTAAAGGCAACAGTAGTGTGTCATAAACGATATATATTACCAACTAACCTCGAGGGAAACGCATAACTAAAAAAAAAGACAAACTGTGAGAATTCTGACATGGTACAGAACGTTGTCAGACACGATATGAGTAAGACCTGGTGTAATGGCTAGCAAAACCTCTCGCCAATATGACAATGTTCAAACAAAATGAATTACAAATGATTTTTTGGAACGATGAAATCAAATCACCAGTACTCACATAAGGATAAACATTAGGAAAATATAAGAAGTTTTGTAACAAAACTAAGATATTGGCATAATTCTATACATATGCTCGCGATATTAAACAAAATATTATAAACGTTATATAGATAAGGGATATCGGAGGTTATTCTGTTAATAAAAACAAAACATAATTGTCGACATAGTTGTTTGGTTTTATGGTGATTCAGATCGTAACGCAATGTTGACTGCTGTATCCTAATTTTCGACATGTCCACCTATTCCGTCTGTTTGTTTTGCCCACGCATTGTTGTCAATATAATGGGATTCTATGGGAATGAAGTACAAACGAGAGATGTTTCTACATAGAAAAGCCAGGTTTAGTACAGTATTCTTCGTGGTGTTCTGTAGCCAGTAGTTTGTGTGACTGTTCGTACTTTTTTCTTCTGTTTTTTGCTATTTTTAGTCGATCACTTTTCGACTTGCTAGTTTTGATTTTCTTCTTGTTATCTTGGGCGAACACCAATTTGGGAAATACTTCGTAACGATCAGGCGCAATGTTTTATTATATATATTTGAACTTATTCATTTTACCGGTAAAACAGGTAACTTATAGATAGATCACTCCTAAAGAATATTTTAAAAATTTTCAATACATATATTCCAAGAATATATTAAGTGAATCAAGCAAAATTAAGTAAGCGCTATCGCTCATGGTAAACATGTAAGGTAATTGCAAATATTCCTAAGGTGTATGAAAATATGGAAATTTACCAGCATGTAAAGCTTATTCGTGTAGAAAAGTTTGAAGGCAGTAGATCTTAAAATCTAAAATATTCAGTACATACGGACATATCTTTTTTTTGTTGTTCCGATGTTTGTGATACACATTAAGATTTTAATAAATGTTCCATCAATGTGTAGCAGCTAATATAATAGATTAATATTTAGATACATGCATTTTTCTCATAATTGCTCATAACAACAATACACAAAGATTCGGTCAGTTTCTTTAAGTTGACAAAACAAAATCTAGTAACAAATTTAATTGGATTTATTGTGTTACCTATGCAAGGACGTTTGCCCGAAATCCCTATAAGTTTTCATTAAAATTTAAAAGATAACAAGAGAAGAGGTTACGAACGCATTTAGTTTAAGTGTTAACTTTGCAAACTTACTTAGACTTATGGTACCTTCCTTCGTCTTGGATTGTTAAATAGAAGAAAACAATTGTTGTTTGAACTTGACTTAATTTTATTTTTTTAGGAAAACGACAAAATATCTATTGTGCTATCAAGTTTGAACTAAAGAATTCGAATGACCTGAATACTCTTCTATGTGTGTCGACCCGCATCAGACATTACGGTTTCAATTTGCACCCCATGACAAAAGTTATCGCTGATCCGCATGTGTAATACAATATAGAAAGCATTAAACTATGAATAATAAGTAGGACGATCTATGGTTTGAAGTACTGAAACACAAGTTTATATGTGATCAGAATAAAGAATCGATTATAATTACATATTTAAATCAACGGTACGGGCAAAAACCGACACATACTATACAACAGTGGTTAAAGAAAAAGGACTATGTGCCTGAATTATTCAATTGATTTTGAAACAATTGAAAATGTTAATTGGATATCAGTCTGTTATAAAGACCTCAGAGTCAGAATACTTCCAGGTGTTCAGGACAGATAACTATACTGATCTGATGAATACGGCTTGATTCTCCAGACAAGTATGCGCAAAACAGCAAAATAATGGTACACATAATGTCACTAATGGCTGAAGTATACTCACCTACTGAGTCCATGCTTTCAAGCTGACGTGTTAACGACACATTAAATGGGCATTAGCTGCCAAATTTATGTTTACCAATTTGATCCAATTTTTCATATTTGAGTCAAATGCATATCCAAATTAAAATTAGTCTGAAATAAACAGTTAACAATGCATGTATTCTATACTATATTTATTTTGGACTCCATCTAATTAACTATCGAGATGACCTTTGTACACTGCCGACGGTAACTTAACCAGATATAAACAGAAACTTAAATATAGTTAGATAGCGACCTTGTGCAATTGGATTTTTGCTAGGTTTGTTTGATTAAATGTTATTGGTTAAAAACATACGTTAACTATCGTTTTTATCAGATTTGTTTTTGGTGGATCGAGTCAATTAGAGAAATGGTTCACCTTTGTAACAATTTCAATATTGACCTGTTTTCCTTTAATGACTGGACTCGACTTATTCATGCATAACCAATCTCTACCTAATGGGTTCAATTGAAGGTCACATGAATACGGATTCAATGAAGTCGAATTATTCCCTTGCAAGTGAATAATTCACCACTTGGATGAATTGCACATATGTCACATTGCTATTTTATATAATATCCTTATTGGTTCGAAAACTTAAAAATGTCTAATTGAATTTGACAGAAGTGTATATATGTTATTTACGAAAAGCAGTTGAAACAAAACAGATATTAGCATGACAAAAGACAACGCCATGTCAACATACGAAACAAACATCATCTGTATTATCCCAGCATGTTTATCTTATGTCATCAACTTTCATAATATCAAATACAATTAGTAGATATGGATAACTAAGTTCTTATAATTGAAATATCATCCCGAGACGTAGTCAAGGGAAGATACCCGGGCCGATATGGAAAAGGTCATGTATTAATCTCTTTATCATATACTTCCGACAATTGTTTTATGTATGGCAAATTAACAAATAAAATAAATAAAACAGTCAAAAACTTTATAAAAAGTAAAATTATGAATTCAACAAATACACTATAATTGCCCAACAATAGCATCACTACCTCCATATTTATTTATATTACTATTTCCTATGGAGGCATTTTGAAACATTGAAAATTTGGAAGAGTTTTATGATCATAATTGTCAATGGGATTTATTAGCAAGTACTCAACTATCCCCCAAAAGTTCTCGTAAATTTTGATGTCGTCATAAAAAAACCTGACGTCACAATGGAAAAGTAAACAACCGATACCTGAAATACCGAAAGTAACTTGCTCGAGAGCCAATATTATGGGTTGTGTGCACGAGATGCCCCTGATATGGGTTATCAGCCCGGGTGGGAAATTATGGCTTGTGTACGCTCATTACACATATGCAAAAGCTATCATATCAATGCTAAGTATATGATAAATTAAAGTAACATTCATTTTAAGTGAAAAATTGTTTAAACGTTAATTAAGCTCAAATTCAAAATTGTTTTCTAACCCTTCTTTGTGATTAATGTAAGATAACTCTGGTTAATTTTCTAATCATGTCAACATTATGGGGAGATGATTTTCAAATATAGTCTTTTTCATAAAAGTTCAAATGGTTATATATAGGTTCCAGGCATAATGTCTCACTATAGCATTTGACATTGGAACCAGCTTTGGAATAAAGTGGTGGTTATGGTGTTCTGTTTTTGAGCTTATGCGTATATGTGTATATTGTGTGTGTTTGTGTTAAGATTTCACAGAATACGTGCATTTGTCTTAAAGGAATCAATCAAGGAATGCAACTATAATAAGGCAATTTTTCTGTTTCATTTTGAATTCTGACATAGTGATATACGCCGAATTAAAACCGTAAATGCCTTTACAAGTAGTAGGATCAACGCTGTTGCAGGTTATTTGATCTAATTTACAATTGGTATCGCTCGTGTATGTAAACTAAACCCCTAACGGGAGGGATTGTGCCTGATATTCATATGATGAAGACATAATCTTTCAATCAGTTTAATTGAGGTATGGAGCTGGCATGTCAGTTAACTGCTAGTAGTTATTGTTGTTATTTATGTTTTATTGTCATTTTATTTATTTTCTTTTGTTACATCTTTTGATATCGGACTCGGACTTCTCTTGAACTGAATTTTAATGTGCGTATTGTTATGCGTTTACTTTTCTACATTGGCTAGAGGTATAGGGGGAGGGTTGAGATCTCATAAACATGTTTAACCCCGCCGCAATTTTGCGCCTGTCCCAAGTCAGGAGCCTCTGGCCTTTGTTCGTCTTGTATGATTTTTAATTTTAGTTTCTTGTGTATAATTCGGAGTTTAGTATGACGTCTATTATCACTGTACTAGTATACATATTTTTAGGGGCCAGCTGAAGGACACGGGTGCGGGAATTCTCGCTACATTGAAGACCCATTGGTGGCCTTCGGCTGTTGTCTGCTCTATGGTCGGGTTGTTGTCGCTTTGACACATTCCCCATTTCCTTTCTCAATTTTATTAGTGACAGCAGAATGTCAACATGTATCTATAAACGCGTTTGTTGTTCACCTAATTGTTTTACCTCATAATATAAATAGACAGTATGGTGTTCTTTCTGATGCAAAAGCTCGGACATATAGTGTCACAGTAAATTGTCTCTAAATGAGAACGGTGTCTTAAAGAGTATCTTAATTTAAGTGAAGGGGTAACATCGACCGTGATTTCCTGTGCATGTATTGCATGGTCGGTGCTGTCAATTTTGGTCAGTACCTAAATAATATTTAAAATATGATGAATGATTCTTTATATTGGTATATAATAATTTTAAACCAAAAACTAAAACTGAAATCTAATGAATTTATAAATTTTGTAATTATCTAAAATTAAATCAAATAACTATACGTTAATGTCAAATTATGCACCTGTTTAAGGGAGAAAATACTCAAACAGCTTCAATTGACTTTTTCGAACATAGTACAAAGGGATGTCACTCTTGAATACAAATTACGCACCAATATAATTAATTAACTGCACATTCGGGCATGCGCCACCTTCAATAAAGATGTTTAACTCTCAATATAACAAAAAGTTGTTAATCTATAGGACAATGACAACTAATGAGTGCTAACCCGCAGTATATTTGATTGAATTTTGTTTAAACTTACTCAGAAAAATGCTCGAACTACTTGACTCTCATAGCACATATTTAACGTGTTTACACAATTATATAATATAGTAGTAGATTATTTGCTTATCATAGTATAATTTGCAACATAGCTAGCTAGATTGTATGCTTGCATCAACTTATCCAAATACAGATTTAGTTAAAGCATAAACGGTTTGACATTTATTACCTGTACCTGTTTGTAATATTATCGCAATTTCCTGTTAAGATCCGACTAAATACCCATATCCCGATATCTTCAAGTAATATAAATTAGACTATAAGGCAAAATGCAAAAGCTGATTCCTTATTGACTCTAATTTGAATGTGTAATAATAACAGAAAAACAATGAGTTCATGTATTAGTCATAATTAGAGAATTTTAAAAGAAAGCGTGATTTCTTTATCTGTTATTTCTTTATCTTCAAGATTAGCTTTTGATCTAAAGGTTTACAAATTTATCATGACAAAAATTCCACCAAAGACATTCTTTCAATGTTGATTGTAAAACTAGGCCGATGCATCAGAAAAATATTAAAAGTGGAAAAAAGAAAAACGAATACATTTTTGAAAGTGTGCTGACCAAACTATTTCTCAGCCGTAACCAAGCTCCTTTCAAAGTTTCATAAAGTTCTACTAGGCATAAAATACTGAGAGATGTGTAAAAACTATTACCATAAACTGATGTTTATTTTTAAAAATACTAGTCCATTCATCAGTAAACTACGGAAAATGAGTTCTGTCTTTTGGTAGATCATAAATAAGCTTCTGTCTTTCATTTTAATGTCAGTTTGATAAACGTATTGATTTCTAAAAATACTCGAACCGCAAACTGCACTTGCATAATTACGTACGACGCTGAGACCACAATCGATTCCATTGTTGACACTGGCGACAAACTATTTGCTCGTCATGATATATATCGCCACAGATCTTTTTTTAGTTGCTCAAAGCTTGATAAAAAGCACAAAGATTAGTTCTTAAAACAATTTTAAAACAACACGAACTTCTTTGAAACAAAACTAGGGATAATTTCATGTACCATGAAAGCTTAAGCTTATCATATATACACATATGAAGGTTTTTATCATCAACTCTAGTGAATAAACTTTTAGGTTTGCAATTTTATAAACAAACTGCTCTATTTTATCACGTCAAACAATAAGCTGCAAAGCGATAAAGAGCCCCAAACTGACTAGTGTAAACAATTCAAACAGAAAAACTAACGGTCAAATCGATAAAAAATTAAGAAAGGAACAACACTTATGAACTACAATAGCAAACGACAATCACTAAACAATAGTCTTTTTCCAACAAAAATTCTTATACGATTTGCGTATCTATAAATACTTGATTTGGATTGATCAATTCATTTTTTCTCTTGGTTTAAACTTAGATAAACCATGTTTCCGAAACTACTTTCGTAATCTCTTCATGCGAGTTACACATGCTTGCAGGGATACCGGGATTTTTAGCAAATTGAGACGGATAAAAAAAAATACATAATAGTTGTTTCTATTTGAATGCATATATAACAAAGAAAATAATCATACATTAAAGCTTCGAAAATATATAAAATTTGAATTTATGCAAATTTGTGTCATGGCAAAACAGGACGTCATTCGAATGAAAACTTTCAAGAGAAAGTTTATTTCGTTACTTGTATGCTTCAAAATGGGATAATATCTCATTAAAATAAAGTTTTTGAGGTAGATGCTATTTCATATAGATTTTGTAGCATTTATCGAACATTTAATGATTTGAGAAAGTCAAAATGGCGGCCAACTCCCTAGTTACGACAAATTGTGTATTTGACGGTATTAAGGTAGCCATTAAACTAAAAAATCGCAAAAACTTGTCTTAAGAATTATAAGGATTAAACACATTTTTTCTAGAGGTTATTGATTTTGTAAACCGGGGCTCTTACTCATAAACTTTACATAAAAAGGACTTTCATTCAGTTTGTGAGTTAATCGCATAACACATCAATAACCTCTGGAAAAATATGTTTAATCCTATCTAAAATCTATTCAAAGTAATATATACTGCAATTCTAAAAATATAATGATCAAGGTACAGTACAATCATACGTTAAATATAAAAAAAATCCTAATTTCAACAAATTCAAAGGTACGTCTATAATTAAAAACAGGTACAATGACAATCTACTTCAGTAGCGCTTTTCACAAAACATCGTAAAGTGTAAAATTAATCTTACGATAAAAATATTTAGTTGAATTGGATTTTTTGTGAAAAGGGCTACAGATCTACAATCAATAATCAAAGACTACCTCAAAACTTTCCTAAATGTTGTAATATTAAAGTTTGCAGAATTCAATAAATTCTTCTTTGCCTTCTTATACAAGTTTTAGTTAAATAAACTTCATTTTAATAAACTGATACTCAAAACATTGTTCGTTCCTTGGTGTACATTTTGCATAAATGAAAGATTGAATATTTTTTATACCCAGACACAACATTTGATGGCCTTTCCGGAACCAATTTTTTTAACTCCTGCGGACTATGACTGAATAGCCCAGCGAACACACTCCATTTTTGAATAAACATTTTTTTTTCAATTCAATAGAGACAAAAACTAAGATAAAGGTCACGAATCAACTCTGTCGTCCTTGTTAGTTACCATTTCAGATTATTTCCCAGACCACTATTGACTCGACCAATTTGCTATCATTTTAATTGCTAATTATTTGGCAATGGTATTTCTGATTCGTCGGGGTCTGGTGTAGTTGTTGTTGTGGCATTTTCCTCTAAAGAAAGCAAATAAAACCATTTTGTTTCAATTTTTATTATAACAACTTATAACATAAATTCATATTCATCTTCTTTACAGTTTGTTTATGTATCTTTTTTTTTAATTAAGATGGTCTACCTAATTTGTTTCGCCAATTTTTTAATCAGTGGGCAAATCTAGTTTTATATGTTGTATAATTACACCGGTAAGTGCCATGGAAAACGCACATATTTTATCATGTAAAAATAGCTTCAAATTCTTTTCGTCACAAAAAAGAAGTCCAATAGAAGAGTTATATTCTTAAAACTTTAATTGTGTAATGAATTGTTTTTATTCGTTTTCTTTAATATGTTCTCTGCAGATAAAAGATGCGGTATACATATGATTTTGTAGCTACGATGGTTGTAACGTATTGTGATATGTGAATATATTCGCTGCATGTTCTGTCTTGGTAAAATTTTCTACATGTTACTTTACGTCTCTTATTTGGAGTGTGTGTGCACTACACAGGCAAAATTTGTTCACATGAATTTCACATGAATCTCACATGAAATTCACATGAACAATTTCACGTGAGATTCACCTCAAACGAGCTTATACATGAAACTCACGTGAAAATTTTCATGTGAATTTCACGTCAATTGAGATTCATATGAATCTGATGTGAAATTTTTCACATGAATTTCACGTGAAATTAACAACAAACAAATTCTGATTTTTTTCATGATTTTGATTAAATTTGAAAATTTAGATGTTATTTGAAATATTTTGAAAATTCATGTGAATTTCACATGAAAAAAAATACGTGATTTTCATGTGAAATTTACATGAGTTTAACATTAGATTCACCTGAAACTCACAAAAACTGACACGTGAAATTGATGTAAGTGAAATTTTACTGTGTATGATGTTTTATGCTACTCTCTGCACCTGATTAAAGATTTTACGAAATTGAATTATTCGTACACAAATAATCGTAATAGTTTGCGTTGTTTTCAACAGAATGATGCAATATATATGCAAGTAAACGTTATGCTTTCTATACAAACCTGTTTAGTCAAAATTAAAACACTGAAAATAGAATTAGAAAAAAATTACCATGGGTTATTGACAACAAAAACAAAATCGCAATGACCACGCCAGCAATGATATAAAATTCTTCATCTATAAAGAAACAAAAAAAAACATATTTTACAGGAAATGTCTACGAGAAAAGGTGATTAAAACTTTACTGTATTTCCTTTTTTTTTCATTTCAAATGTCTTTTTTTTGTGTTAATTTAAAATCAGTTATATTTTGATGTATTCAATTTGAAAAATATCACAGAAGCTCAAAAATTGAAAATGGTTCTTTAATGATAATCACAACCCCATGCTCCTTTGATCTAAGAGCACTCTTTTTTGTATCTATAACTTTGACAGCATATTTCAAATACTTATAACGTTTACATGAAAATACACTGCATTGGCCTTGAATGTTGAAATTTTTCATATCATTTTTTTGTAAGTGAAAGTTGATGCACTTTGTAAGAGTACATGTCTACAGCTATGATTATATCACTGCCTTTTGAATCCACCATCAGTCAAATTAAGCTATACGGAATATATCATAATTGATATATTGACAGATCAGACAACTATTCTGTTATCTTAAGATCCTACACTGCGAAAACATGATGAAAGTGAGTTGAAATATTGAATTTCAGTTTCGTTTCACTAATTAACTGTTGTGACCAAATAACTCATGTATTATAGATTTCACATTATGAACAGACAACTCTGTTGTATGGTTTAGAGTTTAACTGACCATGATAGATTTTAAAATGATTTCTTATATTTTACCTGCCTACCATGCCATATAATTATACCAATTTCTCTTCTTTCGAATATATATTTTGTCATTTTCCCTATCTTTATAGGATATTACAAATAGTTATATTTGTCAGAATAACTAGTCACTAATTATAAGGGCTTAATATACCTTATTCATAGAAAAGGGAGTTTGGTACGATACACAGTGCTGTGCTCCAAATTTATAAGGCTAACCTTACCTATACAAAAATTAAAATCCACTGCACCTTTTATCACTGGTATGAAAAACAGTGCACAAATTACACAAAGAACGACAATGATCTTTATTGTGTTTGCTGAAAATAAATAACATGGTTACATAAATTTTGTAATCGTTACAAAAATCGAAACCAAAAGAACTGTTCGTATCGTTTTGCTTCACCATAAAGTAACTTTGGGACTTTAAAACGGATCTAAGTTTAACATTATCATGTTAGTTTGAGATTAGTTAATACACCGATTGGAGCGGAATAAGCTGCTCAGTGATAATAATTCTTGTATTTCATCAAAACTAGACCAGTAATTTAAAACCCCAAAAGACTATTGGTTCATCTCGGCTTCTAAGATGACTTCTACAACTATATGTCAGTGTTTTTTACTCGTTCTATAATTTTATTTAAAGAAATTTTCATTAACTTTTGTGAAAAGGCAAATTAAAACACAGGAAGAAATTA
Organism: Mytilus edulis; assembly: GCF_963676685.1. NCBI lineage: Eukaryota > Metazoa > Mollusca > Bivalvia > Mytilida > Mytilidae > Mytilus > Mytilus edulis. The sequence goes on along the minus strand of NC_092349.1, from coordinate 12,821,450 downwards.
ACTATATCTGTAGTATACAATATTCTTTCGATGTTTTGATAAATATTGTGCTTTGGATTGTAAAGGAGTAGGTTCAGTAAGACCCCTTTTTGGCCCCAAAATATAGCAGTTTTACAAAATTGTTAAAATGTAAACCTTTAGTCATTTATTGGACAGTAGAATGCTTCTGCTACATAAATATGGGCTGTTTTTGACAATACAATGCACATATATCCGGTACTAGCACCATTAAGTCATGCTAAACTACTGAAATCCTCATAATTCTAGCATTTTAATTAAATTTTAGACGGTTTTCGTGTAAAACGAAAGTGGCCGCATTCGTGTTCATCCTTAATATTGAAATGTAAGTTGTATTCCATGAAAATACATAACATATATAAAGGTTGAGGATGAACACGGATGCGGCCACTTTCATTTTTACCAAACACCATCTGAAAAGTGACATTTTTCGGCATATTAGGTAGATTTTTCATATTTGAGCTTGAATCGGATCGTTTTTAATGACTAAATCTGTTAAAATCTTTCACATAAACTAATTAATTTAAATAAAATAGACACTTAAGTGTTTAAAAAGTGTTCAAAATCTTTCGTCAGATGAACCTGAAATTTGAGGCCAAAATCGGTCCTTACCGGACCTACTCCTTTAAATCGGTAGACAGTTTTGAAATTGCACTTCTCTACACCAGACTTCCTCACGTCCGGGTTTAAAAAAAAGTTTTGTTGTGATTTGCTCAATGTTGAAGTCGACAATGACAATTATCACATGTTACAAAGTAGATTGTCTTTACATTGATTCAACCGTTTTCAGATCGTCGAGGTTCATAAAATGTAGTTATATCAATTTTTCAATTATGTTCAGGTTAGGTGTATAAAAAGTATTAACAACCTTTACTGAATTCATAAACACTGATAACAATTGCCGATCGACTCTATTAACCAACGGAATAAATGAAAAACAACATCAATATTTCTGGCTCGGTACAGGCATTTTCTAAGGCAAGGTAATAACGTCAATAACTGTCAACACAGTTATTTTGTTCTTACATATCTTATTAGTTCGAATTAATATTCCATTGTTAAATGAATACTAAATATACATATACGCATCTTATTATTAAAAATACCTTTGTTGAAATTCATCCTTTTCTTGCAACCTTTTTTAAATGACTTCAATTTCGTTTCTGAAAAATTAAATAGAAAAACAATCTTAGTGATTGAAATTAAACGACGAAACAAGGAGTTGTCTTGAAGTAATATTTTCAATATCATCGTTTATTATGTTCTTAAACTATTTTTAAATAGTGTATTTATTAGAATCAGAATGAGTCGGGTTGTCTGATTTAGTGCATTTTGTTTTACGAAGATTTTATCATTAATGCAAATCAATAGATTACATCATTTGTTGAGTCAACAGTTTAATTAACTCATGGTTATATTTTATGGCATCTTGATTTTTATTTTCTTAGATGTCAAATAGTCTCCCAATTCTAGTTTTTAATGTTTTAGGCCTGATGACAGCTACAAATATATTACCTGTGCACTTTTTTCGGCAGAAATGATATATGCAAGTACAGAAAAAGATGGTACAAAAGAAACCGATCATTGTGTATGCCAAATATGATTGCCAACACTGCTTATCTGCAAGACAATAAGAATAGTTGATTACTTAAAAATAAGATTATGAAACACGTAATGGAATCTAAAAATTTATACTTTAATCTTCTTAGCATCAGTCGTATTTCATTTGGCCTGAAAAGTTAGTTTTCCTTTTTTTCCACAACTCAGGAGTCTTGTGTTGACAAAACGTGCGTTCAAAATCAAAAGACTGGTAACTCTTATGAGTTTTGCAACCACTCGGTCAATGCCACTATTGTTGAATGATTTGTCCCGAAAGCATTGCTATCAGTTTAATGATAATGTTCTGTAATTTAAAAGTGTTGAAATATTCCAAAGATTGCGTTATTATCAGAATTTTGATCAAAATTTGGTTTCTGGTTGGTGTTTTGTAAGGAACATTTTTTTGTGTGTTAACTTAATTTTGTCGCGATTCAATTTAATACGATTCAAAATCGGATTATCCTCCATATTCGACGTAGCTTTTATATCTCTATGAACTAGATTGTAAAGAAACTTGTACCTGTGAAATAGAAAATGAACAAATGCCGGTATGTTGTTTGGGATTGCAAACAACACTACATTTTAGACGTTCAGAAGTATCAAAATCACATTTACAAGAGAAGTAAGAATGTTTGGTCAACTTGAATATAAAGAAATATGATATTTTCTAAATAAAAAAATATGTCTTAAAATACACAGACTTACGAAAGACTCATTTGACACACTAATTTAATTGAAAGCATTTTAGCTTCGGTTTGTGTTAAAGTCGAAAACCCCGTTAATCATTTACCTGCCACAAACAATGTGTAAATAGGACGTAAGTGATGGACTTCCATTTACTCAGTTTGTAATGACTTGGTTTTATGGACTTTATAATGATCCTATTTTAACATTTAACAGAGGTATTTTGTGACAAGAATGTGTTTGTGAATTGCAATTGCGACTTCTTTTTAAATTCAAAACATTAAAAATGTAGAAATGTTCAATCATACTATTCTTCATCCATACATTCATGAATATAACTCACCACCAGTTACCAATTTGCCTTTTCTTGGAACTGAAATGTAAGGTAAATTTTATTTCGTACTATAAATTATACTATATCATAAATATCATGTCCATAATAAGATAAAACCAAATCAAAAAGGCATAGCCAATTTTAACTGAATTTATTTCAAATATAAGTGTCTTCATTTCATAACTTTCTAAACTTATAGCAGCACAACTCTTTACGCATGCGGTGTGGACTTACACTTTAATTGATCATTTAGTGTATTTACCTTACGATGCTGACAATAGATAAGGTTAATTTTTTGTCAAAGTAATGTAAATAAGAAACGCACAACATAGTCTAAATGAGCATTCTTTGAAATCAAGCGAGGAAATTTGTCTCAGCAAAGATCTCAGTTCGTCTCCTGGCTAGGTTCTTCTCCGTTGAAATGCACTTCAATATTTGTATTATGTTATGAATTTCCCAATATATTGGCCTCACTTAAAATACAATAACTATTCAAATAAGTATTTGCTGCATTTAAAGTATTACCATTTGTGGTATTTGGCAGCTATTTGAAGAAATGCGTTCATTTCGGGTTTTTTTTTCTTGTTTGTTTTTTAGTGTTCTGTTTGATTCCATCGATCTTTGTTTTGCCATCATAATTTGAGAATGTAAACAGTACGGCTTATAGTAATGATTTTATAAGCACTTCAGAAAATTACATTTGGACGATACTTTTAAAGTGTTGTATGTGGTCTTTGATTTTTAATCTAATTTCGAAAATGTTTACTATTTAACTGACATCAATACATTAATTTTTTAGGGGGTGTAGAATGAAGTTTTAATTATTCAATGGTCATGGAATATGACAACGGACAGATATTTTTCAATTCAACCTTCAAAATTGTTTAAGAGTTTTGATACAGTTCTTTTCTATGAAAAGGAAATACATTATTTTTAAGCAATAATAACTTGACATTACTGTTCTGTTCTAAGGAAAGTGCGAAACAGAAAGTCCCCAATCACATGGCAAAATCAAAAGCTCAAATACATCAAACTAATGGATGGTAAATGTCATAATCCTGCCTTGGTATAGGCATTTTCTTACGTTTAAAACCAAAACGTACCATACATATCAGTCGAATTTTATCATAAGTTAAAATACCTGATTGTAATACAGTAACGTTGATTGTTGCACTATCCCTGTTTGTACCATGAATACAAGCCCATTCTCCGTTGTAATGACTGTCTATATGTCCATGAATTCTAAGATATGTTGTATTTGTTGTAGAATTTTGCATGATTATTGTGTCATTATTTGACGTATAACATGACGGGAAAGGATTTGGATGAATACAAAATCCTTGTTCTTCCCGTTTGTTGTTGGTAAATTCAACTGTATATATTAAAAAGTTGACTCGACATCTAAGATCAAGATAATTCTTTTGAACAGTCCATGTTAGACACACTCGAATGTTGCACATGGATATGCCTATAATAGTATTCAATATAAAATTAATATTAGACTTAAGAAACGACAATATTTTACGCTACCAGAAATTGCAAGTATGTAGTTTTATGGGTTATTGACACTTGAATAATATGTATTCTGTACATGTTCCTTATTTGATCAATATAGTGAATCATTAAAAAAAAAGATTTTCTCTTATCAAGGTTACCTCAAATAAATGAAGAAAACAGAAGTATACCGGTGTTCACAAGTCATACATCGATTGAGAGAATAAAATCCACATTACAAACCAAAACTGAGGAAAACACATGAACTATAAGTGGGGAAAAAACATGTTAAAACTCATTTGACAACTTTTTTGTTTGACCTTATTATATTACCTTAGCAACTGGAAAAAATGAAAGTCCAATGAGACATGAATTAAAAATCTGACAGATTTACTTTAAAGAATACAACGTTTTAAAAATTTGTTCATAATCTAATTATTTGAAGTTTGGAAGGACACAACCTTCTTACAGCACGCAAATACAAATCAGCAAGGTATAGTCATAAGGTAATGGTCACAGTTATAATTAAAGGTTCACGAATTGATACTTAACAGATCAAAGCTTAATGAAAGCAACATTGACATTCCTCTAGATGTGTCACTTGTTATAACGCTCGTGATAAGTAAAGACAAAGTGTTCATTAACATTTATTGTTAAAAAGTAAATAGATAAAAGAGGAAGAACTTTCCGAAATGTCAAATTTCTCATTCACGTGGATATTACTAACACAGACATTGAAAAGAAGGTTCCTTGTATGAAGCTATCATCCTGGTAACCTGGCAGTAACTAATGACAGCTTCGAGTGCTAATGGTTCTGATACAGATCATGCAATATTAGACGTTTATGCAATGATTTATAGGCGCTTTGTTAACATGTGTATTTAAAATTGAAAGTGGAATGTGTTCATTTAAAATGTATTTCTGAAAGATCAAGTATCGGTTGCCGTGTTTCAGTCTAGTACACTGCAGGATGTTTTCTTATTTTATTTTTAACCGATATATAATGGTCCAAGACGTGAAGCAACATTTGATATCCTTAATGAACTACAAGCTCGTTGTTATGACAATAACCATTTCCTTATAGTGCTTACAGTGGTTCAAAAAAATAAAAAAAACTTGACCAGTTAGATGTCAATTCATTTCAATGAAACAAATTTACTACAGATATATGATGGATAGTAAGTGAAAATAAACAATCCAACAAAAAAGGGGATAATAGCAGTTATTTTTCTTAAGCTTTTTCTTTCAACCGTTTGCACAAAGAGAACAACATTTGATATTTGCTTTAGCTGTATCTACGAAATACCATAAAATTGGTATCATCATGGACTCATACTGAATTTGCAGTATTTTTTAAGTATAACACGTTCCCGTTTTCAGAAACAACTACTCTTTCAATTTGTCTTTTGGTTTGAAATGGGGAATTCTTGTGTAAAGTGTAGAAAAGTCAAATGTGTTAATACTATTGCGACATGAAATAGTCTAAGATTGTATGCAATATAATAGATCTTTGGAATCCTTTAGTATCCACATCTGTTTCCTGCAATCTATAGAATATGCAGTTCACAATAACTTTGAGGTCCGGCGTTGATTGCTGATAAACAGATGTTAATAATTTAGAAAGAGGTTTCGTGGAGCACTTTGTAGACCGAGCAATATATCGTTTTTGTAAGGACACTCATGTAGTCAAATGGAAGGTCCAGTTCGTCGTCTCTGGTTGAATTTACAAACGAAACATAGAACCGATCTATGATTATCCAGGATTTCCTCTTATCGTGAGGGTACATGTTGAGTTTCCAAGTGAATTAACAATACCTAATACAATTATCAAGCAGTTTGTGTAATGAGATGAACACACAAAAACGATGTTGTATGGGGCTTTATCTGTAGGGACAACATATTTTTCATGGAGGTAGAACAAGAGTTTTGCAACATTTTAATGATTGACCTATCAAGGGTATTGATAGACCCATTCAATTTCTGAATTCTGATTTGTATCAACAACTTTTCAGCCTTAATCTAATCTAATTTGAGGGGGAAAGCGTGTCTTGTTTAATCAAATTTAAAAAGCTTGGAATCTTTCATGATTTGATGTCACTGCAGGTGCACGTTTCGAACCAAACAGTATCACCAAACCAATAATTCGCACTCCCCTGGTGATAGGAATAATCGATAATACTGTATTGTTATAAATTATCTGTTTGTTAAATTTTAAATGATTTGATACACTGAGGTTCTTCTAACCAAGATAAGCCTAATTTTCGGAAATCTCATTCTACAATTTTGTTTATGTTTTACTTGGTTTGTGATTCCAACTGATTGAACTCATGCCACTGATGAGTCTTCAGTAGACGAAATTTGTGTCTGCTTCAAATTAAAAGTCCTGTATATTCGATGAGTTTTTACTCTTTTACAAAGAATTGTTGTATTTACAGGCGAAAATAATATTTCCATAACGATGTTACACATGTAGGAACAAAATAAGCTAAAATATAGATAGGTTCGTATTGACAAATGTGATCTTTTATAACTTTTTCGATATAAGGAGTGATCAAGAACATTTGAATAAATTTCAAAGTTTCATGGTTAAGCTGTTATGGTGAATTACTGTCAATACATATTATGATTTGTATATCCATGATGTTGGCATTTTTGCGGTATTCATTACCAATTTATCCTAGCCGACAAGAAACTTGATAATTTGGTGTCAATGTAATCGACATAGGGTCAATCCTTTCAACGCAAATACAAATAAAACACATATGATATTATAAAGGCACGACATGGATTATCATTTAGATGAGCATCGTGAATCAGACCTTGAAAAAGCCACCGAATAGATTATTTAAGTTTCTTAAAATTAAAAGGCGTTTAATTTCTCAGTCATCTATATATATTTTTTTTCTAATGCTAGACAAAAGACGTTTGGTTAGTTAGATAATACTAATTTTGTTATATTTTACCTTTAACAACAGCAGTAATTATTAATACAAATTTAAGATTCATGCTTCTGCTCTAAGAGAATTGTTCTGAAATGGAAAAAAATATACTGTGTTTGCATTATTAATATGAAATTAAGATAAGAGACTCTCGTCTTTAAATAAAACGAAGTATTGTGACATTTTACCTACCACCAAGGCTTTTCTTAACATAGTTTCCATGTTTAAATGCATTAATAATTCTTTTCTTTTAAATGATCTCGGCTTACTTTACTAGTCAACTAGTGAAAGTAACAGTTTACCTTACTTTCATATGATGTACTATTTGTAATATCTATCATACAGTTTCAGATTAAAAATCGTTATTTACCATTCCAAAGCTTTCTTATAAAGTGGTGCATTTTTTTATGTGTGCTTTATTTATTAATACATGTACAATTTATTTCGGCTAGGTTATATAGAAATACACAGAGCACATATCACAATCCTACTTTACATATTATGCTGGCTATCATTATGAGTAATGTGGACATTCAATGGACATAATGAAATCACAAACTTATACAATTCAGAAGAAAATAAGAAAAATATAAACGTAAATAGTTTACCGATATTGGATATAAAAAAATAAGAAGAAGATACAACACACGATCAAACAAAAACTGAGACAATCGTATGAACAAACTATTGTCTCTTAAGAGTATGTGACATATGTCTATTTGCATCATCGACAATGGCTATTCTCAAATATTAAGGACTAAATAGAATTCGCTACAATTATTTTTATCTTGTGTTGCTGATCTTTTTCTTATTGCAGTTTCTAATATCTTCGTTAGTTCTTTGCTCATAACACAAAAAAAGGTTAAACAACATTTTCTTGAAAGAACAAAAACTCTATAAGGAGATGACTGCCTCTCTCATTTGTAAGATCTAATCTTGTTTATCATATTTGCTATTTATTCATAATAGTTATCAAAATAAGATTTTGAATAGACCAGTTTTCAGTAAATCATTATTGATCTCCTAGCTGTGATTCAAAATTTATTATCGATCTTCACCAAGGTTTTATTAACAGACAAATATTTTGGTTGTGTATTGATATGGTTGTTGCTTGAATTTCAAGAGATTTTTGGTGATCTGTTCCACTTCACCCAATAATCTGCGCCAGTTGAACCTTTGACGACATACAACAATTACTTTTCCATTGTGACGTCACATATTATCTATTGTAACGTCAAAATTTTACGAGAACCTTTTAGATATCCAGTAATGGCAGACGCACAGCGGTAAGGTATATTAAATGTTGTAATGACAATTCAATATCTAAACGAAATCAGTGTTTGTTGTTTGTTGTAATGATACTAGTATGAATAATAAATAGTCAATGGTGTCTATTTTTGATTTTGATATAGAAATATACATCAAATGAATTTACTTGATCAAACAATTAAGTGATTATTTTGAGTTAAAAAGCATCTAAAGTTATCAAAAAATATAAAAGACATATTGATATACTAGAATTTACGATACTTATTTGACTGAATCAGGTGCGTATTTTGCCAATTAATGTCTCTTCTATGAGGTGTTGGCCTTTCCGAAAACGTTTGCCCAACGTCCTTTACTGCAGTCACGGAACTCTTATATTGTTTAAATTCTGTTGTTCGCAACATTGTGATGGAGGACGAAGATGATAATATTTTCCTACCTAGTTACATATTGTTCGTACATCTCAATATCATTTGATTGATTTGCCTATCGGATAGTTTATTGAATGACATTTGCAATAAAGCATTATACTGGTTCAATATTTTGTAATTGCTTAAAACCAATTTGCAAAATCAAAACTAGATAATTCAAATTGAATAATAATAAGTTTAGAAACCAATCAGTATAAAATATATTTTTAAATTGTCATCAAATAATTATAAAATCTTCTAGTGTAACGCTTTTTCAATTTGTTTTTAGATGTTTATCCACCATAACATGAATGTACATTTCAACATTCTCAAAGTAATTATGGATCATTACATGTTATACCACAAAATAATATTTATTTTATTTTACATTTCATTTTAAACTACCTACCAATAACATTTCCAAATTAAACTTCTATTTATCAAAATTTCCCGTTTCATTTTCATTTCATTTCAATATCACATACTGCAGCCAACCACAATCAATAAATGTTTCCAATAAAAACTATGATAAGTATGTTTTTCATAGTGAAAATATTGATTTTGTTATGCAGATAACCGATTTAGCGGACATGTTTCCAAATATCTAACTTCGCTAGGTCGGAAAGGATTTCGTTAACGATTACCAAATACTTCTGTCTACCATGGTTTTTCCTTGTTATGCTTTTTCGAGAGGTGCCAATCTGCTCTATCATCCTGTCAGCTATGTGTTATCTAATTTATTATACTGAATGTCTCATCATTATTGCCTTTTACAGATTAATTGTGTTTTAAAGTATTTGCTATGACGTCACGTACAAAACAACGTTACGGGTATTAGAAAAAATAACAAAAGTAAGGCAAGATGTTTTTGGTTTTTTTTGACAGTCAAATAATAAAATCTGGGCCAAAACGTAGAACTTAAGCATTGTTTTTAATAACCTGATGTAAATTCAATTCATTGTCCTTTTGGATTAACGATTTTTGATTGGTCTGGACGAGAGGGTGACATTCACCCGCTCAGCCATGTGATAGAGTATGATAACACCCTCGTATTAGCAAATCAAAATAGGGCATTTTAACGTAAAGTATAATCAAATCGAATACAACATTTGAAACTTCAATGAGATAGATATCTAAACGATGAAATAAAAAGCTTATCTTTTAGTAATAGAAATTCTAGAATTTTCTTTATTGAATAAAGTTTATGTGATCAAGTCAAAAATATGACAGCTCTTTTTTCATTCGTTTTATGTGTTTTGGCTTTTGATTTTGCCATTCGTTAAAGGACTTTTTTTTAGTTCGGAAGTTTTGATATTGTACTTTTTATCTCAGTATTACGAAATAATTCAGCTTAGTTGACACACTTAATATTTTGTAGATGCATAAAAGTTGAATTGCATACCAATGATGTTATTGGCGTTAATCTGATTTTTCCAAATTCCACTTGTTGAAGTTAACATTATGCCTTTGTAAATTTTACAGACACAGTTCCGAGTTTGTTGACCGTTATGGAATATATGTTTCAAAGATGACAGAGGATTTGTTTCAATTATTGTAACTTATACTTTTTCCTTTTTTCTTTAACATGACCTACTGAATTAGTTTTTTCGGGTTTGTACTTACATGAGCGACAGGAAGCGTGCAAGATGTGGAGCAAGATCTGCTTATCCTGAGTACGTGAGATCACTCATATTTTGTATGGTGTTCGTGTAACTTAGATTAGCCTTTAGTTGTATGTGTTGTGTTTTTTGTACTGGCGTTCGTCTGTTATGTTTATAACCATCACGTTGTTAGTTTATTTTCGCCTTACAACTTTGACTGTCCATTTGGTATCGTTCGTACTATCTAGGACAGCAATTCAATTAAGGTTTGAACTGGAGAACAAACTTTTGATATTGATGTTTAATTTTAGTAAATAAGATACATATTATATACGATTGAATAAAAAGTTATCGTTAATTACGAGATTTTCGGTATTCAGTGTAAAACACAACAAAACACTACCTCCGCCAATAAATCAACCCAAATGAAACAAATAGTATCTCCCGGATTACAAAGCTTGTATTGTTATTCAATATCGCGTTACGTTCAGATGTTTTGTAGAAAGATGAATCATGAACAATAACTCTCAATTCAAGCAAAATAACAAACAGTTTTAACTAAAGATTTACGTACCAGGTGTGTTTTAAGGGAGGTAAATTGTCTACTTTTTGCTTCGTGTTTTAAGCTTAGGCAAACAAGCTGTATAAATATCTCCAAATGAATACTTACCTTTCAGACCAGACACCTACCATATAGAATCCAAGTTATAAGTTTCTCCTAATATCCACTTTCAAAACAAATGTATGCAATAACAATCAGGAATGAGATAATGTAAACTTTCACTTTGGGTATCCACTTTAACTGAAAATAGAAAGATGCATCTACCATACATTTAAAAATTGATAAAAGTATTTGATATATCATATGAGATGACGCTTTAAATGTAGTCCATGAATATTCATGAGAGCATACACAAAATGCATGCGTTAACATGCATTAAGTAGCTGGATATAATGACTTGAATTCACAATTCAATATAACAAATATGAATACAACCAAATATATTTAGGTATGTGTCACCATGCATTGAAATGATATACTTTGTTATTAGAAAACAAGTAGTAAGATTCATGTCGTATCTTAAAACGAATTTAAATGTTCACTTTATATTTATATGCATTTAATTGTATTGTTGTACCTTCAGTATTAACAGGAATGATTATGAATAATGTAAAAACATATCGCTACAGACTAGCCTCAGATGTTAAACTCAAAAGAGAACATGTAAGTATTTGCAGGCATCAATTGATTTACAAATGTTGAGGATTCAAATAATTAAACATACTATACATTTCAATTTGTAAAGAAATAAATGAGTCCTCAATTGGTGTTAGAAAATGGATGGGTAGTTTACAAATTAATGAATCCTTAGTAAAAATCAATTATATTCATGTTTTATTATTTAGAAAATAAAACATAAAAATGTATAGTCGAAAACTTTCACCATTTTCATAATTATATATAACCAACAAAAAAACGTTTTGTTTAAAGAGAAAACATAAAATCAACGGTCTATGTAATGTATGTAACGAAAAGATCTTATTCCCCCTTATTATAGATAAAATTGAAAATATTTAAGAGTTACTGATAATTTTTTTTGTTTTAACGTGGTACTTAGATATTTAAACGAACTCGAAAACATTAAATTATCGCCTTTTTAAAGAACTTTTTGAATTTGAAAAGTATTTAGACACTTTGGAACCTTGTGATATTTATACTTTATGTCAATTTAGACTCATTAACCACAGATTACCTATAGAAAGTGATAGATGGAAAAAATTTCAGATAGATAAAAGAATATGCGAACTATGTGACTTAAAAGATCTTGGAGATGAATTCCACTATATAATGAAGTGTAAATCTATGGTTATAGAAAGACAAAAGTATATTGCTAAAAAGTATATTGGTTATCCAAACATAATTAAATTTAAGAAAGTAATGAATATGAACAAGCAATCATCTTTAAAAAAGCTATGTACATTTATAAGACATATTAATTAATGTGCGTGTTCTCCTGGCTAAATTCAACTTATATTTGTAAATAGTGTACATATTATGTTTTCTCTATTTTATTACTGTGCTATTTATTACATGTAACTTCTGTATACCATTGTATTGACGAAGGTTTGTCAGAATAAAAGATTTATATATAACGTATCGTAAAGCAATGAACCATTGAAAATAAGATTTTTGACAACAATTATTTTGTTCTGAATTATTTCCCAACAATTATAGGTTTTCCTTAATTGAAATCTTCGTATGTATCTAATAAAAAATATTGACAATTGTAAATGTCTATAAAATTTTTGGTCATGAACGAAATCACTAGTAGCACGATTTCAGTGTGAAACGGTCATTTTGGTCTGATCGTATCTTAATTGACTGGATTTACCGCTAGAGGAAAACGGCAAGACTTGTCAGATCGTTAAGTCTCCGTTCGGATCGATAGTCTCATTAGGTAAATAAGTCCGTTAAGGCATGTCAAGATATTTAAGACTGTATCTTCTAGCGAGCTGTTTAGATCCGTTAAGACCGTGTCAGACCAAAACAGACCATGGATACAAACTGACCGTGTCCAGTCGTGTTCAGATTTTAATAATTTGGACACAAAACGAGTGAAACTTTCCCATTATTTATCAGGGGATGCTCCCCTTTCAAGAATAAAATAAAACTGTGAAAGAAGACGATTTTTTTTAACTGAAAGTCTACCACGTCCCCTTAATCATGTTATTTAAATAAAACAAATATTCAATTTGAATTCTAACTGCTTCCTATTTAATTATTTAACATTGTTTTATAATTATATAAATAAAAAAAGTAGCTCAAAGTCATACTACTGCACAAATCGCCGCGAATTGACTAAAAAAAATCAACAGATTGCCGAAATAATATTTATTTATTGAATATAAGCACCTGAACCTGTATATTTAATGGTTTACAAGTGATTGCAATACGTTTTAGATATATGCAATTACAGACTGCCGTACGTGGTGAAGAATTTGTCATTCATTTTTACACCCTTATTTAATAATAACGGATGTCGGCCGTGAACACTTGAAAATGTGATCTTAATATGTTAAATTAAATTTAAGATGTAACTATTTTTAAATATTGTAAATGAATGCATTATCATTCATCTTTTTATGTTACCTATATAAATTGCATTTGAGTAAATTTGAGGCAGGGAAAAAAATATATATATACTAACTCTGTCTTTTATCGTTTTCCGTTTATTGTCATGACATTGTCCGTTTATTTTTGCCAGACTCATGCGTTTGACTTTCCATCTTTATTTTTTAATGTGTCTATAATCCGAGAGCCTTTTGTAAAAAAAAATTACATACCAGAAGCCTTCGTTGAAAAATAAAGTTTGAATATTATAGCAGAGAAAGGCTTTATAAATTCATTCAAATTTATATTTGAAATAGGATAAATAATCAAGAAAATGTTTATACGTCAGACACTGTACCTAAAGTACATTTAAAGACCAGGTTACATATATATTACATGCATACAGCATAATAAAGCTGGTTTAATTTGAATGACTATCCATTAGGGACATTTTTCGACGATAATTAATCAAATCTGACAAGTTTTATTAAAAACGGAAAATAATTATTCGCCCGTTACAACTACAAACGATTTAACGTTACCGTACCCTCTTTATTTTTGTTGCATTCATGTCGCATGTGTGTCGGCAGTGTCAGCGCTTCTAATAGCAAACTTATTTTACACAAAATCGTTGACATGGTAGAAGGAAACTATAGTACAATATAAGCTGAGCTGGAAATTGCAATTGGTGAGTAGAAATGAATAATATTTTAATACATGTCTATCAGAATAATCATTGATCATGGATCATCATCCAAGAGTTTGAAGGAAAAATGTTCACATTTGTTACATTTGTGCATACAGGTATGAATCGACGTTCCAATACTCCACACTCTTGCATAGCAACCTGTTCAAAGGCAAAGTAAGAATTTGGGCTTGTTAAAAAATTGTTCCTGTGATTGGAACCCCCCCCCCCCCTTTTCATGTTTTTTGGAAGATCAATGCATGATTTGAAAAGTAACATATAAACAAGTATGGTTTAAACCCCTTTTTAAAAATGGCTGGATCCACCCCTGTTTATTGCCTAACATGTGGGGTATTCACAATGGTTTGGTTGTGCGGGATGGCCTATACCCCTAATCGCTATTTATTCCATTCCGGATAAGTTCTAAAATTACACAACTTTTTCATCCAGTTGAAGTTATCTGGGACCCTGTTTAAGCAATGCACCATGCATGATACTTTTTAATGAGACCTGTTCAAACTACCGTAAATACTTCAAACAAAATATTTTTTTACCTAATTTTAATTTCGAAAAAAGTGGATCATACTATATCAAAGTTTCTTGATGATCACTTTCTAAAGTTTTTTCTCCCTCAGCTCACTACTGATGACCTCCATTTTTCGGCCGGTGACCCAAAACAGGAAGTTGTATAAGGCAGCAACCATTTGATTTTCTGGGGGGGGGGGGGGGGGGGGGGGGCTATGGTTTTTTTTGGAAAAAAAAGTTTGTTTCCAGTTTTTGGAGAAAAAAATAATTTGTTTTTGATTCTGAGAAAAAAAAATTGTTTGTTTCACCCTCAGCTGCCACTATATGTAATGCTAAAATTGAAAGAAAAAAATTGTTTTCGACTTGTCGCGAAAAAAATAGATTGTTTTTCGCCATAGGCGAAAAAAAAAAAGTTTGTACAGAAAAAAAAACCATAGCCCCCCCCCCCAGAAAATCAAATGGTTGCTGCCTAAATGACTGTTTTTCTCGGAATGGACTAAATAGCGATAAGGTGTATTACAACAGTTACAAGACCTAAACCCCTGATCGAGTAATCCTACATATTGTATGTTAATGTATTGATAACTGTCACGTCCTAAATTTGCATGAAATATTTGTCACTTTTTTTTATTAACCAATAACCAACCAATCTTCACATGTTACAATGTAGTCCGAGACAAGCTTGTCTGGCAAAACAGCGGTTTGAACGTCAGAGTAATCTCGGACTAGTTACGACAATGATATACCTATTTATACAGCCACCAGTGGGTGATGTACAATAATTATAATTTGTCACATATGTGTTATGAATACCTTCAACATGTTCAAGGCTTGGGTTTGTATATATGCAATAACCTCAAAATTGCCCGGGGCAAAAAAAGAGTATTGATATTGTGCCTGATTCCAAATGACGAGACGGCATTGCGTCCTTAACAACAATTTTTAACACTTTTCATCTTTTGTGATAAGAAATTTAAGATTTTACCAGGTATGATTCATTATTTTGTTATAAATGATTTGTTATGCTCTAAATTTTGTAGAACTTAAATATATGTTATAACAGAAGAAAAAGAAATTATGTTGAAATTTTTATTTTTATCTTTTGTATACTATTCACTGTCATGACTGTCATGACTAAATAAAAATTAGATCCCACGCATGCACGGCATAGTTAATTAAGTGCCCGACACGTTATCATCAGTATGTTGATGGATTATAAAGAAGAAGAAGGAGAATCTTATAAATACTATTTGCTTTGTCACCATGTCACGTTGGTAGTAATATTCAACAAATTCTACTTTAAAATAAAAAAGTATTATAAATTGATCACAACAAGTATAGTGCTATAGCCTCTATTAGACAGTAACCCTTCAATGAAGTATACACCTAAGAAAACATTGATGTAGAAAGAGAGAACATTTTGTTTTAGAAATAGAACCTCAAAAAAGGGTTTTATTCTTCTTCTCATAAGGGACTTATCAATTAAATTGTATAAGTCATAAATTCATTTCTTTACATCATTAAACTTTGTTGTCAAGCAAATTATGATTGCTAGTTTTTCTTGTAGATAAATACAAGTTTATATATAATAAATACTTTATTCTTAATGTATATTTTTTTTGTAGATAAGATATCACATTGGTTTGAGCATGATTCCCAGCCAGATTATGAAGCGGCATATATCATGTATATCAATGTATATATAGGAAATATATAGTGTCACTAAGTTACTCTCATATGGTACCTCATTTGTACCTGTAGCTATAAATTGTGAAATGGTGGATTCATTCATAATTTTGTGTTACTTATTGGTTTGGAAATAACGTTGATAGAGCTAACAGCATTATGTCATGATGTACAGTTGATGGGATGATCTGATTGGACAAAAAGAAAATTGTGAATTGAACAAATAGCAAACTTACAATTCATAGAAAAAAATGTAGGAAATACAATGTACTACATTACTTGGTGACAGAGCATACCTTTGATATATATATATATATATTTGAAATAAGTAATATTAACAATTTGAAATAAAGAGATTAAAGTTTTCTAGGAATATTAGTAGTGCATCATATCTTAATTCCATGATTATCTTGGATAGTTATATCATTAAGAATAGAAAATTGGAATAATGGAAATTTCTAGTTTCAGTGAATATCAATCATTGTCAATACTAAAAGTGCATCATCATGATCATACATCATCTGATTCACCTTGGATAATTATTCATTTGAAATAAGAATTTGGATATAATAAGAGTTTCTATGCTGCCATTGCTATTGTTGGCTACATGTACCACCAGGGAGTGTTAAACCTCCTTTACTTTCCATGAGGGTCTGTCACGGTCCATCACTATTGGTTAGTGCCATATGCATGATGATGGAAGTTTTTACCAACCTAGACAAGCTTTACAGCCCTGGCATGGTTGTTGGTTAGAGTCAAATGACAGCTTGCTGTATAGTTATAATAGTCTGAATGTATCTACATGTATTTTAATAATCTTCTAAATTACTATTCATTCTGAAACTGGCATTTTATAATAGTAGTCAAACATATTAAACAATACATGTACTTCAAAGTATCATTTTATTTTGTCTCGCCTTACACAAAAGTCATGAAAGTTGGTTGTATACAAGAAATTTGTATTACAGTCTTGGGGTGATGATGTAAGCTATTTTATAGAGCTTTACATTTTAAAAGCTAAAAGAGCTGGATGTTTCTTGTCTTGTATTCAGATGCTAGTAGCTAATATGTTATGATGTTTCAGTTTGCCATTATATGTACATTTCACCTGACCCCATTTTCATGGTTCAATGACTGCATGTAAAATATACTGTTACTTAATCAGTGAAATGCTCTCTTATACTGTATATTTTATATATGTAATTGGATACATTTTATTGTATATCATGTATATGAGTATCTTGAAAGATCTACTTGTCTATCAGGTTGGGTGGACCTGACCTTGACTTTATTTCATGGATAATTTAAGTGGTCAAGGTTATTTCAGTTTAATACAATGTTAACATGGTTAGGTTTGTTTCTCAGTTTATACTTCCTAATAAAATTGACACTGGAAATGGGGAATGTGCCAAAAAGACAACAACCCGACTACAGAGCAGACAATAGCCGAATGTCATCAATGTTTCTCATAAGCTATAAGCTACATTGTACATGTATAGGATCACTACTTTTGGCATAATTATGGAATAAATGTAAGGTGTACATGTTTGACATTTTTGAATGGCTGATTTCATCTGACAATGACACCATTTTCATGGTTTTTATGTTTAGTCTTTTTCTCTGTTTCTATGGTTACTATAAACGTTTAACCATAAATTTGGGGTATGGAAGAACTGTGTAAATTCAGAAATTCATGAAATTATCTGTCATATATCTGTCTGGCATGGTTATTTTGACTGGACTTCATTTTAATGGATTATTGATAATGTAAAGTTTATGTGATACTTATAGACTAGTAAAATCTTCTTTTTACAGAATTTCAATAAAAAGATCATGAATAAGGCCACATTTAAAAGAATGTCTGTTTCCCATCCCAGGGGGCTTATTTTTGACCTGGGTGTGGGGAGGGGAAACAAACAATTTTTATTTTGGCCTAAGGAGATATGGTGAGACGACTATCAACCATTTAAACCATGTAGACCAAGTGATTTACTTGTTAGTCACTATATAATAGGTCACTGCACACCCTTCAACAATGACCAAAAACTAAAACTTTATAATGAGCACCCTATAAAAGGTTCAGCCTGTAATGAGGCATCTGACACAGTTAATGTAAAATATTCAGACGAGAAACCCAACAGTGATGACAATTTGATTTATTATACCATATACCCTCTCTCCCCCCCTCCCCCCTTGAAGTTAAATGTCTAATCCCTTAGTGTACTGATATGAATAGTATTTTACTGGAAATGTTTCGGAAAATAGATATTGATGCTAACGTAAATATTTTATCCAATAAAAAGACCGGAAATAAGTCGGTGAACCAAAAAGTTCAAATCTAATTGAAAATTAAAGTGCCCATGAACTCACTGATCATGCACGAGTGATTCTATTCATAAAAAGTGTCCGTGTAACAACTAAGAAGAGTCTGTGTATCATCGAAAAAGAGTCCGTGTAACACTCGTTAATGTACTGTTTTTCTATAGCTATGCAAGGGGGGGGGGGGCAAAGTCGTTCAAAGGTCACTGTACGGCCTTTAACAATGAGCAAAATCCATACAGCATAGTTAGATATTTTAAAAAGACTCTGAAATGACAAATGTAAAATACACTCAACACTGTTCAACCATAACCGCACGTCAAACTTTGAACAACAGAAAAATCTGATTGGACATTCGTTACAATTTGACACGACCTGATGAATTGGGTCATGAATTATTAGTTATTAGTGTCCTGTCTATTCTGTCATTTATTGCATTTGATTTTTAATTTGTCCTCATTTAACACATATTTGTGTTTGAGTGTAAATAAAAAATTGAAAAATGTATTTTGCGTTAAATGTGCAATGAAGCCATGGATTCGTAATCTTCAAAAAATCGTTCTGAAACGGTTGATAAAATGTGGAATGTCTGAAAATAAATATAACGATTATGTCCACTGCGCGGTTATAAAATGGGCTATATTTGGACATTTTGAGAAACAATAGTATTTTTTTTCTATGATAGAAATTTGGGGGGCAAAACGACTTTTTTAATCAGTTGGATTTTCAATTTTGATTAAAAAAAAATTTGTTTGATTTTCTTCTTTTCTTTAAAATCATATCAAGATTCTTTAGTTTGAACATATTTTATTGTTATAAATGACAAATGGATTAGACATGTTAGACAGAAGTTTTTAACTTAGTAACGTTTTCTCCAATACATATCTCAATATAAATATGATTGAATGAATATTACACATGTCTGACTTTTATTAACCAATTATTTTTTTAAGCATAAAGATCTAAAATTAAATTTCTCCCCCCAAAAAAAACATTTCCCGAAAAAAAAAATCCATACATGTATTGACGTTTTGTCCTTTTCGGCGTTTTTGTGACTTTCCAACCTATATCTTCTAATTCTCATGTTATGTTTTTGGCGTGCGTCTTCTGTGGAGAAAAAAGGTGGTCAATAGCTTACCTCAAGATGTTGGTCATATTCAACTTTATTCTAGTACGGCATACGTTTTACCTCAGCGAACTCTCTGTCTTGGTGATGTATCAATCATTTGCTTCAGGTCGATTCATTTCGCATCTCGTCATGAATATGCGTGATATATTTGCCACTGGACATTAAGGGAGCAATCAATTTATCAGTTTCATTAAGGGATGCATGCTAATTATATATAGTTCTCAAATGATAATTGTCTAAAACTGTTTCCATTTTTGTGTATTTTATTTTTTAGCGTAAATTTTAGAATTTCTTTCCGAATCTTTCTCTTTGCATTTATTTGTTTGTAAACATTTAATAAAGTAGTCCATGTCAGGGGTTAGATTGTATACAGCCAATCTAGGACAAGGGCAGTAGAACAGAAAACAGTCTCCATTGTATACATACATATGCATTTATGTTGAAGCGTAAAACAACGACATGTAGTTGAGCTCGTTTTGGTGAAACAATTACTGTCAAATCTTTATATATATATATATCTGGTAAAGTTGTCATAAAAGCAAAAACGGACGAAAAAGTTGGCAACAATTTATAATAAGACTAAACTTATTTTGGCCGTTTCGTTTCTTCTAAAGTGTTAAATTCAACCATACGACTGACTTACTTGGAGATTCAGGTGACCTTTTTCGTTTTTAGAAATTTCAATCGAAGTTCGTATATCCCTTCAACGATTTATTCATGATTTTTTTTAACGTATAGATAGCGCGAAACTCTCACTTCACCATGCATAGACTATTTTTTTTCAACCAAATGCGGCTGCTTATTTATGCAACCGAACAACCAAACGTCCGCACCCAAATTTTAGCAAAGATATACTGTCGAACGGGGTAGGTCAAGAGATGTGAATATTTCTATACCCAATCAATCCTTTGGTTTTGAAAACAATTTTAAAGGTATACATTAATACGACATCAACCCAACGACACATATAAATCAAAACATTAAGAGTCAACACACAGATTTTTGTAATAGAAAGAAACCTATACAGAATAAAAAGCCTAAACCGCAACAAGACTAAATAATACGGGAGCAGTGATTTTTTAGACAAAAATGCAAGTGTTCCGTAGAAATATTTCACGTACCATTTTTTTTTTTTTTATTTCGATCGTTGAAAATTATAGCAGGTGTGATATAGATCAGTAGATTTAGGACAAAACTATGATATGGAAATATAATATGAAAATTAAGCCTGCTTTGTACTAGACCGACACACTGAGATGGATTTTTAACGCGTAAGTTCACAAGCTAACAGTTCGAAAGAAAGAAAAAACTCTTTGTTAGACCCGTTTGGGATTCGGACTAAAGTCCTCTCGCTGTCGAGGTGAACTTATTCTCACGAGACCAACCAGGAGAGAGGTCGCATAGTCATACCAAAAACTCGAGCATAATAAACAATACAGTTTAACAGAATTATCACCGTTACTAATGCGATTTTAAAGTCATGATCTTATCTAAATTAGATGCCGTTATGTGATGTTGGTATCTACACGTATGAATAGAGATGGCCGACATCAGAGTAGATTGAGAGGACCATCGCTCTCTGCAAATTGAAAACTCTTCCTCAATTATGTTAGTGGTCCCACTGTAGAGAGCTGTTGAAAGGCTAAATTTCTATCCTTATTAAATCTTCTCTCATTATCCAGTGGTATTTCAAGTTTACTTTTAATCTTATTGTCGAACGACTATTTGAAGTTCTTCCTATTATATTTAAAACTTGTGTTCTCGTTATGAACACGAATGAAATATTTGCCACTGGAGGTGAGGCAAACAACAATGAATCACCATCACTAAAATATAAGTATTTGTTCTCACAAAATACTTTGTAATCAATTAGAAGAATGATGACAATTTCTCATCTATTCACGTTTTGATCGAGCCGCTTCAACCTCAAATCTTGCTGCAATTGTTTTACATTTAGGCAAGGATTTGTATAGTAATCTAACTATACAAATCCTTGATTTAGGCTACTAGTATTAAATACTATTGTATTCATTGAAGTTTACATGCGTAGTTTTTTTATTCAAAAGAATAAATTAATATTTATAAATAAATTGGACTGAACAAACAACACTAATTATTTCGCATTTGCATGAAACGCAGTTTAGAAAAATAAAAGATTGGATTTTTTTTAGATTAGCACACATGCAACGCACCCCCACTTAGGAGTCCACCAAAAAGGTAAAATTTACCTGTATTGGAACATGTATGTCTGGTGTATGTATATCACTCGTTCCATCTACAATATACGGAAATGACACGACCGGGTATTGTAAAGCTTTGAGGGACTTTTAATGTCAAATTCATATCCCTGGGCGAAGAAATTACCAAGTTTGGAAAACATCGTGTGTACACTGACTTATAAAAGTGTTTATGTCTTTCATGCTGTCTAGTCTGAGAATAAAAGTTTGAGCAATTTTTGAAGGTAATAAATAAAAAAAGAAGACCGTCAAAACCTTTAAGTGAACGGAAAATGAGAATTGCAAACGTATCTCATTAATTTCGATTTAAAAAAGTTACTATAAAGAGAAAGCAATAGATATTTTAAAGAGTCTTAATAAATTCCAATTAATGATCACAAATCTAATCTAAATCCAATTTCAATTACTTCGTGATTCTAAAATACGGGATTTTTGTTCTCAGAAATTATCAATTTTTTTTTTTTAATCTGGTATGACTTTTTATCCTTGCTACGACCGACATTATTTCTTTTGCTGTATATCACAGCTAGCGAATTAGTCTAAACGTCCGTACAATGTATAGTAATATTTCTTTTCTTTACTTTTTTATTTTTAAATATAAGCGTTGTCTATTTTTATGGGCACAGGACGTTTGCGCTTTTTTACCTGTAAATCGGTAGGACATTTGCGATTCAAACACTATGGACATTTGCACTTTAAATTTTGATTAACCTGTATTAAATTGACCGGACATTTGCGCTTTTTACCTATAGTCGTATACCTGTAAATTTTTAGTGAGAAGCCAGTAATCATTACGTAAATAAAATCAACTTATATTTGGTATTAGTTAGTTCGCATTAACAAAGTCTTAGACATAAAGTTTAAAGTTACAGAGACTGAATTTATTAAAGGTAAAAAATGTACATGTCATGATGGATTTTCGTATCGTTTTGATCAAACTTTCAAAAGTGAAGACCTTTCATGGAATTGTACCGTGAAAAAGTATAATGCTAGAATTAAAACGAACAATGGGAATACTAATATTTTTAGTCAGAAAAATGAACATATTCACTCACAAACGGACGGAACATTTAATTGTTGCCCAAATGTTTTATACCAGCTTTATACCAGACTGAGTCATGGATTTAAAAATGGGAACTATATTCCCCTTGTATTTATTGTGTTGACTGGGAAGTCTGATGAAATTACAATCCTGCCAGACCTAATCCTGGAAAAGAGGAGGGAATTCATAACAACCAAATATTGCAAAAGCTTAAATGTCATATATAAAAAACGCAAATGTCCTTTTAAAACAAGCGCAAATGTCCTATGTTTTGAAGCGCAGTGTCCAAACAAAAGAAGCGCAAATGTCCTATGAAAAAAAGTTAGTTACATAATCACTACTCGTTTTCTCTTTTCAGGCGAATTTCAATAACTGTTTTTACATTTTCTTATTCAACAGAAAGGTATTCAAATATGAACGTACCACATGTAACGGAATTTAACAAGCATTTTATAATGCGACTTAATTGTGTTTTCCAGAACGTCCTATTTTCAATAGTTCATAGATCTCTGACAAAAGTAAGATCATACAAGTTTCATGTACCCTGTGCATGAAAAAACACACTAACAAATCATATTTGTAAATTGTAAAAGATTAAGACAATTTTTATATATTTGTACTAAATAATCCTATGAAATAAAATAAAAACATATTTCTCTCTGCCTGAATGAAATCGTAAGCATATTTTCAGACTATTCTTTATATTCTTTGCAAAAGACGAATATAATTCTCCTTAAACTGTAAATTATCAAACAGACAAACTTTAAAGGACAAGCGTGTACTACCATCCCAATGGCGTAGCCAGGGTTGAAACGATGTGGATGCAAAAATAACGCTGAGCGAAGCGAGACGAAAAGAGACCATTTTAAGCAGACATTTTCATATTTAGGATAAACATAATATCAAATTTTATTTTTTTGCGAGTTTTCCCTTTAATCCATTTATTTTTTGAACTTTGACAATCATATCACATCTCCTTAATTTTATATTGAAGATATATAAATGTGGTTTGATAAAATGCTGTTCTCACTAAAAAAATCAAACTGGTTCGTTCGTTCGTCGGATGCTATAGGAATATTGAAAAGTTCCTGAATCATGACATTGATATAATAAAAAATCATGTTGAAGGATTTTGTGTTTTCTCTGTCTTTCAGATATTAAGTTCTCTCCCATCCTTGATATAATTTGATTTTACTGGAGCTTTTTCTACCAGTAGCTATAACTTGTAATACACAGACATCTCATTTGAAATTATATACCACATGTTCTTATTTTAATAGCATGTTTATTGACCTATACGTGTCTTTTCTTGGATCCGTTGTAAACAACCACCATTCCATATTCGAATTCCTTTATTAAGTTATAATATCCTGATCCTGTGTTGAAAAATTCTGTGTTGTATTGTTCAAATATGTATTTATTATTTTTTAAATTGCTGGTAAATAAAGTCACCTTTTCGAAATATATAAATATTTATTTTGTACGAGCAATATTCTCATTTTTATTTTAGATTAGATTCTTAACATAATTTGTACTGTCGTTTTCTTTTTGTGTTGAAAACTTATTCAGTAGTTGTTTGTTTATTCGTTACATATTTGTTTTTCGTTCATTTTTGTACATAAATAAGCAGTTAGTTTTCTCGTTTTAAATGGTTATTTCGGGGCCTTTTATAGCTGACTAGGCGGTATGGGCTTTTGCTCATTGTTGACGGCCGTATGGTGACCTATATGGTAATTTCTGTGTCATTTTGGTCTCTTGTGGAGAGTTGTCTCTTTGGCAATCATACAAAATCTTCTTTCTTATATCTATTGTACACATTTTGTTTTGTCTCTGATATAGTCACCTTAAAAGGGTTTCTTCATAGAATCTTAATTTCCAAAATGACTGGTTTTGTGGTTATTTTCATTTCAAATACCATAGATGAATGTAATAGGACAGACAAGGAACAACCAATGCAATGCATATGCAATGTATTTAATAAATTTGACCAAGCAATTGTACAGGAAAGCTCCAAGTGATTGTACAGGAAGGCCCCGAGGACTTGTACAATTAACTTGCAAGTGATTGTACAGGTAATACAAATATCCGACATAGAGAAAATGAATATATTTGGATTTCTACTGGGACAATGGCTTTGAAACTTTCAGAATTTATATATCAGAAAAGGTACATGTGAAAATTCAGGTAGCAAGCATTGATTTGGATGTTTATTTGACATTTTTGATCGCTGTTGTGCGACTATTTTGATCGTTTTACACGGAGCTCCACCATTCTAAGGAAAACGTTTGAAAGCATATGTCTTTCTTGTTATTGTATTGGTTCATATTTACATAAAGAATGTTTTAGCTACCAATCATTGAAGCAGAAATGTTATATAGTAATATAAGAGTTCATCAAAGTTTCTATCAAGCAGCTTGTTATCTTTCCAATGTAGGAGCCATTACCGGTCTCTAAAACACCGCAAAGGACCTCCTTTGTGCACAAAGGAGCACAAAGGAGCACTAAGGACACCAAAGAGGTTTGATAAGAGCACAAAGGACCTGAAATCGTTTGTAAATTGGGGTAAAAGGGATTTCTGACGAAATTTTTTTTTGATTTTTATTAAAATACTTGAGTTAAATTCGTATTAGAGTTGAAGATTTACGAAACCGTGTCTGTAATCGGTACGGATGTGCATAGGATTACGGCCCTTTTCTATAAGATTTATTTTTACTAAGTTATACATTCATGTATTGAAAAATATTGAGAAAACACAAACATATAAATATACAGACTGGACATTAAAACGAAAAAAAATAAAGCACAAACAATGTTTGTCAAGATTTCAACTCGACAATTAATAAGTAATGTTTTATAATGAGGACTTGATTGCTCTTGGGATGAACAAACCGTTATAAATTCTTTACAGTTAGTTATATAAAAGACAGTTTTAAAACAATGACATTTAGAAAATAATAACAATATGTTTTTAATTTAATATATTAAGAACAAACAAAAAAATAACTTCAGACATATGCACAATAATTTGAAAGTTTTCTAAATATAGATTTCGGCAATCAAAGACATCGTCTATTGAAGTTAAAAAAAAAGAGGAGAAATTTAAACCATTTACCCAAAATTTTATAAAAGAATAAAAAATCAGAGAGTTCTTCATTGAAACATTCAACATGTTCAAAGCTATATATAAATTCTACATTATTTAATCTCAATACAACTACGTGTCAAGTCTATCTATCAGGTATATTTTTTTTCAAGTTTGTTTAAAATTATTTTTACTATCAGAGTATTTTATTTCTGATTATCATATTTTATTTTCATCAGCATTGCTATGGAAATTGAAAACTTTTTCTTATTTTATATAAATATATAATTCGGTGCATACTTTGTATTGTGCAGAATAAATTTTCTGAAAAACGGATTGAAAAATTCAAACAATTTCCTACCTTAAGAATAAATCCTATACTGTTCCCTTTGTGTCTTAGAAACGTTTTCGTTAAATCAACTAAGAATCGCAATGTAAGAAAATGTCGGTACATACTTTGTGTTTGTGCAGAATTAAGTTTGATTAAACAAAGTGTCTATTGAAATTTATGAAATACTATATATTCAAACTAACTTCCTACTTTTGGAATTATTGCCATACTATTCCCTTTGTGCCTTTAGAAACGTTTTCGTCATGGCAATACATATTACCATACATAAGGAAACAAGCTGATGATGACATACCAGACAAAAAAAACCAGCAAAACATCGGTATTCTTACATAATTTTTGAAGTTTTGGTAAAGTCTCTTATCTTAAAAAAACATTACAATAACAAAATATTAAGAATAATAATTGACTTTTTCTTTCATTTGCATTATATTATAACTATTTAAAAATTCACATACATGAACATAGCCCGGATATAAAGTCGGTTCCGAACCGATACCGGTGATAACACCAAATCGTACATTATAAAAATCGCAATTTTTATTGAAATTGTTTGATTTTTTTAACATTTTTCTTCAGGAATAATAATATTTATATGCTTTAAAGGGAATTTCAGGTCCTTTGTGCCCTTAACAAACTTCTTTGGGGTCCTTAGTACTCCTTTGTGCACAAAGGAGGTCCTTTGCGGTGTTTTTAGAGACCCATGCTTGACAGTCTCTCGAATGACCAAATTATTTCACAACCGTACAGTTCTGTTCCCACATTGTGTTAATATAACTGACAAAATTTAAAGACTCTCTTAACTAAACAATGGTTTGCCATGCAGCGCTCAAATATTCAGCATTATCTTTTGGTATCGGGTTTAGAAATATTTGATATTGTATAAAGATCTTTAAACTAAACTAAGCTATAATAGATTCAAATTCATTATTTTATTGAATATAAAACATTTATATAGCATATATTAAACCTGACGGTCAAACATCAACAGCTTCAATACTAATAGTTTACGTATACACAAATTCATCAATTCTTTTACTTTTAGCCCTACGGCACCTTTTTATTGTATATTGTAAAATAGTCATTTACTTCTTGCGTTATGGATCATTGATTTTGTTACCTATTGACCCGGTTGATTACTAGCACGTGCCGTTGAACTCAAGCATTTTAACTAAAACAGAATTTTTAATTTACGCCATATATATCAGGGGCGGATCCAGATTTTTTTAAGATGAATGTATGCAAGTACGAGTGAGTTTTTTTTAGCGGAGGTGAGCTCAGATAATATTTTCTATAATTCTATATCTAAATCTTTTATTTTTTTTACCATTTATCGTTATACTGAATATTTGCCTGCCTTAAATGCATCAAATATGTGCCTTTGGATGCTAAACAACGAAACAATCAATCAATATGTTCTTTATATTTCATCATCTATATATTCGTTCTATCTTTATAAATGGTGACCTATTCTTATCCTCATACATGTACTATATAGATATACATATACATGGTAATTGAGACAAGAAAATACACAAATTTTAGAACTGTATGCTTTTAGAGAAAGTCCGAGATTCTGCTCCAAAGTAATTTAAAGTGATTCACCTGTAAATCGATTTTAATCTGTATTGTATTATAAACCAATATAAATTCGTACTATTCAAATCAACATGCATGTAAATGTATTTTACATCAAAACTTTTGCAGAGACATTACACACAGGTGTGAATATTTACACACCCACCGATAAGTTGTCATTAATCACGTATATATAAACTACACATACATCTGGACGTTTGTATTAAATAACGGCCAATTAAGAAGTGGCAAACAAATTATGTTAGAACATTTTTTGGGAACCTGCATTGGAGGGGGGGGGGCGGTCAGTTAATCTGCCACTGCTGCTATATACATATGCATGGGTTAGAAAATAAACATTAGGATACATTAATTGTTTGGATGAAAATCTTTATACGGTGGTACTTTATTTATAGTTTTAACACTATCTCTACACAGACTGAATGCAGTATCATGATCAGCTTCATGTACGTTGGCGACCTTGGTGGTGTTTAGACGCACCTTTGTGTAAAATAAATAATTGTTTAATGGTATATGTTGTACACTCTGAGGTTGTACAGTACAAAGCTATGGTAATAGAAGCGTTTCCGATTTTAACAGAATAACTAGGACGAAAATAATAATAAAAAAACCCAGCTCCAACGGTAATAGTAAAGTAGGACATATCAATAGAATACGAATTAAAACAAAAATACGTATATGTTAATTTTTGCTTTGGCTTCATTTCAATTGATTGTCTCGTTGGTAAATATACAACATCGCCTTTTTTAGGTTATGTTTAAGATATTTCCGTTTCTAATTTTCAAATACGAAAAATATGTTTACAAAGGGTTCATGTGTATATAATTACCATACGTCCTTGCACTTTATAGCTAATACAAATACATAAACTAATATTTATTAGAAAATAAGCAACATATATATAGACGAATAATTTATCAGTTACCCAACAAACAACAACAGAAATAAAGAATCAACAGAGGATTTAATCTTTAATTACTTTTTTTTAATATTATTTATTCGAGAGATATACATGATATAATACTTTAACTTCAAATAAATATATAATTAATCTAAAATGCACTAATCAAGCAGAAGGGGCGTAACTCGTGGTATCAAACCGGCATACTGAACGGATCTAAACATGGTCTGACACTTTTGAATGTTGATTTTGAGTTTTGATCTGTTTCGGTCTGACACGGTCTTAACGGATCTAATTTTGAGTTTTGATCTGTTTCGGTCTGACACGGTCTTAACGGATCTAAACAACTCGCTAGAAGATACAGTCTTAAATATCTTGACATGCATTAACGGACTAATTTACCTAATGAGACTATCGATCCGAACGGAGACTTAACGATCTGACAAGTCTTGACGTTTTTCTCTAGCGGTAAATCCAGTCAATTAAGATACGCTCAGACCAAAATGACCGTTTCAGACTGAAATCGTGCTACTAGTGAATCTAAGATAGACCGAAAACGAAACAATGAAATGAACCCATTACTGAAGTCCCTCAAAAGACGAAAGATGTGGAAAAAGTATAACAATCAATGATTATCGATAACGCCTTCTTTCGGATTGTACTTTATTACGATGAAAACGTTTTTGTATTAATTGACTTAAACTTCCCTTAATTAAATCTAAAAGAAAGTTGTTATAAGTTATCTTGAACGGCACAAATACACATTTCGATAACAACCACCGATTTTTAAAAGGTTAACATAAACTAATGACATGAAGAATATAAAAATTGATATATGATCCTGTGCAATGGTTCAGCCTTTTATACATATGAACTTTAAGAACGTAATCAAACATTTATGACTTCAAAGTACCATTGCAAGATACAAGGTTTTCTACACATATTGTTAAACTTTTCGACATAATCTTTCTTTAGATATCAATCGTCCTAACCCAATTAATGACTATTGTCAAGATCATCATTTTATTTTTTCTTATTTAAAAACTTATTTCATACCCATCTTTATCAAAAATATTCAAAAATAAGACGAACGAATTATATAATAGTTATTGAAAAACTGGTCATTTTCGTGATAAACGGACTGAACACAGGACAGTGGTATTGACTAAGACAGCGATAAGGAATGGGCCGTATTCCGTAGGCAGCCCATCTATAACAAAAATGACAAGTTCTTTAATAACTATAATGTTTATTTCATTGAGGAACCAGGTTTTTAGAAATTCTATTTATTTCAAATTGTTCGAGGCAAACTCGGGTTATTGTAAGATTTCTATTGGAGAGGGTGCAGACCAGTCATAGTGATAACTATAAGTCACTCCCATTCAATTAAGTAATTTTTCAGTATATTAATACAAAAAAGGTTTTCCATAATTTGTATTAAAGGGACATCACTGTAAAAAAATATATTACAACCCACTGGTCATTAACGTGTAAATGTCTGTTAACGACCGGTTTTCATGCCCTTTTTTTCTATGAAAGACCGATTTTACTAAAGAATTAAGAATTTCATCTGGCCCTTTGTGATCCAAGAAGAAAAAAAATAAAGACATTTATGCTCTTCAACTTCGTACTTTATTTGGATTCGAGCGTCACTGATGAGTCTTTTTTAGACGAAACGCGCGTCTGGCGTAAATACAAAATTTAATCCTTGTACCATGATGAGTTTATTTACTG
Source organism: Mytilus edulis (assembly GCF_963676685.1). NCBI lineage: Eukaryota > Metazoa > Mollusca > Bivalvia > Mytilida > Mytilidae > Mytilus > Mytilus edulis. Next base: position 12,790,705 of record NC_092349.1, on the reverse strand, counting down.
TACGTATTAAATAATCATAAATGATAAGTTAAATGCTCTAATGAACGTTATGAACATGTCTCATATTTGACACCAATTTTTCCTTTTTCATTGATAAATGACACTATATTTTTTTCAGAGAAAGTGATGAATATTGGTGTCTCAAATCTTGTTTTTGTTTTGATAATTTTAACGAAGGCTGTACAGTTGCAATGTATTGAGTCAATCGCGGAGGTGCCGATAATTGGAATAAGTCGAGGTATTTATCTGTCTAGTTATAACTTTGATTTGTACAAATCAGTTTTAATCTAACGTCAAAATTGGTTGATTCGAAATGTCGGTAAACTTGTAAATACTTCAAAGTTTCCTCGAAGATAATGATCATTAATTGTTCCCCAAGTGCCAATTGCAAGCATATTTAGAAGGCAGAAAATATAATTCAAGTTTAAAATACTGAACCAAATCTTGTACATGTTGTAGTTACTGGATTATGTTTATAGTACATCAATTAATGTTTGGTTATTCTTTTTGTATAACAACTAACATGACTAAGAAGGCATGTAAAACTGATTAACTGTCAACAACTTTGATGATTAACCATCTGTGGAAACAAAAATTGGAACGACTTTCACATCAGATTATTACGATAATTAATTGATTAAAAGACAGAAGCATATAAACTGGTAACAGGACAACTGGTTACAGGAAAAAATAATCATTATTATTATGAAAAATAGGATAAGAGTTATGTTTAAAGATAACAGTTCGACCTTGCCAGACAAAGTATAAAGTTGAAAACATTGAACTGAAACAATTTGTTCAGTTCCTGAACTGCATACGTAAACAATATAACAATAGCTTAACCTTTTTAACATGAAAGTAAACGTTTCTGTCTATTCTGTTTCTAAAATGATCATTGTTATATCATAACCACAGTGGTATAAATTGGAATACATAACATGTCTTCCACTTTCACATTACCAGGCTGCAAAAACAAGTTGTTAATTTGATATTAAAGCGTGTTTTTACTTGTGACTTCTAATGTATCCAACCTGGTATAAGTTGATCGGTGATGTGAATCAATGGCGATTCCCATATTTATTTTATTTTCTTACCTATAGATTAAAAACATATAACTTACCTTAATTAATGTATGTAAAATTAAAATAACTGGTACACCAGACGTGTATGTTGTCTTTATAAGACTCATTAGTATTACTCGAATAAAATAACAGTTAGAAGCCAAACTGAAAAAGAAAATAGCATAAAAAACAGAAAATTTTGAAAGTGTATGCCTAATGCGGCTACGTTAATTTATGTCTGGTGGTAGAAAAACTTTATGGTTTTGAATAATTTGACTTTTGTAAACCATAAAATAACAGATTTTGAAAAGATCAATTATTTCGTCTGTCTAATCAAAAGTGTTGACTTTTGGGTAGATAATAAGTAAATTAACAAAAATACCGAAGTTCGAGTAACTTCTAAACGGAAAGTTCATAAGCAAATGACAAAACCTAAAGCTTACACACATCAAGGAATGGATAACAATTGTCATATTTTTGACTTGGTACAGGCATTATAATATGTAAAAAATGGTGGATTAAACCTGGTTTTATAGCTAGCTTTACCTCTAACTTGAATGACAGTCGCATAAAGTTCCATTATATTTACAACGATGTGTGAACAAAACAAATAGACATAATGGTGGCCTTTGGCTGTTTTATGCTCTTTGGTCAGGTTGTTGTCTATTTGGCACATTCTTTCTATTCTCAATTTTAGGGACCGTTCAATATTTATCAGATGGATGGGCCGGTGCATTCTTAATATTCATTCATTAAAAAAGTTAATGCCCATCCTTTTAAATTCTGAAAAAAGTCCTCGCCCATCTAAAAACATCTATAAAAAAAGTCCTTGCCCCTTTAAAGCTTAAAACAATCAAAAAGTATTTTCTTTTTCTATTTGAAAGTTTTTAGTTTATGTCTTGAAATCAAAGAATAGACTTTGGTGTAAATACAAAATTTAAAATGTGCTATTTAATTTCATTTATATATAAATATTTATGTGTTGTATCAGAACCATACATTTTATTGTTTTTAAAACCAGTATGAATATACATGTATATATTTGATTTTGTATTTGCAGCCTCAGACACAATATTGATTTAAAATAAAGGAAATAATTTAAACTAAGGGACAATAACTCTAGGACTAGTAAAAATATTATCATATGCTGAATTACTAATTATTGTCTTAATAACTCAGCATGTTAAATATAGTTCAAATACCAATGTCCCTTTATCTAATCTTTTCAAAAAAGAAATTATGGTCTTTTTAAGCAATTTAGGCAGACATATTTTTGACTTTGATGCACCCTTTTTCACCTATTAATTAAATCCAAACATTTGACAGTAAAACACCAAACAACCTGGCATTCTGTAAGATTAATAAATGAGATAGCTGTAGAGTTATATGAAGATCTAAATTGATTTGAAAAAGTTATAAAAAAGTTTAAAGATGACTATCCAATGATTTGGCCTAAACTGAAAATTTAAGCTTTTTTTTAACCTTTTTATTAAATCCATAAGAATGACACCAATTCACCAAACTACTAAACAACCTGGTATTCTGTAAGATCAATATATAAATGAAATAGCTATAGAGTTTTATGGAAATCCATGTTAATTTGAAAAAGTTATAAACAAAATTAAAGATGACTATCTGGATTTAGCCTAGACTGAAAATTTTAGCTTTTTTAACCTTTCTATTAAATCCATAGAATGACAGCAATTCATCAAACTACAAAACAACCTGGTATTCTGTAAGATCAATATATAAATGAAACAGCTATAGTCTCAGTTTTATGAAAATGCCAGTTGATTTGAAAAAGTTATGAAAAAAATTAAAGATGACTATCTGGATTTAGCCAAAACTGAAAACTTTAGCTTTTTTTTAAACTATTTATTAAATCCATAGAATGACAGCAATTCGCCAAACTACCAAACAACCTGGTATTCTGTAAGATCAATATATAAATGAAATAATTGTAGAGTTTTATGAAAATCCATGTTGATTTGAAAAAGTTATAAAAAAATTTAAAGTTGACTATCTGGATTTGGCCTAAACTGAAAATTATTGTTGAGACCATGTCCCTTATGTTTTTTTGTGCCTGCAAAAGGAATTTCCTACACACCTATAAAATTGAAAGCAAACTTTTTTTCAAATAAAATAAGTTCTAGCCCATCCACTATATATATTAAAAAAAGTTCTCGCTCATCCAAATATTTCCACAAAAAAAGTGCTTGCCCCGCCCCATTTTGCACCGGCCCATCCATCTGATAAATATTGAACGGTCCCTTATAATAGCTAAAAATGTAAAAAAATAAGCATAAAGAAGTCAATATTGTGTTATTATCTTAATCACTATAAAAATAAGCAAACATGTCAACAAAAATAACAAAAAGTCATATACCAGTGAACACACACATGTACATTAGCAAAAACGAATGACAAAAATTAAATATTTACCATATCACAGTAACCTGATAACAACTATGCCGGGATGTATAGAACTGAGGCACGCCAAATGAATATTGCCAAAAAAAGCCTGAACAGTAAAAGTAATAATTTACAAAGACAAATAAAAGAATACTACAACACCTGATTAAGATAATAAACAACGTTAATACCTAGCAGTGACATCGACCTAGTGGTAGAAAAGATACTGATCTAATGATTTGGTATGTCAGATGGGCATTTTCGCCTTCGCTTCAGTTGCTATCAAATCAAAACTGTTTGAAGGCTAACTGAAATCGTGAGGAGCATTAAAATACAAATGTACAAAACCGCTATTCTATTCCCGAGGGTAGAACAATCTTAGTGTTTGAGAAACTTTTCATAAAACTTACAGAAAATAAACATATCTTTATTATTTCTTTTCAACACAAAGGTGTTGACTACTGCGTTATTGGTACCTTAGCTCACAACACGTCCACCAGTGGAGTCACCGACTCCGTGGATGCCAACACTATTAAAAGAATACTAAACGTTGAACTTGGTTCATCATACATGTGTATTGTTCACACATTATTCTTGAGTGCTGTATCGCAAGACTTAATCAAATTGTGAACAGCATTAAGAAAAAAAAAATCGGAAGGTTGTGTTAAATATGGTTAAATAAATACATTCCAAAGGTAGATACACCTTATTGTTTTCAATGAAAGTAATACATTTCCTTAGTGTTTTCAATGAAAGCAATCCATTCCTGTGGTAGATAGCCCTTAGTGGTTTTTTTTAATGAAAGCAAGCAATTCCTGGGGTAGATACCCTTTATTGATTTCAATGAAAGTAATACATTGCTGGAGTAGATTTAATTTACTTCAAAATTTATCAGGAGGCAACTTAAACAGTCAAAATCATGTTTTAATGTCATTTATATTCTCCATTTTTTGGCACTTTGGAGAGACATGTATTGTATCACACTACACAACTTTCGTTATTTAATTTTAGTAGTAATAATTATCTCGCTGAAGAAAAAGTACACATTTTGCAATTAGATAATCTTATTCTATGTTGCAGTGATGGAATCATTTAAAGTGTTTTATTACGAAACAATGAATAATTGTAGATACAAAACTTATGCTCGATGCAGCTATAGTTGTCAGTCAGACTGGTTCCCTCGTTATGATTGACTGCGCTACCGAGACCATGCCGTTTGAATGTATAATGGAGATTTTACGTGATAATTCGACGGTACAAAGTATGCGATTCAGTAATGGAAGATGCTATGACAAAAATGGCAACCCAGGGATGTGTTCCTGTTCTGAAGGGTCTGCGTCGTTTCATTGGAACATTACTACATCATCAGTTCAGATCAATGAAAGTTATGGATGTTGTATGAGGATCTACAATTCTATGTCAAACTCGTATTACAAAGTGTATTCATCAGTTGTCTATAATGGAACAGGTACTTTGTAAAAATAAAATATAGGCAATTGTTTCTTTAAATCATACATACCCTTCTCTAATTAGTATGAGAACAAATTATTCAAATAACTATTTGCCGGAAATAACCGTGTCAATTATATTCCAAGTCAGCGCAATGATTGCTGTCGTCTACTGAACTAATGATCCATAAATAATTATGAATTTAAAAAATAAGGAGTAAGCTTAAATTAGATAAACTCAAAACGGAGCGAGAACGGGTGTGTCGACATGATATGTCTCTCTTGTTAACGTGTATTTGTTCCACCTATCAGAAATTCCACTGGAAACTTATAAAATTAGTCATAAACAATGTCGTAATATTTGTTCTCGTTCGGAACATATTATTTTATATTAATTCTAGTGAAAACAATATTCCAAAACAGTTTTTGTCCTGTTTGGAACGTCTATTTTGCTGATATCTATAGATCCCAGACAGTGAAACATATCTCTTTTCAGTTAAGACACCAATTATCTGTCAACAAATCTTTGATGTTTAACATAAATTAACAGTAGATTTTACTCAAAGTCCTGCCGGAAAAATGAGCGTTAGGAGTAAATTTACGTTTTACGAATTACCTATTAAATGAACATGCATGCACCCTAACATGCTGATTGTGATACATTTATGAGAACGCAAATGTATGTATCAAGAATAGATTTATTGATTAATCAAACCTTTTAAAAGAGCTTTGGAAAATGCTTTGATTCTGTAACTAAGACATTTTTGTTAAGATTCTGCTTTATATGAGTGCACAAACAAGTCAACACTACGAGTGTACAATAAGAAATATTGATTAGCAACTGTTTGGTGCAATCTAACGAACGCATCATTTTATTGTTAGTAAAACTCTACAATCACTTTAGGTTTGCTCAATCTAGATAATAATACACAGATATGTAGTTGAGCTTCATTTATTGGTTAATTATGTCGTCTTCATTTTTCAACAGTATTCACTCCAACGACATCATTCATCAACTCTGTTAATACCGCAACAAAGCGTCCTAGAACAAATTTACGTAATTCTACTAAAGAAACGACTATAATTGGTAAGTATGATATTCTTTTTAAACAGTTAAGAAATATCGCTATCCAGTAAAAAACAAGGGTTGTTGTCCTCATTACACGAAGTCGAGGAGGTGTAACATAAGCGTGATTTATCGAGCGACTGAGTAAACAGAAGTATCGATGGTGGGAACAGTCGTTTCTTGTCAATTTAGTTTAAAGGGGACCGTAATGTAATGCTCATGAAGGAAAATATTTTTTTTGTTATTCGATAATTGATCCCGCATCTGTAGCCATGTTTAATTATCATAGAAACTATTTCATATGTGGTAATGGCGATTCCAGAGGAACCTGCAATAGTAAATCAAAGACTTTTGAACGGTAGTTTGTATTAGCATTTAAATATCTTATTTTAATTGAGATTACACAGGTAAAATAGCTACGGACGTTTTACGTCCGTAAAAAATCCGTAAAACGTCCGTATTATACGGCACGTCTACGGACGAATAGTACCACGGACGTAAAACGTCCGTTGCTTCCCATCCGTAAAACGTCCGTAAAACGTCCGTAATACGGATATTTAGTACCACGTCCCTATTACGGACGTTTAGTACCACGGACGTAATACGGATGTTTTGTACCACGGACGTATAACGTCTATTATAATTATGCATTATAATATATATATATTATAGTATATAACACACTTATTGTAGTATATATAACACACTTATTATAGTGTATAGTATAGTTTGATTTTTATGTAACAGTTGCATTGTATTGCTGAAACTTTTGATGGAACTGTCAATGATAAAATGCTATACTTTTTTTTAAGGTGATGATACTTTTTATTTGCATTTCCTTATATCATGTATATAGTCTCCTAGTGTTCTATCTAAAAAAAATATTCTGATGCAATACACATACAAGGATTTTGTCAAAGAACTTTCTGTCATACAGTGACTTGTTGTTTAACAAGTTGAATATTGATGATATCTTTTTAAACATTTTACATGATATTTCAAGAGTAAATCAACAATAATCAGAAGTATTTCAGTGGTGGTCTTTGGTTCATATTTTGCTTTCATGTATTAACTTGATAAAATAAGGCTCTTAGTTTTCTCTATTTGTCATGTCCAAACCCTTTCACAACACACTATATAGTTCATTTTTTTCATTGTTGGAGGACATATGGATACCTATAATAGCTCACTATCACATCATGTGAACTCTGGTGGATATTTTTCTCATTGGCAATTCAACCAAATGTCCTTACTTTTATAAGTCCTTTTAATTATATATCAAGAGTAATTGATCTCAAGAGTATAAATTGAGAATACTGTAATGTTTCCTTTTTACAGTTTTGAATGTATCCTTTTTCTTCAAACTTTCTTAGAACAAACATAATCTTCAATCTTCTTCAAAGTTCAAAATTTTATTTCCAAGGATTTATATTCACATTATAATTTCTCTACTTTCCAAGTCTATGAATGTCAAAATAAATGTCTTCTTTGTAAATTTAAACGTTCTATTTTTTGTAAAATTCCCAAGTTTGTGAGGTAGTCTTCTGTGTCCTGTATTCATGGTATTGGTTATTCTTCACCATGTTCACTGTGATGGTAACTGAAATAAAATATTCATAAAGAATATAAATCTAACTTCCATGAATTACATAAGCTAATTGTTATATGTTTGCAAATTCATTCTGTTAATGCAAAATCATTAACTGGTCGTTTTTTTTGTTGCTTATTTGAATGTCCAGTGGCAAATATTTTATGTTTTCTAAATAACAACGTTAAATTATCAAAACATAATATTGGCCAGTCTGACTAGGTAAGTTTGTAATGTAAATGCTATGATAGTCTGAATTTCTGACATCTTAAGTGTGTGTGTATGGAGCAGAAGGAGGCGAGCAGAGTAAGGCTTAATGCATGCATTGAATCAGAAAGTGAGAAAAATAAGCAACACTGTACATGTACAATTAAACTTTTTTTACCTTAAGTTTTAGGTAGATAACATAAAATTATTTAAATTAACTGCAATTCTACAGATGAACTTACTTTGATATCAGGTCTGTTTTGCAGGGCATTCACACCTACATGACATACATGTTCACCAGTAATATCAATCCTTGCCAATAATGTCCTTTCCTTTCATTTGGTAACAAGCTAAAATTGTATATATATATATATAAATTAATCAAGAAGTCCAGACAAAAACTATATGTAGTATGAACCGATGCTCACTAATTTATACCTTTCCTATATACTTTTACTTTTAAGTAAATTGAAACAAAATGTAAGCTAACAACAGAAAGAAGATCAAGTTTAAGCTTATAAAAAAATCCTATATACATGTATGTGCAGATTTTAATAAAAGAACAACCTTTCAATGTACCTTGGCAATTGATAAACTTCAATTGAATCATAATTTCCTGTCAATATGCACATCTACATAGTATGTCCTTATTATCTACTAAGTTTCATGAAATTCTGTTGTGTGGATTCAGAGGAGTTGCAATGACAAACTGTTGAAGTAGTAATAAAGCAAATAAGTTCAAAGGGGCATAACTCCTAGAAAAAAAAATGAATTGTAATTTCCTGTTGATATGCACATCTACATAGTATGTCCTTATTATCTACAAAGTTTCATGAAATTCTGTTGTGTGGATTCAGGAGAGTTGCAATAACAAACTGTTGAAGTAGTACATTAAAGCAAATAAGTTCAAAGGGGCTTAACTCCTAAAAAAAAAAATTGAATCTTAATTTCCTGTCGATATGCACATCTACATTGTATGTCCTTATTATCTAAAAAGATTTCATGAAATTCTGTTGTGTGGTTTGAGAACAGTTGTGATGACAAGAAACAGGACTTGACGTCAGACAGACAGGTCAAAAACATTATACCCCCAAAACTTCGTTGAGTGGGACATAAAAATGCTGAATATCATGAAACTTAGTTAAATTGTTCATATTTTTTGTTGTAAGCTCCCATTTGATTTTTATAAATTTAAGTTTGTCAGTTTCTGAGTTATTAGATTTTCTTCATACATGTCATAAGAAAAGGGGTGACTTTCAAGTTTTGGGAAATACATGTATCCTTAAAATTTCGTTAAACTTTGATGACCGATTTATAGCTATTAAGAAAACCTCCTTTTAGTTTTCTTTTTATAAATTTCTGATATACATGTGACATTGAGAAGTTATTGTTTGTTTGCAGTCTGACAACAGATTAACCAATTATTGCGCAACAGCCCAGTGTATTGCACAACAGCAAGAAATCTTTAATTGAATATACATGTAGATTCAATTCTTGAATTCATATAAACTGCTACTTTTGCATAGGTAATGTTTCTGTATTTAAAATCTGTAGTACTGGACATTTACTTTTGATATTTAGTATCATAACTTTCTTTACTTAAAAATTATTGTAACATTTAGGTACGGTACATGTATAAGTCGTTCCCAAACCTACAAATCTCCAATTTCATCGTTAACAATAGACCTACAGCAAAAGGCCCTGTACTTTAATTTTCTGTCTTGCCTATAAAAAATACTTTAAATAGTACCCCTTTCTTCCCATAGTGAGGCCCCTCATGGGGGGGTCCTAGTAATCACATAATCACCATTTTTTTGCCAATATAATCACATAATCATTAAATATTTGCTTATCTTTAGTAATCAAATAATCATAAACTAAAAATACAGTCCTAGGTAATCAAATAATCATGAAATATTTGGCTTAATAATCAAATAATCATTAAAAAAACGGCCAAGTAATCACATAATCAAAAACCCCATGAGGGCCCTCCATAGTCCCACAATAAAATAGAAGCGAGGCCCCTCATGGGGGGGTCCTAGTAATCACATAATCACCATTTTTTTGCCAATATAATCACATAATCATTAAATATTTGCTTATCTTTAGTAATCAAATAATCATAAACTAAAAATACAGTCCTAGGTAATCAAATAATCATGAAATATTTGGCTTAATAATCAAATAATCATTAAAAAAACGGCCAAGTAATCACATAATCAAAAACCCCATGAGGGCCCTCAGAAGCTTAGCAGGTAATTTGCTCTTATTCCACACCAAAGGAGGATAAATGTATGATAACATTTTAATGTTACCAGCATTATTCTACATACATTGATTCTGAGACTACTTTAACATATACATTCTAAGGGCTTTAATATATTAAAGGGCGGGTACAAAATGTATATAATAAGGGACGAAGGAACACCATGTGACTATTGCATTGGTTGTTGTGATTAAAACATGATAAGAGTGTTTCCTTCCCCCTGCATCTTATGATCCTCATTGAACAGTAGAAACTACTTCAGACATTAAACAATCTGAAACTTTTCAGGTACTTTCTATATGCTCATGTGCAATTTCTTGTTAGCATAGTTTTGTACTTGGACAGATAATCAGAATGATCAACAACCAAGTATATTAGACAACAGTCAGGTCTATTGCCATTGGTGAAACCTGGTATGAGGTAATTTTAATTCAGCCTTGTACAATATATACATAGACTACAGTAATTTTTGCTCAAGCATTGCAAATAAGGTTAAATGTTAGATGTTTTATATTGTTTTAACTGCTTTTATGGCAATTATTTAACCATCCATCATTAGCATGATTAGTTGGTTGTTTGAAAGACACCCAGCAGGGGAAGATCCAGCCATTTTAAAAACAGGGGGGGGGGTCCAACTATATGTCCCAATTCAAATGCATTGATCGGCCAAAAAAAAGGGGGGGGGGTTCCAACCCCCGGACCCCTTGGATCTGCCACTGCCAAGCACTCTTTGTATTTATAATTCAACTTAATTGTAATTACAACCTTTAGAAAAAAATATGGAAAGATTTTTTTCAATTTCTTTTTTTTGTAATTAGGTCAAATAAAATAATATCTGTGTTCATGCTATTCAGCTATTACATCTTTGAAAAAATAGGATAGGTAGGGATTTTTTTTAATTTTACATTTTACATATTTTTCATTGACTCTTTGGGCTGATGGGAGAGAAATTCTGACATTAACAGTGCTTATTGATAATTGGTACGCTATTTCTAGGCTTAAAATATAGGGTAGTTGCGAATGGATGTTCATAATGAACAAAAGTTAATTATTTTAATAATAAAAAATTATATTAGTACATGTATGTCATGTATGTACTCATATTATGCAAATATTTAAAGTTATAGCCTTGAAGCAGAGATTCACTATACATATGTATGTCTGGCATGCAGAATGTTGAAAGCAAGTTAAGAATTTTACTTTATACATGTATAAGCAGTCGTGCGTATATCATGCATGGTACTTTTACATCTTTGAATATGATACAGCCGTAATACGGATGTTGTAGAAACGTCCGTAATACGTATGTTTACGATACGTCCGTGAAACGGACAATCCGTTTTACGTCAGTTTTTACACGTACGTTTTACGGATGTATTTTTACAGACGTTTTACGGACGTAACCGTTTCATCCGTATTACGGATGTTTTACGGACGTTTATTACCACGGCCGTGAAACGTCCGTAGCTATTTTACCTGTGTATGTGTTCCAGATCTCAGACCTCAGTCATAAGTCACTGACCTTTTCATTGGTAACATTTTCCCACTTTTCCCGTTATTGAAGATCTGTGTCTCAGATGACAACAGATATCTTTCATTTGTCGAAACCAAAATCTCTTCCACTTTTACCTCATAGACATATAACAGAATGATACTTTTGCTTTTAACTCAAATCTAAATACGAAGTACGCCTTTCATTTAGTAGAAACTGTAAACCCTTCCATCCAGGGTTTCCCTGTGTCATTTTCTTTTTCGCCAAATTCTTTCAGAAATAATGAATATTAATCGCCACAATTTCTTTTTTTTTTAATATTTTTTTTTGTAATATGAGAAAATTGCGACTGCCAGCTGAAACCATGCTTCCGTCATGAGGGCATCAATTTTTTTGTCTTGGGTTAGTATTGTTGTGAGTTTTCTATGCAGAATTGTATTATTGCTGTTTGTTTTTAGCGATCTTTGTCGTATTGGTCAGGGTAGTTTTTGTGTTTTTTGTGTGTTTTTGTTTGCCAAATTGTATATCGTCTTTCTGCATCATACAATCACTGTGTCCTATATTTTCTTGGTTACTTCCATGCGTCTGTTTTAATAATGGCAGTGTTGGTATTGATTGTCCTATACGTGTCCTGGAAACTAGAATGAAATTCAAAACAGTGTGGCTGTGGCCATTGATTGACACATTAAATTCATCCATTGACTGGGATAATTTAGGTGAACGTTTGTATGTAACGATCACTGCTCACTATGTACTTCTTAAACTATGGGGTCACCAAAGGTTCTCAACACCTTAATAAAGTAATTCGAAAAATTAATCAGAAATAACACGATGTTTTGATTTATATCAATTATATAAATCAAAACATAAAGGTTATTCCTGATTAATTTTTCGAATTATTTTATAATTAAAGGCGTTAAGAAACCTTTGGTGACCCAACAGTTTAACTGTCTATCGTAGGTACGTCGTGAACAGTGGTCGTTACAGACAAACGTTCACGTAAATTGTCCCAGTCAATGGATGAATGTAATGTGTCAATCAATGGCCACAGCCACACTGTTTTGAATTTCATTCTATGACGAGTTTATTCTTAGTTTTAAGTATGCATGTGTAGCAGACAGAGTTATTAGTTAATTTTTAGCTCCCTTTGGTAAAACTCTAAATTTCATGTTTGATGTATTTCATTGTTAATTTATTTACATGAAGCTTATTAAGGATATATTTGTTAAATTACATAGCTTTTGCTATTTTAATTCATTGGTTAAAGATATTTACTTATATTGTAAAGTTTAATATTTGCATCGTTGCAAATTCTTTGGTTACCTTCTGTGAGAAATTTATATATTTTATATAACTAGTTTTAGATTCTTATTTTGAATCCTCTGAGGACTGACATTCAGTCCAACCAAGGAAAGCCAGGCTTTCCAACCATCGTTTAGGTTAGTGCATTAGCTACATGCCTCCTTAGTACGGGTTTATTTGAAGTCATTGAATGCTCCATTTATATTCACCTTTGGCTCTACATGAGAAAAGTTGTACTTTGTTGAATAAATTATATATTGTTTTCAGTTTTTGGTTTTCATTTACTTAGATATATTATAGCGCATCACTTTTGGCATCAGTCGTTTTCCGTACACATCAGTTTACAAACTAGAATTAGCTGTGGTCCGCATCCCCGAATCTTAGGCAGAATTGTTCCTGCTACATTTGGTAGTGCGGGTGGGGTGCGGAATTATAAAGCAACTTTTTCTGGTTTGTAACTGAACAAAATTATATATAAGAAATGGAGAAGACATTTGAGTCAGTTATTGGTGCTACTGGATATGTCAGTCCTCAGCAGACCCGTTTTGAATAGTTATTTCTGGGGTATTTTATTTTCATAGTTTGGTTCATTTTGTAAATGTTTATTCAGTTATGATTAGGTTTGAAGAAAAACCTTGTTTGTTTGATGGTATCAGCATTGATATTACAGATTATTTTGTTCATTTTGAGACAGTTTCTCTTTGGAATCAGTGGAATGAATTTGAGATGGCATGTCAGTTAATAATGAATTTGAGAGGCGAAGCTCAAACTATCTTACGTTTCTTAAAGAGGCCACAGTTGTATGATTATGACTGCTTAAAAAAGGTTCTCATTCAGAGGTTCAATCCTAAGGAGAGGGTGGCATGTTTTAAATTTCAACTGCGAGTTTGTAGTTTGAAGGAAAATGAAACAATTTCAGAATTTGGTCAGCGTTTCAAGATACTTGCTCATAAGGCTTATCCTGATAATTTTTCAGATTTAGATGAATATTTTACTGACTTATTTACATCATGTTTGAATATTGAGATGGCTAAATTTGTCACTTTTAAGCATCCTCATAGTTTAGATGAGGCTTTATCACTTGCCATTGAATATGAAGCTGTTCATTTTTCTGGTGATTCAGAGACTATTGATGAGACAGAAAGTTTAGATTGTTGTAAAACAGTTCATAACAGTTTTGAAACTTTAATTAGTATTTTGAGAAGGCGATTGAAATCACGTAGGAAACATAAACCTAAGAGATGTTTTAAATGTCATCAGTTAGGTCATGTCAGGTCTAAGTGTCCAAATATGTCTATCAAAGTTCATGCTAGAGATAAAAGGTCTGCAGATAGTCAAGTAAAGCTCTCAGAAATAGGCGGGATGTTGAGGAATGATCATTGTAGTTCAGATTGTGTTACCTTTGTTTAATATGGTTGTTTTTACATTGTGTTGTAAATATATAGTTTTACTTTATATTTATTTCAATATACTCAGAGGTGTCATACGCCTCAATTTTGGCTGTTTGGTTTTTTTCTTTTCCAAGGGAGGGATGTTGCACATTCCAACTTGTTTTATTTTTCATTTTCAATACTGGCTTGAATTATGGCTGATCCTCTGTGTAGTTTGAAGTGTAGACTGTTAGCTAGTATTAGTAGGAATTGGTTTGATTTATGAGTTGTTGATCGTTTGTCTGGATTGTAATCTCTAGCTAAATATTTATTATTTAGGGAGTTTATGAGAGTCCGACTTCTTGACTTTTGTCATGGCAGAAACCAATAGAGTGAACGTTAAGCATGAAGTTAGGAACACTTCTAGCTTGTACAGATGGATCTGATCCATTATTTAGAAACTTGCACAAAATTTGGGCATCGTCCATTTTATTTTGAGAACCTTGCTATAAAGTTTGGGCAACGTCCAACTTTATTTTGAGAACCTTGCATACAGATGGACCCGATCCATCTCCGGTGGCACAACGTCTGTGTTACCGTTATCAACAACGTTGGATTGCAGAAATAGAACCCGGTGGTACACGTCAAATGTGCCACTGTGAGATCAACATTGGTGGACATTGCCTGGTATAACTTTTCATGTTGGATTTCAACCGTTAGCTGTGCCTTATCCTATATGCCGTTCCACTGATTCTGAAGCCTACTTACAAAGAAGACCTCAAGTTGCGTCCGTTATCCTTTGAAACTGATGCCGATGTTTGTTTGTGTATGCGTTAAACAGTGACATTTATCTAAAAGTGATAGTTTTACATTTGCTTGAAAGACATTTAATCTGATGAACGTTAATAGACTTTGGTGAAATTTAACCGTCAAATGTTATTACTTATACATTTGTTTTCGAAGGGAGGAGGAGGGTATCAGACTGGTGTTGTGGTCTCCATTGAACAGATTGAACTGTCTCGGAATTTGGATTTGACTTATATATATATATTTGATTTACTGTTTACAAGTTTCCAGTGCCAGTTACACAATTTTGTGTTAGTCATTTTGCATGTTGATTGTTGCAGCCAGATATTTGTATGACATTTGCATATTTGCGTGTTTATTGTTGCATATTCATAAAATACACTTTAAATTTGAAGACTTTATTGATGAAATTTTTGGTTTGTCTTAGGGGGGAGGAATGTAGCAGACAGAGTTATTAGTTAATTTTTAGCTCCCTTTGGTAAAACTCTAAATTTCATGTTTGATGTATTTCATTGTTAATTTATTTACATGAAGCTTATTAAGGATATATTTGTTAAATTACATAGCTTTTGCTATTTTAATTCATTGGTTAAAGATATTTACTTATATTGTAAAGTTTAATATTTGCATCGTTGCAAATTCTTTGGTTACCTTCTGTGAGAAATTTATATATTTTATATAACTAGTTTTAGATTCTTATTTTGAATCCTCTGAGGACTGACATTCAGTCCAACCAAGGAAAGCCAGGCTTTCCAACCATCGTTTAGGTTAGTGCATTAGCTACATGCCTCCTTAGTACGGGTTTATTTGAAGTCATTGAATGCTCCATTTATATTCACCTTTGGCTCTATTTATTTCTATTCCGTTATATTTGGGGTTTTCCCTTATCTATTTCTATCTTTAGTAACTGTGGTTTGTAGAACAAGTTGTAAAACAAGTTTGAAGAACTGGTTGGATAGTATCTATATATAAGTCTTTAGTGAGTACTGCACGAGCATTTCATAGGCGGGAATACGGGTGGGGTATATAAGTCCGATACTTGGATAATTTGTATCGAGGTTCTCACAGTAACTTTAAAAGTAACAACACGTTCTGCATAGTATATTATTTTTATTTATTTATGATTTAGTTTGGAATAGCTAGATGTGTATTTGCTGGGATATATTTGTAATGTCTTATTATCATAATTAAATGTTGTATCGCACAGAAAATAAGAAGTTACTGCGAGCAAACCAAACCTACATTTTGACTTGCCTCTTATTTCGCCATGTAGATAGATTAGAAATGTTTTAAATTCGGACGAATTTATGAGGGAGAATTTAAACATGAGAAAAGTTGTACTTTGTTGAATAAATTATATATTGTTTTCAGTTTTTGGTTTTCATTTACTTAGATATATTATAGCGCATCACTTTTGGCATCAGTCGTTTTCCGTACACATCAGTTTACAAACTAGAATTAGCTGTGGTCCGCATCCCCGAATCTTAGGCAGAATTGTTCCTGCTACACATGATTTAAATACAAATGGTAAATTAACTAAAAACAAGAGAAATGAAATAAAAGATACTGAATATGTTTTTCCAAATTAAGATAAGCAATATTAATATACTTTTTAATTCGTATTTTTTCCTAGGCATTTCAGTTGCAGTATCTGTGGCATATTTAGTTTTTGCTACAGCAGTCTCTTTATGTAAAATTTATACTCGTAAGAAAAGAGGTAAGAAGTGATTTTACTTAGATTTCTTCGTGATATTATGATACTTGCAGTAATCCTAATGAGAACAATAAAACTTGTTTGTTCGAATTTGAAACTTATTTTTCAGTTCATGTAGGTTTTTTATAGGTTTTAGAATTTCACGTTAAATCATGGACGATATGGATTAACTCATCTCATTTGTTGTAGTACATTTTCATTGATATTTTTTAACTGTAGATTATTAATGAATTTATTTTACATGCAAGATAACACTTTAAGGCATTATTAAACAGACGTTACGGTTTTATTAAACTAAAAATATTAAAACTATAAATGCAGGTATTCTATTATGACTTTTTCTATAATTTGATTAAATAGCATGACTAGCATATGCATAGTTAACACGTATTCTATCGATGTAAAGTACACCACAAAACAAACAAAACAAAATCCATCAAAACGTATGCACACTGCAGAGGGAAATATGCAGAATGGAACCCTTTTAATGATTTTTTTTCAGGAGTTAACATGTTTATCTAGAGTGCATAACGTAACGACATAGGGTCATTTGAATTTGTTTTTAAACTCAGATTTGTTTTGAACAGATTGGAAAAGTAAACAAGACCCCAACACGAATATAGATGACAGTACGATCTCTACGAATAGGAATACAGCAGTAACTTATACATTTTGTAAGATTTAGAACTTTGGATCTAATTCAATTCTATGTTCCTACAGTCAAGATTATTACGATACCGTACACAGACAATAAACAAAGAAGCTAGAGGTGTAATACCACCAAATCATTGTACATCACATCCGGTGGCATACGAAAAGTTTCGAAAAAGATAATCCCTTGATAGTTGATTTCACTTCAGTAAAAAAGTTCTGTTTCATTTACATATACCTTGGGTGATTCACAGCACCATTTTGTTTTTAGTTGGTCTTCAGTGATGTTTATTTTCTTATATGCAATGAAATGTTATGTAACATTTTGTATGTAGTACTGGATGGGATAAAACTTTATTCATGCCAAGTATATCAAGGGGAAATAAAGGGAACAGTAGTATGTTATATATGTATTGCTTCTTTGATTATTGATGTTTTATAGACATATACACACTATCTAAGTATATATTCGATATACAATCGTAAATCATTCAAAATTATCAATATGAATAATGTTAAATAATACATGAAAGGAGTATGTAATAACTGTGTAATGTCTGAAAGCAAGCTTTGGACTCGAATGGATAGTTATCTCAATGTTATTTATTCCATATCTTTTATGTCAGAGTTCTAGTACTTAATATATAAACAATGAACTACCCATTTGTCAGCTTTAGTGTGTTTGCTATTCATTAAATTTTTACATTATTCAAATATGTTTTTCTATCCGATTCAAAGATCACCTAAACTAGAGTTGGCAAAAATTTTGGAAAGTTTGGTTTCCAAACAATTTGATTTCAGCACCAAACAGTATCTTTTGTTGCATGTCTGGAGTACACAGTTCTAAACCTGATATGTTTGATAAATTTGTACATGAAAACATTTACATCTGCACTATGGTCTTTTAGATATTTTCTGTTTCATCAGCTCTTTGGCTTACAAGCGATCTCTTATTTCGACCAAAAATATGTTGTAAAAGTATTGTAAGTAATCATACATTATCATTTGGTGTTCTGATTATTTCAGTTCCTGAAGAAAACATAGAGGTTGCAGGATAAAATCAAATTGAGTATGTTTAACAAGTATAATTGTCGAGTATTGAACAATAAAGGATACACACGAAAGGATAAAAGAAAGAAAATAAGCAACCCTTTTACGCATGGACACAATTTTATTCTTAAATATAAAATGGTAGGTCTAGTTGTCAAAATAAGAACCTAAGACGTCAATATCCACATTTATGACATTTAAAAAACGTTAAAGCAGGTTAGTAATCGAACATTAAAACCCTCTGAGTCCCAAGCGGACATATATGTCCACCACCGACCGAGTCCCATGAGGACATATATGTCCATTTCAGATTTGCGTTTTCTTTAGTATTTCAAATCTATGTAAATAACGGATCAAATTCGATAAATAAACACTTATTTCAAAGCTTATAATGCACAGAAGTATTTATGCTACACATCCTATACCATACGGAGATTAAATGCACTTGTATGGCCCTTTGTATTTCGAGTAAGACAGTTCTCAGTTGTAACGTTAATACTTTGCTTTCGAAAGTGAAGAGAAAATAAAATAATTTGTGTATATATATTGTCTTTAAAACATGATAAGTTATATGACATATTTATTCATAAACTGTGTCTTATTTGCAGGAATATATATATATATATATATATATTTAATGTGGAGTGGATAAATTTCTTTGGAAACAGAAGAAAATGGTTTTCATACAGCGTCGAAATGACGTCATTTTGAAGTTTACTTTGAGACGTCAAAAATCAATGCGATAACGTTGTGTGGAGCACCTGTTTGTGCATAGAACAATGCAATGTGTAAATTGATACTTTGAAACTTTTTTGCGCACATAAATATATAGTTTGAACTTCTATCGTGTAACATAATGCATATTATTTTATAAAATATTGTATGTATTGAACAATTTTATATATATATATATGATTTATAATCAGTATCATAAACGTTGTATCAGTATCAGTTTCACTACTTTTTCTTTCATCATAATTAAATAAAATTCAAAAGTACAAATCTTCACAGATCTTCTCTAGCAGTTAGGTATAATTATGCTTGTTTGTTTATGTCTTGCATCATAAAAATTGTCGCCGCACCAAAGGAATTTGTGTTTATTCACACTTAAAAAGAATACAAATACATAACAAATAATTATTCCATTTATTTCTACCGGCTCATGTTTTCCATTTAATTTTTTGTGGCCCTATTTAAGCTTGCAAAGCTTAACATGTTCGTCCAAGTAACAGAAAATCATACCATATCTGTTATCAATCCCCTTGATCGCCCACGTGCACTAAGATCTCTTATTGTCTTCTTGAAATTGCGGATATTTTTTCCATGTTTTAATTTGTATATTATGTATGAAAATAGTTTGTACGAGGGAATATTCAAAATATTGGATCAAAGTGATTTTGAAGATGAAGGCTCTGAAATGAGCATCCTTGATGATGTCGACTTTGCGACAGAAGGGTCACTTATTAATATATTAGTTACAGAAACTAACCGCTATGCTTACCAATATATACAGCAGGCCGAAAATCCGAAACCTTGGTCAAATGTCAATGCATCAGAAATGAGGGCTTTTTTAGGTCTCTTTTTGAGTATGGGCCTGGTAAAAAAACCCAACTTAAGGTCGTACTGGAATGTTTCTATGGACTCCTGGATAACAAACACTCCAGCATTCATGTCTGTGATGCCCAGGAATAGATTTCAAAATATTTTAAGATTTTTGCACTGCAACAACAATGAGGAAGAGGTACCACGTGGTCAAGAGGGGCACGACCATGCTCATAAGATTAGACCAGTCCTTGACCTTTTAAACAATACTTTCAAGGACAATTATGAGCTTGCCCGGGATATAACGGTTGACGAATCAATGGTGGGGTTTAAAGGCCGTCACCATTTAGTACAGTATATGCCTGGAAAAAAAAGTCATAGATGGGGACCAAAATGGCATGTTTTAGCAGAGGGCTACACTGGGTAATGTTCTGACAATATAAATGTATTTGACGGGGGGGGGGGGGGTATTATGCTAATAGTGATCCAAAAATAAAATGATAAAATGTTCAACGCGTATACAAAAACTAAGAACAAATTAGTAATGCCAGAATATATAGCACCCTGATCATGCATACACATAAACCAACATACTGATACAAAATAAAAAAAATATCAAAAAATAAAATCAATCATACGTACGCATGGTACAGACTAACATGTATACATCTTTTTTCGTTCGATAGTTCACACTTCTAACTTTTTCTTTAGTGTGTGAATGCTTTTGAAAAATAACATAAATAAAATATTTATAAAAATATCAATTTCATCCATATTAAAACGGGCAGATTTAACATATTTACTGTACCTAAATAAAACGGTATTTGAGATGTCTTACTGAAGAAAAAAAAAAGCCACAAATCTTTTACATAATGTGCATAAATAAACACAATCGTTTATTTACCGTCTTGCTATATTATTATTCAGGTATGTGAATACACTTAGTCTGTATTGTGGTAAAGGTGGAGCACGTAGTCAACTCGGCTCTGGATTCGATTTAGTAACAGATTTGGTGAATCCTTTTTATAATAAATGGCACCATGTTTTAGTAGATAATGCCTTTTGTAGTCCACATTTATGCCACTACCTCCTTGAAAGAAACACATATATGACGGGTACAGTACGGGTTCACAGGAAAGGCATGCCATCTTCGTTTAAACGAATCCGTGTTCCAAAAGGAGAACGTGAGGTGCACAGCAAGGACAATTGATGGCCATGAAATATGGCGATAGAAAGCAGGTCACTTTTCTGTCAACGTTTTCTGATCCTAGGTGTGTTTCGTATATAAATATATAAAAATCGATTCGTATTACTTTTCGAAAACAAAAGTTTAGTCCCCATACAAATGAAAGTAGACCAAAGCTTTTTCTTATACTGTTTAACGTGATTTTGTCTAGTGCGTGTCCATCAAGTATACGTTTCATATAAAAATAAGAAGATGTGGTATGACTGCCATGCAATGAGACAATTTCTCACAAGAGACAAAATGACAGAAACTATTAATTATAGATCACCGTTCTATATTTAATAACGAGCAAAGCACATATCTATAAAACATTAATATTCATTCTATGATCATGAACTGATGGTCGGAGTATTAAAGAAACAAATTGTAGTGCTAAAGTTCAGCAAAAACACTCTGTGTATATTGAAGTCAGAAGTTCCATTTAAATGAACATATTTCTTAAAATACTTTAATAAATTTTCACAGATAAAGTTTTAGCTTGCAGAAATCGTCTTGTTGTAGTTTAGTATGCTAGACTTTGATATTTTTTTTTAATTTATTTGTTAGAATTATTCAAACAACTAACGCAAGAGGAGTCAGGAGGGAGGTCCCAACAGTTGTTAATCTGTACAATAAGATGGGTGGAGTCGATCTAGGTGATCAACATATTCAGTCCTATGACCCAGATGTACGATCTCTTAAAATGTGGAAGAAGCTTCTCATCAACATGATTTTGAGAGTAATTGGTACGGAAAAGATACTTTGTATTGTATTGGTTCATTCTTAGTTCATTTTCATTCAATGTTTCTTATTTGATCATAACAAATATGAACACTGATAATAGAAATTGAAAAATAGTCTCGACAGTTTTATTTGAACTTTTTATTTATTTATATATAAACGTATAGTAACTGAATAATATATATGTACAACATACTTTTTATCTTTCTATGTGTGTGTGTGTGTGTGTGTGTGTGTGTGTGTGTGTGTGTGTGTGTGTGTGTGTGTGTGTGAAAAGGGGGGGGGAGTAAATCAAGTGTAAAATACTAGATTTTTACGATACACATACAAATATAAACAAGTGAACAGATTGAATCGTCGAAAGTTATGAAAACTATAATTTTGGACGAGTGTTTGCAAAGAATTGATATGGGAATGCAGAAATCCAAACAATGAAAGAGGGAGGCCATCAATGTCAGCAATACCCCTACGAATGACAGGAAAACACTATCCATACTTCTGGCAAGGTGTGTGTGTGTTTTTTTTTTATTATTATTCATTAACAACATAATTTTATAATGTCATAAAAG
This sequence comes from Mytilus edulis, assembly GCF_963676685.1. Classification (NCBI taxonomy): domain Eukaryota; kingdom Metazoa; phylum Mollusca; class Bivalvia; order Mytilida; family Mytilidae; genus Mytilus; species Mytilus edulis. Next base: position 12,768,194 of record NC_092349.1, on the reverse strand, counting down.
AACATTAGAATAAATTGGGCTTGATATCTAAAAAGGTGATACGTACATTAAGTAGATCATAACGGATCATAACGGCTTTATCAAAACCCACGACGGTAAAATTATTTTTATTGCACTGCAGTTATTTCAAAACGTTTCATGTGTTATGAATACTATTCTTGATATTTTTGTAGGTTCAAAAAGAAAACTATGCAGAGTGTGCAAAAAGAAAACAAGATCAAACTGCCCTACCTGCTGTGTTGCTCTATGCATTGGTGACTGTTTCCGCCGGTTTCACTCCATCAGATATTTTTAATGAACACATGCCGCGCATCATACACATTTGTCACTTATCATATTTTGTGGATTGATAACATTGAAATGATGTAAAATTGAATAAAACTGTCAATCAATAAAGGTGTCTCTGATATTCTTATATCCAAAACAGTTTTCCTTTTGTAAATCGAATCATTTTTCACTTTGCAATGTTCATTTTACTGCCGATCCTTTTTCATAACGTTCGCAAATTGACAAGTACCTGTTTCATTCCAATTTCGACGTTAAACACATTAACGTCATAAGTATCACTATTCTACTGACGTCAAACACATAAACGTTACAGTTTAAAAATAAAAATAACATTGTAAACTTTTAAGCTATATTTGTGTATCATTTTTTTACCACTTTTAGAATTAACTGTGGCCTAATGAATATGCATTCTGTTCACAAAAACTGTAAAAAACGGGTATATTTGCTTGAAAAAAATAGATTTTTTGAGGTGTGAAATCAAAAGTAATTTGGGACTCAGAGGGTTAACATACAGGATAAGAATATTCAGTTTTCCATGAGGATTTATTGTTGTCAGACAAATTGAGCAAGTGTTTCGTTTTTGGTTATTTTTGTTGGCTTTGCACATAACGGAGATAATCTCAGATAGTTTGATCGAATAGATTCCCTACGATGCCATGATATTCAGTAAATTTTTTTATTTGAAAGTGCTCAATTTGGAAACTAATTTTTAGAAAAATCATGCAGCAGCGTCACATATATGAAAGCATGAATATAACACTTGTTCCTGTTGAACACTTTGTAAAACTTTATTTTCAGTTTGTTTGGAACTAATATTATCCACTCTTTCTACATTTATAATGGTAGAATAATATCTAATAATCACAAGCCTTATATTATATTCATACATATACAGTCTGATTCCTCTACTTCCAAGTGAAACAAGTGATCGATACAAGTGAATCGACAGGAGAATAACTTATGTCTTATCTAACATATATATTTAGAAAATACAAATAATTACAACACCATTCTATATATTTATAATCTGGAAACAGCGAGAAACTACATAAAATAACACCATTTTAAGCTTTATATTTTATTTCTAGAAATTTACCTGTGACGTCACTTTTTGTGGCGCTTGTACATTTGTGTGAAGTACAGTTTATAATTCTTATGTGGTTTACTTATGAGCTCTTGTAAATTAATTTGCGTTATTATTCTGTGGTTTTCATGTTGTAATGTACTATAATATTGTTTATTTATGTTTTCTTGTGTTTATTTGTATTGTATGCCTGTGACGTATTGTTGTCTTTTAAGCGCTACTTTAACATTGCCATATAAGCGGGAGGTTAACCTAAACATGAAATCAGGTTCAATCCACCATGTTTTTTTTTCATAAAATGTCCTCTACCAAGTCAGGAACACATCGGTTGTTATCAAATAGTGTTTCTATGTATACTGGCATCTATATTTGTAACAGTACAGTGTTATGTTATTCCGTTGTTTTCTTCATATACTTGATGATTTTTTTTCAGTTTTGGTTTTTTAGACGCTTATTTTTTTTCAGTTAAATCGATTTATGACTATTGAAAAGCGGTATACTAATGTTGCCTGTATTTATCTGACAAAGATCTAAGTGTTTACTATAACTTTTAATTGCTTTACAAACGTATGTCAGACATTTTTTACAAAGGTGATTATTTTAGGCAATTCACATTTGTTTAAGATTATCAAAGTTATTGGTTTTAATTTTTATTGAGAATATGATATTTTCATTTTGGAAATGTTCATTTCTCGTTCGCTTTATCAAATTTATGTCTAAACATTTTTCATTAGGTCTTTCCACTTTCCCTTGGATTTTCTTCCGCCCCTTTTAATTCATCCCGGTTTTTTTGTTTCGCAAAATGCTACTTAGATAATTAGTACTAGTATATGATTTTGAACAGTTATTATGTTTTTTTAAACTGACACCATTTAACCGAACACATTCTTTGTACGATTTTTTGGTTTTTCATATGATCGCTTCTCCTTTGCAGTCGTAAATGAAACCGACAAATTGATATTTCCAAATTGCTTGTTACATCCTCAGTTTGTCAAACAATAATTTACCAAAGCGTTCCTGAGACTCCATATGACAGGTACATCCACTTATGTGTTTGATATGAGTGGCATTTATTACCAGTGGCGGATCCAGGGGGTGGTCCCACGGCGCACCGGACCACCCCCATGACGAACCTCAAAATTTTTTAAAGTGTCTATTTTTTCAATAACTAGCTAATTAACAAATTAACACTTAAGATTAATCCTTTCATCGCACTAATTGGTTATGGATTACCTGGATACCTGGAGGTGTCACAATGATAGAATACGGATCAATGCGTTTCACCTGTATATATTGTAATTAAATTGTCAAAACAGCTCGTCAATATGAAGAAGTTGACTTCTTATTTTGCAAGGTAAATACAAATTATTTTTGTATTTTAAAATGAAATTTCCATATATAATTGTCCAACTAACGGAGTCTCGGTTTTAAATTTCATGTATGTACATTTTGAAAAAAAAACAATCATTATGAATGAATTAAATTAAATTTGTTTATCTATCTCTTTGAGCCCCACCCCTTTTCCCCCAACATCAACAGCAATTCAAGCACTGAAGTTGGTACCCGCATTTGTACAAAGCGCAACATTTGATGAAATTAAACATTTTGTAGACTTTTACCATACTGATTTGCCGAGTCCATCTACAATGCCTTCCGAACTGCGTTTGTGGCAAAAGACTTGCGAGTCAATGCTTTCAAAACCAGAAACTGTAGCCGGTGCTCTGAAAGAATGTTGCAAAACAGACTTTCCAAATATTTCTGTTATCTTAAAAATCATATCTACCATGGGGGTGACGAGTTGCGAATGTGAGCGATCCAACAGTGAGTTATCACTTTTAAAAACCTACCTGAGAACAACTATGGGACAATCGCGTTTAAACGGACTTGCGAAAGAGTGATATGTATTGGCTAAAAAATCTAAACAAAATATTAGTCGCAACAAATTAAGTGATTGTAACTTTCCAGCTTTCATAATGTTCATATATTTTATATAAATCAGTCAACCAAGTTCCATATTTCCTCATCACTGTACCAACTCCAACTTCCCTTTTAACAGTTCTAATGGGTGTTTTATGGATCACAATTCTATCGAAATAAAGATCATATTCTACTGTCATCAAAGCATCGTCGATTTTGTGATCCAGCCATATGCATAGCTAGTATTATTAGTTACATAATGTACTAGTGACTTACTACGATATATTGATTGATTGTTTGTTGATAAACGTCCAGTGGCAAATATTTCATGCATGTTCAGGACGAGAACAAGTTAACAATAAATACAATAGGTATGTCTTGTATTAATAGAGGACTGCCACTGGAAAATGCGAGTTTATTGGATAGGAACCGAAATTGTGCCTTGCACCAGGCCACCAGATTTATCAAAGAGTTGTTGCAAATGTTCTTCACATGCAAAGATCGTGGCACTCTCTTAACAGGAGGCATCGGATTTAACGCTGACGTGGTTGCAAACTTGATACATTTCGCACAGCCAAACGGACGCCTCCCTTTGGCAATCGTTTTACCGCCAGTCGGAAGAAGACCAAGTGACCATGTTTTTATTCCATAGACACCCTTTTGGGTATACATGTGGGCAGTAAATTAGGGGGTGCAATTATAGCTGGAGTACTTATATGGAATTTATTGACTCCATTTATATCGTTTTAGGCACTAGCACACTGTGTAACAAATTTGTCTTATCTTAACATGTGGTATCACGGCTAATGTCTTATCAAAGTGATTTAGTCTTTTAAACTTGGTATTAATAACCTGCGGCTCTTTTCACAAAAAATCTTAAGAGTAAAACTACTCGTAAGTCATACAATTTTCAGTATAACTTACGATCAATTTTAATCGTTTTTGTGAAAAGAGTCGCAGCTTTCATTTGTCTATACAAAAACAAATACAAACAATAACAACTTGTTACCTTTGAATGTGTTTTATGAATTTATTACAATCGTTCATCATTAATTTCTTCTTCTGTTGAAACCTTTCAGATTTTTCCTCAATACCGTGTTGTTTTTAAAAAGGGACATTACTAACCGTGCATTGAAATAAGTTCAGGCTATTAACCTAATATGAAATAAACAGTCTTCACACGGTTGCTTTTAACCAATCATATTCCTAGAAATGTTTATGATAATGTTTCTGACTCGACTTTTTCTTTTTTTATTTCTATAATCTTATTGTAAAATTTCTTTGATTTTGTCCGAAGATATGGGATTTCGTAATAGTGATGCAAATATTTTGTTTACGATATTTCAATTTAAAACACTGTCCGATTTTTTTTATGATATTAATATTTGCAATTTAATTAAACACTCGCCACTCAAAGTTTGGTGCCTAGGCCTCTGTTTTTCTAAAAATGAGTCAGCGTATACTGCAGCGATAATATAATTATCAAATTAAGACATAACTCCAGCACGGCAAAAGTGACGCCACCTAAATTTGAACTTGATCTGTGTCTGGTGGTAATTAGTATTGTGTGTAAGTTTCATAATATTTGGTTGAGGTACATTTTCCATTTATAAAGAGTCATAACTTGAGAACGATGAAATTGACGCCATCCATACAAATTCACACTTGACCTGGGTTTGGAGGGTACTAATCAGTATGTATTAGATTCATAACACTTGGTTGAAACAAACCGTAAGTCAGAGAAAAGAAACTAGTTTTAGGACGTACGGACGGACCGGAGTAAAAATAACTGCCCTCTCCGCCGCTGCGGTGCATTAATATCGAAGAATAGCGGACGACACCTTGACCGAAAGGTGATCGAAAAGAAATACACATACGCCCAAGATGCGATGAAGATTTTATTTGAATGTATAACCAGATGCTCCACAGGGCGCAGCTATATACGACCGCAGAGGTCGAACCCTGAACAGTTGGGGCAAGTATGGACACAACATTCAAGCTTGATACAGCTCTGAATTTGGATTGTGATTAAATAGTTGACACAGCAAAGGTTTCTCTGACACAGAATGAATGTGGTTTAATGAACTTAAATTTTTTTTTTTGCTTTTGAGCATAACACTATGTTGTTGAATATCAATCCCCTCTGAAAAAAAATATTTGAAAAATGAAAAATTCTTTTTAACTTCTGAAATCTAAAATGAGAACAATTTTAGCCCACTCCCCCCCTCCCCCCCCCCCCCACCCCACCCTATTTTTTTTTAATCTCCCCCGTTTGCTTATTCCAAAAATAATCTCAATCCTAATTTCTAATGGAGTTGGCAAACAATAACTACTCATTTAAATACATCATAAAATAATAAATTTATAAAATAACATTCAGTCATGGTTAAAATTAATATTAATTAACAGTAACTTCTAAAAATAAAATTTACAGCTACACATCTCGAGACAATCATCATTTCTTAATGCATAATTTTCAAGCAGTGTAAGGGAGGTAATCAAGTTATCAAACATATATATATATATATATATATAACAGTGTTCTTTAAATTTTAACTGGATTACCTCCCCTTCACTGCTTTTAAGTTGTCTAAATAGTCCTTTAACCAGAAAAACCCTTGTTTTTCCCCTTTTTTGCCCTAATTGCTTAATGATTTGAGCCATAACCCTCACATAACCACCCCTTTGTAGTATGGAAACCTGTGGTATAATTTCAGAGAGATTTATACACTTAAACACAAGTTATTGACTGAAAACTTCAAAAATGCTTATTTGTGTCCCTTTTTCGGCCCCTCATTTATTGAACCCCCCTCTTCTTGGAGCAAGAACCCCAAGACTGAATTCCTTTCTAGCAAAAAACCTTGTAGTATAATTTCACTTAAACACAAGTTATGTCTGTTAACAAGAAAAATGCTTCTTTTTGGCCCTTTTGTGGTCCCTTATTTCTTAATGTTCAGAGATGTTAACCCAAAACTGAATCTAAGCCTTCCCTTTGTTATATGGAACCTTGTGGTACAATGTCAGAGATATCCATACAGTTATACATAAGTTATTGTCCCGAAACTACAAAAATGCTTGTTTTGGCCCCTTTTTGGCCCTTAATTCCTAGACTGTTTGCCCCATGACCCTTAAAATAATCATAACCTTCTACCTTATGGTATTAAACATTGTGGTACAATTTCAAAGCAATTGAAGTACTTATACACAACTTATTGTCCTGAAACTAGATAAATGTTTGTTTAAGGCCCCTTTGGGCCCCTAATTCATAAACCGTTGGGACCATTACCCCCAAAATGAATCCCAACCTTTCTTTTGTGGTAATAATCAATGTGTTAAAATTTTATTGATTTCCATTCCCTGATACTAAAGTGATTATCCGGAAACCATCCGTCTACGTACGACGCTGACGACGACGACGACGACAACGTGATACCAATATACGACCCAAAAAAAATCAATTTTTGCGGTCGTATAAAAACACAAAACCAAACAATAGTCAAAAAGATTACACATAATTGTAACTAAAGTCAGGGTGAATTAAGTTTCGAGAAAAAATTTCTGCTTTTAATAGCATAGTCATAGTAAAATTTTGAATTTGTTAAGCATGACATATGAGGAATATGCACTGCCACCAAGCAAGAATAACAAATGTTATCATAGTTTTCATAAAAAAAAAGTTGATTATACCTTGTATTAAGCTTCCAGTGGACACATCTAAACGGACAGTAAGTCATCAAAATGCCATTTTATGGATCAATAGAAACACTTATTTCTGGCTCCTGTGGAACATATTCAGCATCAATATTATCAATGCCTGAATTCAACAGATAATCATTTGTTCTGATCTTTGTATTTTAAGAACAATTACAATCGGGACGGACAAACGAAGAAACAAAAAAAAAGTAATCTAGAAATCAGTAAAAATTCGATGTTGGAACTCGTGCATCGTGTCGACAAAATTTATGGTATAACTTTGCTCCTTATTGTAAACACTCAAAAGCATCTATTATGAAAGAGATTTTGACACTTCAAAATTAACCAATTCTATGATTTGCATATGAATTGCATAAAACAAAATATAAATTCTATATTAGAAGATCAGGAACTAGTTAAAAGTGCAAAGAGACAAGTTGTAGGTCACTTACTAGGAGTATAGATGAAATGCAATTTGTACTTGTTTTGTAAAGTATGGGTAGCAGAATCTTAGGTGTGGTTTTGACAGGTGTGTTTACTATTTTTCTCTCTGTGAAGCGCATGGCCGTTAATGTAGAAGTATTTATTTTGTCATTGTAAAGATTTCACGTGTAATATGTAAGTTATACCACACGACATTGGCAGTGTGTTTTTTTCTTCTTCAAGGAAACGGCGTATTACTTTTAATTTCTAAATTATGTTTTTAAAAGTGATAAACGAACAACAACAAAATTCAAACATTTATTCAATTAAGGCATACAGTGTCTTTATGTCAGATAACTCCGTTTACACAGCATTAAAAAGGATAAAAGAGCATCTTGAATGACATGACGACACGCTTTCTATTTTATTTTCGATATTTTGTTCTTTTTGGAAAGTTAATAAAAAACAAGAATGTGTCCATAGTACACGGATGCTCCCATTTTCAATGATCAGTGTACCCTGAAATTGGGGTTTAAACTCTAATTTGGCATTAAAATTAGAAAGATCATGTCATAGGGAACATGTGTACTAAGTTTCAAGTTGCTTGGACTTCAACTTCATCAACAACCTTGACCGAAAACATTATCCTGAAGCAGGACAGATGGACGAACGAACGAACGAACGAACGGACAGACGAACGAACGAAAAGACAGACAAACGAACGAACAAACGGACGCACAAAGCAGAAAACATAATGTTCCTCTACTATTGAGATGGGTCATAAACATTCTTTAAAGATGTTAAGGTCCCCTGTAATTGCTTGACGGTATCCAAAATACGAAATTTGATTACTTCTTTAATAAAGGGTTACTGCTCACAAAGAATCTACTAAACAAATAATTACAAGCTTAAGTGGAGTTGAGATCATTTCTTCGAAACTTTAACGGACAAAATCCCGAGTTGGTTGGTATGTTCAAATGTTCGTAACCATAATCCCGAATTCTTCTTCGATTGTGGTGTAACTCATTAGAATCATCGCCGGCTTTGTACCAACAAGAGTACCACGACGGATGCCATGTGTGAATCAGGATCTGATTTGCTCTTCCGAGTCAACTGGATTGTTTGTTGCTCAGTCTTTAATTTTCTATGTAGTGTCATAAGCTATAAGGTATTATTGCAAAGAAACTCGACGAAACACAAGCGCTTTGCCTTTATTTAATGAAAACTCCAACAGAAGTATTCAGTATATACTATAATTTTTCTCAGAACAATTAGGTTATGCAAACTCCCTCAACAAAATTAAAACTTTTTTTGGACCTAATTATATCACAAAATATACGCATAATAAAATTGAGAAAGGAAATGGGGAATGCGTCAAAGTGACAACAACCCGACCGTAGAGCAGACAACAGCCGAAGGCCACCAATGGGTCTTTAATGTGGCGGGTAACTACCGCACCCAGAGGCGTCCTTAAGTTGGCCCCTAAACAAATCTGTATACTAGTTCAGCGATAATGGACGTCATACTAAACTCCAAATTATACCCAAGAAACTAAAATTAAAAATAATACAAGACTAACAAAGGCTAGAGGCTCCTGACTTGGGACAGGCGCAAAAATGCGGCGCGGTTAAACATGTTTATGAGATCTAAACCCTCCCCTATACATCTAGCCAATGTAGAAAAGTAAACACATGACAATACGCACATTAAAATTCAGTTCAAGAGAAGTCCGAGTCTAATGTCAAAATATGTAACCAAAGAAAATAAACAAAATGACAATAATACATAAATAACAACAGACTACTAGCAGTTTACTGACATGACAGCTCCAGACTTCAATTAAACTGATTGAAAGATCATGTCTGAAAACGCTATTGAAAATTTAAAATCATATATATTGTGGTGAACAAGTATAATTATTTAAAAAAAAAATATAGCAGAAACAAGCATACAATCCTTTATTTAGCCACTTTCCTCATAAACATTTATGTATTGTATAAATATTCAAAATTTTATTATGTAAAACAAACAACAGTGCACACGCCTTCTTTATATACCATTGATATTATGTTGATAGTCCTAAATATAAAGCTTCACTACAATTACATCCCAGCTCCTTTGTTCTAACAGGGGTGATCTGAGCCGGATCACTCCTACCAGATCACCACCCCGTATAACCCCGATACAAATGAAACCGGACGTTGACGCGTTCGAAGCGATAATCAGGACAATATTAAGGATGACAACAATTTGGAATGCCTCTCTAGAACTTATTTGAGTATATATAAATATGTCAATGAGCATGATAGTTTATTTATTCAATTATACAATTGTTGTTAGTTTTAGATATTGCATAGAACGATTGATAAAACTGCTAGATGCAAAACGCACAGACATGGTGCAATTTCATACGTTTTATGAGATAAACAATGCTGAATATCTTTTCGTGCATACACCTTTGCGTATTAATACCTTAAGCAATAACAAATAACTATACTTTGAATTACTACGTGCCTTCAAATGTTCCCTAGAACTAACAATAAACGCAATATCACAGTAAATAAGTTTTCTCTTACTGTATTGTTCGTTCCACTAAATGTGTCGCGTTCGTTGCGCGTTTTAAAAAAATCACTGTACAGTTCGTTGACAAAAACCGTCACAAATCACTTTCTTGTCAAGGTATTCGAGATGATGTCGGCGACCCTTTTTCTATATTTTATTGTAAATGTTTATCCGTTAAATTAGTCAAAATAGTTGAACTTAAATCACCAGTCACCCAAAGCCAAAACTGCAGTGTTTAACCAGCGTACATCTGATAGGAATGTTTCTATTGAAAATTGGGACTTTCAACGTTATTCCAGATGAAATGAACAGTTAATAAATATATTTCAGAGGAAATAAAGTTTCAAAAAGTACAGAACAGTCATTAAAACATTAATGACTTCCTTTTCACAATTTGAGGCTCTTCAAAATGCTGATGTTGGTCCAAATTCGCATAGACGAAAGCAGACATAGGAGCTCGTTGAACTTAGTTTGCCGAATGCCTTAGATGGCATTCCAACTGCTTTATCTATGGATGTTTTTTTTTTTAACTTTTTTTTTTTTACATATAAAGCTTGTGTGATGACCAGTGATACAACTTTCCACAAAAGTTTAAATGAAGTGGGTGAATAAAGCAATTATTATAGTCCAATGTACAACATTTAACAGTGAGGAAAACTTATACCATATAGTCGGCTATAAAAGACACCAATATAAACAAATGTGAAAAAATAAAAACGAGAAAACTAACGGTTATTTATTTATAACTTATGGATTAATTATCAAAGAAAAACAATATGACAGATCTATATAATCTATGTTATACAGGCCCATGACGTAGGACCGACACGAAAAAAATGCGGCGGGATTAAACATGTGAGCCCCCAACCCTCTCCTTAACCTGGGACACTGGTGTAACAGCACAACTTATAAAAAAAACATAAAAAAACCTGTACAGTTGAAATTGGCTCAACTCAAAATGTCGGTACAAGGCACAAAAACCATATACATAAAATATCGACAAAGGAGTAACTGAAGTAACTGATAGTTATTTCAAAGCGAATTAAAACTAAGAGGTAAATCATGTGTATCTAAAGTATTAGTCAGTGATTATGTTCCAGACCGTATGAGTATTTGGACCGTACGTGTACGGTCTGGGCCGTATGCGTACTTTTTCAAAATACTCATACGGTCGGACCGTACGCGTACGGTCTAACTTATATTAAGAAGTATACATAAAATATCGAAAAAGGACGAATGGGAATATACGATCCAATGTCTCGTGTACTTTACGAACCCTTGAAAAACTTTTTGAGAGGTCCATAAATGGCCTGTTGAAAGGCAACATTTGTGTCCTTATTCAATATACCTCATTTTATCCAGTGGCAGTAATTCCGGAGGGCCTCCTTCCAGGACCTACATGTAGTATGTGTTGCTACTTTGTGCTTATCTTGAACGTTAAGCAGCCAACAATCAGCTATTACGTACGCGTGTCATTAACAAATAAAGGGGTCCAGAAATTGTTAAGTATCAACTGTGAAACGTTTCAATTTTTTATTGATAACTATTAAGACATGATAAAAGAAATAAAGCAAATGTCTATGGTTAGGTTGATGGGTGATGATTGATGCTTTGCTCAATTGCATAATTTACCTTTTTTACATGTACAAAATACCTCCAACAGTGTTTCGACAATACAACGGATATTATGGGTTGCTGTCTCCATGTTATGGTGGTAAATTATTTATTTTTTAAACATGCATATTGGTTATAATCATATCAAAGCATTATTTCATACACGCAAAATTCATTGAAAAACGCAATATTGTGTCAACGAAGCGTACAGTATAAAAAGATGTAATGACAACGAAGCGTACACAACATGAAAATAAAGACACTTTAAAACGTGTATTTTTTTGTTTCTAGACACAACACAAACATACGACCTTTATAAGTTTGTTAATTTTAACTATGAAATTTTCAAAAATGTATGTTATAAAAACTATGAGGTACAAGAAACATTAAGTTTTGAATATTTAAAAATACCAAGCACGTTTTATCATTGATATCGTCGTGCGTTATTTGATGTTTGTATATAAAAATTCAACATATTTGAAAAGCCTTTTAGTAACTAATGAGTATTATGGCAAAGAATATATTGGAGCAAAATATCCGAAGAATAGATATTGGATTTTCTTTAAAAGTATTAATTTCTTACTGTCTGAACTCAGTGTTACACGATGTGTTCGATTCGAACGCGTCAACGTCCGGTTTCATCTGTATCGGGGTTATACAGGGTGATCACACCAGTTTAAGTTTCTTTGTTATGCACGCTTTCCTTTGTTCTGTAACATTTTGGCGGGAATGTCAAATCCAGTATAAAACTTATGATTAATTATACGGAGAAGACTATCTATCAAAATTCACGTAGAAAAAATCAAGTGTATATGCTGGGATTCGAACTCAAGACCTTTAGCATATCAAGCCACGACACATACCATTTCACCAGGACGACTGGATACGAACTATCAGAAATTTAACATACTTAAAGGAAGCAAGATATTTTTATAACTGGGGCGAGTTGTCAGACTTTGACTCAGTGGCGTTTAAACCCTTTTCGTTAAATAAATGAGTTGTCAGACTGAATGTTGAATTTGAGTTTACACTTTTTTAAAGTTGGGCGAGTCGGTTACAAGAGTGGGGCGATTTTTTCATAAAGTGGCGATATATTGTGGGCCGATTGGCCAGTGGGGCGAGTTTACATTGTTTGATATCTACTCATCGTGTTTACTTAGGGGGTCATAAAGGGTATACATCATATAGTAATATATAAAGTATATAATAATGGCTGTGTGGCGTTCTAAATTAGACTTTATGAATTGTAAATGGTTTTTCGTCTAATCTAAAACAGCTGGGATGTAACATAGTTATCCCATTCGGACTTGGTGTGTCAGTGTAAGATCACCCTCTTACAAACAAACAAGGAAATACAGGTACAACTAACAATCATTCAATACACTTAATATAATGATCTATTGCTTATAGTTTCTGAGAAAAAGACATAACCAAGACATAACCAAGTAAACATTGTTTCATATCGATAAGGCCGTTAGTTTTCTCGTTTGAATTGTTTGACATTGTCATTTCGGGGTATTTTATATCTGACTATGCGGTATGGGCTTTGCTCATTGTTGAAGGCCGTACAGTGACCTATAGTTAATTTCTGTGTCATTTTGGTCTCTTGTGGAGAGTTGTCTCATTGGCAATCATACCACATCTTCTGTTTTTTATAAACATTGACCAATGAAACATGAACCATGAAAATGAGGTCAAGAACAGTTGAACCATGTCAGAGAGACATATACACTTTGAAATCAATCTATGCATTAAATGTAGTTGACCTATTGCTTATAGTATCTACGAAACAAACATAACCATGAAAACATAACATTGACCAATGAACCACCAAAATGAGGTCAAGGTAAGATGACACCTGCCAGACAGACATATACAGCTTACATACAACAAATCGATATAAAGTTGACCTATTGCTTATAGTTTTAGAAAAAAATAGACCAAAACACTAAAACTAAATATTGAGCAATGAACCGTGAAAATGAGGTCAAGGTCAAATACAACCTTCAGGACTAACCTGTACATCATCAAATATTTCCATACCTTTTTTTGTCGAAAAAATATTTTTTGATAAGACGGCGTATACTAATGAAAAACTTCAGATTCAAGTAGCCATCAGAATTATAAAATTAACAAGTGCATCCAATCAATCGTATATCTTTGAAAAACCAACAACTCTAAAATTCAAAGGTAACTAGCATTGGTATATCATTACCAATAAGATATATAGAGGTGTCATAATGAGAAACCCACAAAAAAGAATGTTGATGCATCAACAAAAATAACATTGCAGAATATTGTGCATCTTTTTTTCTACTTGTCCTTTATCAGATTTCGAAACTTCTTGTAGTCAGTTCGTATATATATTTAACAGTGGTTCATACTATCTTTCGTTAACGTACACAACTGTAACAGTAAATGTTAACATTAATTTAATTATTTACACTAGTGAAACTGAAGCCAGTTGAATTATGATTATCGTATTCAAAGATATATCAAATTGGTAGTTTCAGAGGATTTTTTTCATACAAAGTACTTCTGTTGTGTATTTCATTTGTTGCACCACCAATGGTTATTAAAGAAAGACAACTCAACTCATTATATACCTCTACCTTATTGGCTTTTAAACTAAAAGTTATTGACAGAAATAAGGACATAAAATATGGTATCGACTTTAATATAAAAAAAACCTACCCAAAACCAATCCCCTTGCTATGCTATACAAAACCTAAACATGCTTGTTTACTGATAAAAAGGAAGCAGGTTAGTATTTACAACTCGCACTGCATAGATACATGTATGCAATCCAAAATGATATTAATGTGCGAAATGAGGTGATATAATTCTCAAATTTCACAGGTCGCAAAGTTAAATTATTACAACAGAGACTATGTAGACATACATCCTCAATAAATAAAACCTGTTCGATTTGAAATAGTATAATGCTAAAATTCCAAAGTTGATGAATGTTAAGTAACCATTGTAGTATTATTCACACTTTTCAAAATTGACGAATGTTTAATAAGTATCCATTGTGGTATAATTCAAATTTTCAAAGTTGACGAAGATTGAGTAATATTACATTCCAAATGAATAGCACTGTTAGATTTGAACAGGTCTAGGTATTAAATTTCAAAGGTTGCATATTCTAATTATTAACAACAGATGCTGAGCATTATAACATTCCAAATGAATAGCACTTTTAGATTTGAACAGGTATAATCTATTTTATTTTAAATCAAACGTGTGATAAACAATTACAACAGAGACTCTGTATTTATACATACCTTGTCTTTCTATGTTGTGACGTTACACTATTGTTTTAGATAAGGGTGAATGCTGTACGTTTAAAATCGCTGCATTTGTTAGCACATGTCCTTAGTCAGGAATCTGATGTTCAGTAGTTGTCGTTTGTTGATTTGGTTCATAAGTGTTTCTTGTTTCTCGTTGTTTTATATAGATAAGACATGCAGTTGGTTTTCCCGTTTGAATGGTTTAATATAAGTCATTTTGGGACCCTTTATGGCTTGCTGTTCGGTGTAAGCTTAGGCTTGGTGTTGCAATGTACAGAAGTGAAAAGTTAAAACTTTTGTACAAATAGAATGGCCGCAAAAAAAAACGTAATTTATCAAGGAACTTCTAAATAGTTTTAACACTGCAATAATTAATTTGACAAAAAACGAAAACGATGAAAAGACAAACAAAAGTGTACAAAGTACTACATAGAAAACAAGACTGAACGTCTGTATACAATTGTAGAAATTTGTATGTTACTTACTGGAAGCTGAGAATTTGTGATTGTTTCTGAACTTAAATATTCAAATATTTTCTTGAAATTGTTGGAGTCTCCTTTAATAACATGACCAAAAGGATGATATTTAAACTTTGATGGTTAACAGTAGCGTGTATACTGTTATTTTCCCCTGTACTTCTGAGTGGATTTGTACAGCCATGACATGGACTGTGCAATATAATAAAAAATACTCTGCGAAACTCAACTTTTTTCCCTCTTTATTCAATGAAAAATGTAACATACGTATCAAATAATGGTGAATATATTTTAATTTCCTTCAGAACAATTAAGTTATTAAACTCCCTCAACAATATAGATTAGAAAACAAAATTTTGACCCATCTATATTACAATATATATGCATGTCTGTAAATGCTATTGAGAATTTTAAATCATATGTATCTTAGTGAACAAGTATAATTATTTAAAACTAGAGGCTCTAAAGAGCCTGTGTCGCTCACCTTGGTCTATGTGCATATTAAACAAAGGACACAAATGGATTCATGACAAAATTGTATTTTGGTGATGGTGATGTGTTTGAAGTTCTTACTTTACTGAACATTCTTGCTTCTTACAATTATATCTATAATGAACTTTGCCCATTAGTAACAGAGAAAAATATTTGGTAAAAATTTACATAAATTTACCAAATTAATAAAAATTGTTAAAAATTGACTGTAAAGGGCAATAACTCCTTAAGGGGTCAATTGACCATTTAGGTCATGAGGACTTATTTGTAGATCTTACTTTGATGAACATTATCGCTGTTTACAGTTTATCGTTATCTATAATAGTATTCAAGATAATAACCAAAAACAGCAAAATTTCTTTAAAAATTACCAATTGGAGGGCAGCAACCCAACAACCGGTTGTCCAATTCATTTGAATATTTCAGGGCAGATATATATTGACTTGATTAACAATTTAACTCCTTGTCAGATTTCCTCTAAATGATTTGGGTTTCAGAGTTATAAGCAAAAAACTACATTTTACCCCTGTTCTATTTTTAGCCGTGGTGGCCATCTTGGTTGAATGGCCAGGTCATCGGACACATCTTTCAAACAAGGTACCTCAAAGATGATTGTGGCCAAGTTTGAATTAATTTGGCCCAGTAGTTTCAGAGGAGAAGATTTTTGTAAAAGATAACTAAGATTTACGAAAAATGGTTAAAAATTGACTATAAAGGGCAATAACTCCTAAAGGGGTCAACTGACCATTTCGGTCATGGTGACTTATTTGTAAATCTTACTTTGATGAACATTATTGCTGTTTACAGTTTATCTCTATCTATAATAATATTCAAGATAACCAAAAACAGCAAAATTTCCTCAAAATTACCAATTCAGGGGCAGCAACCCAACAACAGGTTGACCGATTCATCTGAAAATTTAAGGGCAGATAGATCTTGACCTGATAAACATTTTTACTCCGTGTCAGATATCCTCTTAATGTTTTGGTTTTTGAGTTATAAGCCAAAAACTGCATTTTACCCCTATGTTCTATTTTTAGCCGTGGCGGCCATCTTGGTTGTTTGACCGGGTCACGCCACACATTTTTTAAACTAGATACCCCAAAGATGATTGTGGTCAACTTTGGATTAATTTGGCCCATTAGTTTCAGAGGAGAAGATTTTTGTAAAAGATTACTTAGATTTATGAAAAATGGTTAAAAATTGACTATAAAGGGCAATAACTCCTTAAGGGGTCAACTGACCATTTCGGTCATGTTGACTTATTTGTAAATCTAACTTTGCCGAACATTATTGCTGTTTACAGTTTATCTCTATCTATAATAATATTCAAGATAATAACCAAAAACGGCAAAAATTTCCTCAAAATTACCAATTCAGTTATTGAAATTCTTGACAATACCGTCCGGTATGGGCTAATTTTACTATTTGAAATGAACGATCTCGAGCATGCGCAGTTACGCATTGTTGTTCCTCTTTGCCGCTTCGAAGATGGTAGTGGGTTACAGAAAGCCACAATACAGGTGAGTGGAGTAATTTTAAGTTGCCCATCTTGAAAGTAAGATAGCCAAAACTCACCCGATTCGTGTGGTATAATTTTTTTGAACAATTATTAATCGCCCACAGATGGGCAAGCTTTTGAAGTGGCCGCGAGGCCCTTCTTTTTGTGTCAAACTCGCAACTTTAGCCCAAAAAATTGTTAAAAACAACTTTGCAAGCTTTCTAAATAAAATATAAACGTGCTGCTCGTTTTTTTCACGAAAAAAATCAGTATTTTCCTCTATTTTGACAAAGAAAGATTTGTACAAGTTGTGTTTTTATGATGTGAAACATGGGCGAGGGGTCTCATAAAGGCGTACACAAGTCACAACCAATTTCAGAAGCAGTGATCACTGGTGATCCTCAAAACATGTCTACAACTCAAAGACCTGGGTTTATAGTGGACCCGGATTCGTTATGTTATGGTAGACCCCCTCCAAAAAAAGGGGGGGGTCACCCGGTGTCATATTTATATAGAGGCATATACAGCCCTCAGAACACATTTATTCTTCCCCTTGGCTACAATGCATTTTTTAGTTAAAGTCAAATTGAATTAAAAAATTTGCACCGCTACAAACATGAAATAAATTTAACTGCTTTAATATAGACCATTATTATTCTGATAAAATATATACTTGTCCCAGGACAATCCATCAGTGCTTTTTCTTTTGAGGGCCCTATTAGCATGCCAATGGTAGGATTTGAATCTTGAATAAATGAGGAAGGCTAATTTCTACCCTACTTTCATTTTGGCCAAATCACTACTTTCACTTCCAACAATAATTTTTTTCCACATGTTTTACTTATTTCAATATAAATGCAACTGATAGGACCACTTTAATAGTAAACATTTCAAAGAAAACAGTAGACAGATTACTTGGGAAGAAATACCCTATATAATAATTGGTAACTATATTCCTAGACCACGAACAAAGGGAATTAATTTTGATCTGAGGCCTACAGCTACATCAAGTGAAATTTTGGAAAGAAGTACAAATGTACAAACCTAAGATAAAAAAACATATTGATAAATTTAGTAAAGGTTCTCAGGCTGTCTGTATCCGATGACGCTTGGTGTTAGTCCAAATAATTATGAGGTATTGAAAGGCTTTTACATTTTTTTTTGCTTTAAAGCCTTTCAGCTATGTATCACAAACTGTGTGTGACCCTCAAAATGTCACACAATAAATCATTTGGTCATACAAACCCTAAAACAGTGGGTCACATATTAATGCTTTTAGCACGGCCACCAGAAATTTCCACATTTTTCCTTCATAAGACCCTCAAAAATTATTTTACTAAATTTGTATCTATTTTAAATTTGCATGTACCAGACTCAGACATTGGGCTTGTGACTCAAGGCAGACTTTTGCAAGGCAAAATATGTATACCTTTAGAACATGTACATTGTTTGTAATTGTTTACATTTTTCTGTCAGTTAAATTTTTGGCCTTTTTAATTCAATGTAATTTATCCTAAATATTAGTTGAAAAAGCTCAACTCATCAGATGATCATCATGTATGTTTCAGTAATATTCATACATCATGTACATTGTACTTGCAAACTTTTCAAAATTTTGTGAGCTTGCATATGTAAAGTGTATCAAGAAAATTTCATCTTTTCACTGCTTGACTCGTCATGTAAAAAAAAAATCTGTAGTGAGAATCCTGATAATGGTCATCCTCCTTTAACAATGTATATTGTCACAAGTGTTTTAATCAACAGTACTAACTATATTGTTTAAGCTTAAACATCCTTTGAAATCATTTGAATATCTGTTTTAAATATCATTGTTTATATAATAGAGTATGAAAATTCAGGTCAACAAATCTCATGAGGGAATTTGAAAGAAAGCAGGTCTTGAAATTTTGTTTATATTCTATAGATCTAAAACTTATTTTGATTAAAACATGTAAAAGACTATTTATTGACCTCACTTTGAATTTGTGTTATCCGAATTTTTGAAATCAATGTTTATAGTTGAATTGTCTTTCAGAAATGGTCTACCAGTATTTGACACGAGAAGTCCTAGGTACAGTAGGACTAGCTTTCTTGCATGTTTGTCAGAGGGATGACCCTAGTAAAAAGGTCTGACATTCCATACCTGATAATGAAAGAAAACACCAGAAACTATTTACTGAGGTGATTTTAAATAAACTAAATGGGATTTCATATATGAACATAATTAGTCCCTGATTCATAAAAATTGTACAGTATATTTAAAGTACAATAAAATTAAATCACTTAGTCTAGTGTTTTATTTATACTACTAGTACTTTTAAATTGATGATTATTAAAGAAAGACAACTCTTACTTCCAACATTTCTGGACAAAATGTTACTTGAATCAGTGATTTACGATCACCCATTTCAGTCTAACTGATATATACAAGTATGTACAAGTATTTATATACATGTATAAACTTGTAAGGTTAAAAAAATAAGCTAGTTTTCGATTTTACCTGTATAAGACTGATTTTTTTGTGGATCGAATCAGTCAATCTAATGATTTACCTTTATTTCACTTTCAATGTTGACATTCTTTTCTAATAACTGATTAATAGCCTAACACACATCAACCATGCATAATCCATTTCTAGCTAAGGGTTTAATTGAAGATCACATGAATAGGGATTCAATGAGGTTGAATTATTCACTTGCAAGTGTCTTAATTCATCATCAGTGTTTCTGAGCTTAATCACAAGTCAGAAACATGAAATTTTACCTCTGCCAAATGATAAATCATATGTCAGCATTTTTTTTTAATTGCTGCATTAAAAATATCAGAAAATACCATGACATATAACAAGAAGAGATATATACAAAATGTATAAAAACTAGAAGGAGATTTTTTTCCATGCCACATTAATGGACATGATGTATGCATAATGTTTTGTTTTACATACATTGTACATCAACATTTATTATATACATGTACAATAATATGTACTTTTTTCTTTCAGGAACAATGATAAACAAGTGAACTGATGGTTTAAAACTACCAAAGTGTGAAGTAATGAACAAAAGAGTAACGTGAAGTCAGACAATACAACCTGAGGTGTCAGAATTTGTGCAAAATTTTGTTATTTGCAGATACATGGATTTTGTCAAAATATGAACTAAAACACTGGGATAAAATTGTTATTTTTTTCATAGAAAAGATCCGGTTGTGTTCCATAAATGTATTTTTAAAAAATAATGAATTTAAGAATTAAAATCTATATTTGTTTACTGAGTTTATTGCTGCCCAAAAAGAGGTTATTGTCTCTACTTTTCTACAATTTATTAGGGGGAATTAGGGGCCAAAAAAGAGCCCAAATAAGAATTATTCTTGGTTTTCGCACAATAACTTTAGTATAAGTAAATAGAAATCAATGACATTTAAACACAAGGTTTATGAACACAAAAGGAAGGGTTGGGATTGATTTTGGGAGTTGAGATCCCAACAGTTTAGGAATTGGGGGCCAAAAAGGGGCCCAAATAAGCATTTTTCTAGGTTTTCGCACCATAACTTTAGTATAAGTAAATAGAAATCTATGAAATTTAAACACAAGGTTAATGACCATAAAAGGAAGGTTGGGCTTGGTTTTAGGAGTTTTGGTCCCAAAAGTTTAGGAATAAGGGGCCAAAAGGGTCCAAAATTAAACTTTGTATGATTTCATCAAAAGTTGAATAATTGGGGTTCTTTGATATGCCGAATTTAACTGTGTATGTAGATTCTTAATTTTTGGTCCCATTTTCAAATTGGTCTACATTAAGGTCCAAGGGTCCAAAATTAATCTTAGTTTGATTTTAACAAAAATTGAATCCTTGGGGTTCTTTGATATGCTGAATCTAAAATTTTACATAGATTTTTGATTATTGGTTCAGTTTTCAAGTTGGTCCAAATCGGGGTCCAAAATTAAACTTTGTTTGATATCATCAAAAATTGAGTAATTGGGGTTCTTTGAAAAGCCAAATCTAACTGTGTATGTAGATTCTTAATTTTTGGTCCCGTTTTCAAATTGGTCTACATTAAAGTTCAAAGGGTCCAAAATTAAACTAAGTTTGATTTTAACAAAAATTGAATTCTTGGGCTTCTTTGATATGCTGAATCTATTTTTGATTATTGGCCCAGTTTTCAATTTGGTCCAAATCAGGAGCCAAAATTATTATATTAAGTATTGTGCAATTGCAAGAAATTTTCAATTGCACAGTATTCAGCAATAGCAAGAAATCTTCAATTGCACAGTACTGTGCAATCGCAAGAAATTATAATTGCACAGTATTGTGCAATAGCAAAAAATCTTCAATTGCACAGTATTGTGCAATAGCAAATATTTTCAATTGCACAGTATTGCACAATAGCAAGAAATATCTAATTGCACAATATTGTGCAATAGCAAGAAATTTTCAATTGGAGTTATCTTTCTTTGTCCAGAATAGTAGTTGAATCAACTTAAATCATTGTTTTATACAATATACAATGTATATTCACTTTTACTACCAACTGATAAATTAAAACAATCTTTACCATTCAGTGATAACAAGCACTTTTTTTACATTTTAATATTTTATGATGTATTTAAATGAGTAGTTATTGTTGAAAACTCCATTAGAAATTTGAATTGAGATCAGTTTTGGAATAAGGGAAAGGGGGATGTGAAAAAAAAAATTGGGGGGAGGGGGGGGGGGTTTAATTTTTCTCATTTCAGATTTCATAAATAAAAAGAAATTTCTTCAAACATTTTTTTGAGAGGATTAATATTCAACAGGATAGTGAATTGCTCAAAGGCAAAAAACAGATTTTAAGTTTATTAGACCACATTCATTCTGTGTCAGAAACCCATGCTGTTTCAACTATTTATTGATTATGGGCCAAGTTTTCAAGTTGGTCCAAATCGGGGTCCAAAATTAAACTTTGTTTGATTTCAACAAAAATTGAATATATGGGGTTCTTCAATATGCTGAATCTAACCATGTATTTAGATTTTTAACATTTGGGCCCGGTTATCAAATTGGTCCACATTGAGGTCTAAAGGGTCTAAAATTGAACATTATTTGATTTCATCAAAAATTGAATTCTTGGGGTTGTATGATATGTTGAATCTAACCATGTATTTAGATTTTAAATATTGGACCATAAGTGGTAAATGTCCAATTTAAAATTTTTAAGTTTTTAAGTTTAAGTTCTTAGACCACATTCATTCTGTGCCAGAAACCTATGCTGTGTCAACTAGTTAATCACAATCCAAAGGAGAAGGTAAGGATTCATTTTGGCCTCAAATTTCAGTTTCATTTGACGAAGATTTTGACCACTTTTTAAACACTTAAGTGTCTATTTTACTTGATTCAATTAGTTTATGTGAAAGATTTTAACTGATTTAGTCATTGAAAACGATCCGATTCCAGCTCAAATATGACAAATCTACCAAATATGCTGAAAAATGTCACTTTACAGATGGTTTTTGTCAAAAATGAAAGTGGCCGCATCCGTGTTCATCCACAACCTTTATATATGTTATGTATTATCATAAAATACAACTTACATTTCAATATTAAGGATGAACACGAATGCGGCCACTTTCGTTTTACACGGAAACCGTCTAAAATTTAACTAAAATGCTAGAATTTTGAAGATTTCAGTAATTTAGCATGACTTAATGGCGCTACAACCCAATATATGTGCATTGTATAGTCAAAAACAGCCCATATTTATGTGGCAGAAGCATTCAACTATCCAATAAATAACTAAAAGTTTACATTTTAACAATTTTGTAACACTGTTATATTTTGGGGCCAAAAAGGGGTCTTACCGGACCTACTCCTTTGTGCTGAATCCAGCTTGAATGTTGTGTCTATACTTGCCCCAACTGTTCAGGGTTCAACCTCTGCGGTCGTAAAAAGCTGCGCCCTGTGGAGCATCTGGTTTTACATGCATAGACCACATTCATTCGGTTTCGGAAACCTTTACTGTGTCAAATTTTAATCACAATCGAAATACAAAGCGGTATCAAGCTTGAACGTTTTATCAAATATTGTTCAGCCTTCAGGGTTCAACATCTGCAGTCGTATCAAGATGTGACGTCTGGCTCATTTCAATTTTTGTTGTGTGAATTTCCACGATTATGAGTAATATGTTTACTATTTGGTATATTGGTTCCTTGCAATGTCTACATGCCTATCAGACAGGGTTTACCTGACCTCAACTTCATTTCAGATAACTTTGATACTGTAGGTAAACTGTATTTGATTTGTGAAATGATTGTAAGGCACACTTGACCGTTGGCAGGTTTCATGTGACCTTGACCACAAGGTTCCATATCACAAATATAAGGCTGGGATTGAGTTTAAAGCTAATTGCTCAAAACATACAGGAATCCAGGACCAAAGACCGGCATTTTTTGTAGTTTCCAGACAGTAACTTGTGTTTAAGAATATCTATCTAAAATTGTACTACATGTACAAAGAGAAGGCTGGGATTGAGTTTGAGGGTAATTGTTCTAAGGCGGGTACTATATATATTATTTTATTTCCTGTATTAAGATATAGCTTCACCTTTATATCTTTTCAACTAGTTAAGATGGCCACAGAAAAGACATTAAGAATCAAGATAATTTGTATATGCCCGTTTACGGAACATATTGTGTTATTCAGTTGACTGTCTGTCCGTCCGTCGTCAACATGTTGGACATTAACTTTAAAACCCATTTACCAATTTTCATAAAACTTTGTTTTTTATCTATTGACGTGAGCTCCCTTTTGTTTTATTTGATAAATATATTTTACGTTTCCGAGTTGATTTTTTTTCATTAAAAAGAATGCTTTCACCAACTTGCGAGATATTGGTGAATTGTTTATTTCTTTGACAAGAACTCCCTTTTGATTTTTATAAATTTTATATTTCACGTTTCTAAGTTACAGAGTCATATATTTGTCAGAAAAAGGGATTTCTCAAGATTTGGACAAAAACTAAAAAATGCTTTCAGCAGTTCTCATGAAACTTTGTAGTCCGAGATTACTCTGCAAGACGTGATCCCACGGCCCAAGCTTGTCTGGCAAAACAACCGTTGGACGTCAGAGTAATCTCGGACTAGAAACTTTGGTGAATAGTTTATATCTGTTGATGTTTATAATTTTATAAATTTTAGATTTTACATTTCTGAGTTGTGGGGTTTTATTCACTTAAAAAAAGGTGGGATTTTCCCGTTTTCGAACAATAACTAAACAATGCGTCAGCAAATGTTATGAAATTTTGGTGAATTGTTTATATCTATTAATGTAATCTCCTGTTTGATTTTTATAAATTTCAAATTAAATTTATTCTATGAAAATGTGACGGGCGTATCATGATGCGCTCATGTCATTACTGTAAATGTTTATTGATTTATAGCATACAAAACAAGAATGTGTCCAAAGTACACGGATGCCCCACTCGCACTATCATTTTCCATGTTCAATGGACCGTGAAATTGGATAAAAAATATAATTAGGCATTAAAATTAGAAAGATAATATCATAGGGAACATGTGTCCTAAGTTTCAAGTTGATTGGACTTCAACTTCATCAAAAACTACCTTGACCAAAAACTTTAACCTGAAACATGCACTTTCATTTTCTATGTTCAGTGGACCGTGAAATTGGGGTCAAAAGTTTAATTTGGCTCTAAAATTAAAAAGATCATATCATAAGGAACATGTGTACTAAGTTTCAAGTTGATTGGACTTCAACTTCATCAAAAACTACCTTGACCAAAAACTTTAACCTGAAGGGGGACAGACGGACGGACGAACGAACAGACAGACAGACGGACGAACGGACGGACGAACGGACGCACAGACCAGAAAACATAATGCCCCTCTACTATCGTAGGTGGGGCATAAAAATAAAGCACTGTAAAAAAGTTTGGAAGTTGAAAGAATGGCATGTACTTTATAATAATAATTGTCCAGGTGGGATGCTAAAAACAAGAATAGGCTTCATATTTTAAAAAAATTGGGACAAAAAAAACTACAATACACCAGTTGAAAGGAGGGCATAAATGTTTTACTT
Source organism: Mytilus edulis (assembly GCF_963676685.1). Lineage (NCBI taxonomy): Eukaryota > Metazoa > Mollusca > Bivalvia > Mytilida > Mytilidae > Mytilus > Mytilus edulis. The sequence continues at coordinate 12,742,782 of NC_092349.1, read as the reverse complement.
ATCTTAATACTACTAACAGACATGGTCTATTTTGACATTTCCCTTCAGTAAAAATATTAATAAAAAAAAATCCCTAAAAGGCTTAATCAAATCAGTCATGGTCAGTGCATAATTATAGCAAAACTGTTTTTATGTTTACCGGACAGGGATAGATAAAAGTAGGGATGTGGGATTAAAAAAATGGAAAAGGGGGGATGGGGGCTTGGAATGTGTAATTCAAGAAATGAAAGCTTAAAGGGAGAGAGTTTCAAAATAACAGCGATTTAGCACCCCCCCTCCACTCATGTATATCAAACAAAAGCCTGATGGTGTACCACCAATAAAGTTTTGTTTTCAGCCTTTATGAGATTTAAGAGGAAGGGATAGGGGGGCTTATCGAGGTCGTTTTTTTTTAAGCTCAGGATTTCGGGATCCGGGATTTCTTTTTCCGAATTTCGGGATGTCGGGATTTTAATTTATTTAAATTCGGGACCTCGGGATTTCGTGTTTTTAAGCCCGGGTTTCGGGATCAGGACCCTTCCTAACCCCCCTCATTTATTGACCTATAAATTATATTGTTGCTCTATCGGCTATCTATGATAAGCTCGTACATTTCACGAAAATTATTGAATGAGGAAAGCAGTCGACATGTAATCTAAATTTCTTTGTTGTTAAATAAAAGGCAGTTACTATTTTGCCGGCACTGTGTGAAATATCTTAGTTCAAACCGGCAAAATAGCCTATTTCTATAGAAATGGCTATTTTACCGACACCATTAATTTAGTGTCATTTTGCCGGCGCTGGAAAAATAGAATATATTAAGTTAGCAGAGGGACATTTTATCATTATGTATAAATGATAATAAATTAATTAAAATTAATGAAAACTAATAGAGACAAGTCCCGTTAGAATAGTAAGTCCCTGGTAAGCGGAAGTCAAGGTGAAAACTATTTTATTTAAAGATATGGTATACCAATCAAATAGCTAGCTATTATTTCAAAAGCAATATTTTTTGGAGCTATGCGGTTGTCTATATTTGTATATATATTTTTTTTTATCAAATTTATGATGATGCAACATATTTCTATATTAATTAGGTCAGTTATATCACAGACATATAATACATGCAATTATTTAATTAATTGTATTATATGTCTCTGGTTATATTAATCAGAGCTGGTCAAATATCATATTTGCTATTTTGCCGATGCCCGATAAAAAGCCTTTGCTTTCATATAATTATGTTTCCCCCTATTATAAAATCAAGAATTAATGAGTTTGTGATGTTTCCACAAACTGATCAAGAAATTACTTCAGTAGACTGACGTTTAACGCCATTTCAACTGGTACCGTATGAGGACGTCGTCAAACCGGGAACCGAAACGTTCAAGTTCAAGGCCATCATTAGCTCATACCGACCGTTAATATTTGTATATTCCGAAGGCATACTGAATGTTTTACGGAGGGGACCAACCTACAGGTACATCCACTTATGTGTTTGATATGAGTGGCATTTATTACCAGTGGCGGATCCAGGGGGTGGTCCCACGGCGCACCGGACCACCCCCATGACGAACCTCAAAATTTTTTAAAGTGTCTATTTTTTCAATAACTAGCTAATTAACAAATTAACACTTAAGATTAATCCTTTCATCGCACTAATTGGTTATGGATTACCTGGATACCTGGAGGTGTCACAATGATAGAATACGGATCAATGCGTTTCACCTGTATATATTGTAATTAAATTGTCAAAACAGCTCGTCAATATGAAGAAGTTGACTTCTTATTTTGCAAGGTAAATACAAATTATTTTTGTATTTTAAAATGAAATTTCCATATATAATTGTCCAACTAACGGAGTCTCGGTTTTAAATTTCATGTATGTACATTTTGAAAAAAAAACAATCATTATGAATGAATTAAATTAAATTTGTTTATCTATCTCTTTGAGCCCCACCCCTTTTCCCCCAACATCAACAGCAATTCAAGCACTGAAGTTGGTACCCGCATTTGTACAAAGCGCAACATTTGATGAAATTAAACATTTTGTAGACTTTTACCATACTGATTTGCCGAGTCCATCTACAATGCCTTCCGAACTGCGTTTGTGGCAAAAGACTTGCGAGTCAATGCTTTCAAAACCAGAAACTGTAGCCGGTGCTCTGAAAGAATGTTGCAAAACAGACTTTCCAAATATTTCTGTTATCTTAAAAATCATATCTACCATGGGGGTGACGAGTTGCGAATGTGAGCGATCCAACAGTGAGTTATCACTTTTAAAAACCTACCTGAGAACAACTATGGGACAATCGCGTTTAAACGGACTTGCGAAAGAGTGATATGTATTGGCTAAAAAATCTAAACAAAATATTAGTCGCAACAAATTAAGTGATTGTAACTTTCCAGCTTTCATAATGTTCATATATTTTATATAAATCAGTCAACCAAGTTCCATATTTCCTCATCACTGTACCAACTCCAACTTCCCTTTTAACAGTTCTAATGGGTGTTTTATGGATCACAATTCTATCGAAATAAAGATCATATTCTACTGTCATCAAAGCATCGTCGATTTTGTGATCCAGCCATATGCATAGCTAGTATTATTAGTTACATAATGTACTAGTGACTTACTACGATATATTGATTGATTGTTTGTTGATAAACGTCCAGTGGCAAATATTTCATGCATGTTCAGGACGAGAACAAGTTAACAATAAATACAATAGGTATGTCTTGTATTAATAGAGGACTGCCACTGGAAAATGCGAGTTTATTGGATAGGAACCGAAATTGTGCCTTGCACCAGGCCACCAGATTTATCAAAGAGTTGTTGCAAATGTTCTTCACATGCAAAGATCGTGGCACTCTCTTAACAGGAGGCATCGGATTTAACGCTGACGTGGTTGCAAACTTGATACATTTCGCACAGCCAAACGGACGCCTCCCTTTGGCAATCGTTTTACCGCCAGTCGGAAGAAGACCAAGTGACCATGTTTTTATTCCATAGACACCCTTTTGGGTATAAATGTGGGCAGTAAATTAGGGGGTGCAATTATAGCTGGAGTACTTATATGGAATTTATTGACTCCATTTATATCGTTTTAGGCACTAGCACACTGTGTAACAAATTTGTCTTATCTTAACATGTGGTATCACGGCTAATGTCTTATCAAAGTGATTCAGTCTTTTAAACTTGGTATTAATAACCTGCGGCTCTTTTCACAAAAAATCTTAAGAGTAAAACTACTCGTAAGTCATACAATTTTCAGTATAACTTACGATCAATTTTAATCGTTTTTGTGAAAAGAGTCGCAGCTTTCATTTGTCTATACAAAAACAAATACAAACAATAACAACTTGTTACCTTTGAATGTGTTTTATGAATTTATTACAATCGTTCATCATTAATTTCTTCTTCTGTTGAAACCTTTCAGATTTTTCCTCAATACCGTGTTGTTTTTAAAAAGGGACATTACTAACCGTGCATTGAAATAAGTTCAGGCTATTAACCTAATATGAAATAAACAGTCTTCACACGGTTGCTTTTAACCAATCATATTCCTAGAAATGTTTATGATAATGTTTCTGACTCGACTTTTTCTTTTTTTATTTCTATAATCTTATTGTAAAATTTCTTTGATTTTGTCCGAAGATATGGGATTTCGTAATAGTGATGCAAATATTTTGTTTACGATATTTCAATTTAAAACACTGTCCGATTTTTTTTATGATATTAATATTTGCAATTTAATTAAACACTCGCCACTCAAAGTTTGGTGCCTAGGCCTCTGTTTTTCTAAAAATGAGTCAGCGTATACTGCAGCGATAATATAATTATCAAATTAAGACATAACTCCAGCACGGCAAAAGTGACGCCACCTAAATTTGAACTTGATCTGTGTCTGGTGGTAATTAGTATTGTGTGTAAGTTTCATAATATTTGGTTGAGGTACATTTTCCATTTATAAAGAGTCATAACTTGAGAACGATGAAATTGACGCCATCCATACAAATTCACACTTGACCTGGGTTTGGAGGGTACTAATCAGTATGTATTAGATTCATAACACTTGGTTGAAACAAACCGTAAGTCAGAGAAAAGAAACTAGTTTTAGGACGTACGGACGGACCGGAGTAAAAATAACTGCCCTCTCCGCCGCTGCGGTGCATTAATATCGAAGAATAGCGGACGACACCTTGACCGAAAGGTGATCGAAAAGAAATACACATACGCCCAAGATGCGATGAAGATTTTATTTGAATGTATAACCAGATGCTCCACAGGGCGCAGCTATATACGACCGCAGAGGTCGAACCCTGAACAGTTGGGGCAAGTATGGACACAACATTCAAGCTTGATACAGCTCTGAATTTGGATTGTGATTAAATAGTTGACACAGCAAAGGTTTCTCTGACACAGAATGAATGTGGTTTAATGAACTTAAATTTTTTTTTTTGCTTTTGAGCATAACACTATGTTGTTGAATATCAATCCCCTCTGAAAAAAAATATTTGAAAAATGAAAAATTCTTTTTAACTTCTGAAATCTAAAATGAGAACAATTTTAGCCCACTCCCCCCCTCCCCCCCCCCCCCCCCACCCCACCCTATTTTTTTTTAATCTCCCCCGTTTGCTTATTCCAAAAATAATCTCAATCCTAATTTCTAATGGAGTTGGCAAACAATAACTACTCATTTAAATACATCATAAAATAATAAATTTATAAAATAACATTCAGTCATGGTTAAAATTAATATTAATTAACAGTAACTTCTAAAAATAAAATTTACAGCTACACATCTCGAGACAATCATCATTTCTTAATGCATAATTTTCAAGCAGTGTAAGGGAGGTAATCAAGTTATCAAACATATATATATATATATATATATAACAGTGTTCTTTAAATTTTAACTGGATTACCTCCCCTTCACTGCTTTTAAGTTGTCTAAATAGTCCTTTAACCAGAAAAACCCTTGTTTTTCCCCTTTTTTGCCCTAATTGCTTAATGATTTGAGCCATAACCCTCACATAACCACCCCTTTGTAGTATGGAAACCTGTGGTATAATTTCAGAGAGATTTATACACTTAAACACAAGTTATTGACTGAAAACTTCAAAAATGCTTATTTGTGTCCCTTTTTCGGCCCCTCATTTATTGAACCCCCCTCTTCTTGGAGCAAGAACCCCAAGACTGAATTCCTTTCTAGCAAAAAACCTTGTAGTATAATTTCACTTAAACACAAGTTATGTCTGTTAACAAGAAAAATGCTTCTTTTTGGCCCTTTTGTGGTCCCTTATTTCTTAATGTTCAGAGATGTTAACCCAAAACTGAATCTAAGCCTTCCCTTTGTTATATGGAACCTTGTGGTACAATGTCAGAGATATCCATACAGTTATACATAAGTTATTGTCCCGAAACTACAAAAATGCTTGTTTTGGCCCCTTTTTGGCCCTTAATTCCTAGACTGTTTGCCCCATGACCCTTAAAATAATCATAACCTTCTACCTTATGGTATTAAACATTGTGGTACAATTTCAAAGCAATTGAAGTACTTATACACAACTTATTGTCCTGAAACTAGATAAATGTTTGTTTAAGGCCCCTTTGGGCCCCTAATTCATAAACCGTTGGGACCATTACCCCCAAAATGAATCCCAACCTTTCTTTTGTGGTAATAATCAATGTGTTAAAATTTTATTGATTTCCATTCCCTGATACTAAAGTGATTATCCGGAAACCATCCGTCTACGTACGACGCTGACGACGACGACGACGACAACGTGATACCAATATACGACCCAAAAAAAATCAATTTTTGCGGTCGTATAAAAACACAAAACCAAACAATAGTCAAAAAGATTACACATAATTGTAACTAAAGTCAGGGTGAATTAAGTTTCGAGAAAAAATTTCTGCTTTTAATAGCATAGTCATAGTAAAATTTTGAATTTGTTAAGCATGACATATGAGGAATATGCACTGCCACCAAGCAAGAATAACAAATGTTATCATAGTTTTCATAAAAAAAAAGTTGATTATACCTTGTATTAAGCTTCCAGTGGACACATCTAAACGGACAGTAAGTCATCAAAATGCCATTTTATGGATCAATAGAAACACTTATTTCTGGCTCCTGTGGAACATATTCAGCATCAATATTATCAATGCCTGAATTCAACAGATAATCATTTGTTCTGATCTTTGTATTTTAAGAACAATTACAATCGGGACGGACAAACGAAGAAACAAAAAAAAAGTAATCTAGAAATCAGTAAAAATTCGATGTTGGAACTCGTGCATCGTGTCGACAAAATTTATGGTATAACTTTGCTCCTTATTGTAAACACTCAAAAGCATCTATTATGAAAGAGATTTTGACACTTCAAAATTAACCAATTCTATGATTTGCATATGAATTGCATAAAACAAAATATAAATTCTATATTAGAAGATCAGGAACTAGTTAAAAGTGCAAAGAGACAAGTTGTAGGTCACTTACTAGGAGTATAGATGAAATGCAATTTGTACTTGTTTTGTAAAGTATGGGTAGCAGAATCTTAGGTGTGGTTTTGACAGGTGTGTTTACTATTTTTCTCTCTGTGAAGCGCATGGCCGTTAATGTAGAAGTATTTATTTTGTCATTGTAAAGATTTCACGTGTAATATGTAAGTTATACCACACGACATTGGCAGTGTGTTTTTTTCTTCTTCAAGGAAACGGCGTATTACTTTTAATTTCTAAATTATGTTTTTAAAAGTGATAAACGAACAACAACAAAATTCAAACATTTATTCAATTAAGGCATACAGTGTCTTTATGTCAGATAACTCCGTTTACACAGCATTAAAAAGGATAAAAGAGCATCTTGAATGACATGACGACACGCTTTCTATTTTATTTTCGATATTTTGTTCTTTTTGGAAAGTTAATAAAAAACAAGAATGTGTCCATAGTACACGGATGCTCCCATTTTCAATGATCAGTGTACCCTGAAATTGGGGTTTAAACTCTAATTTGGCATTAAAATTAGAAAGATCATGTCATAGGGAACATGTGTACTAAGTTTCAAGTTGCTTGGACTTCAACTTCATCAACAACCTTGACCGAAAACATTATCCTGAAGCAGGACAGATGGACGAACGAACGAACGAACGAACGGACAGACGAACGAACGAAAAGACAGACAAACGAACGAACAAACGGACGCACAAAGCAGAAAACATAATGTTCCTCTACTATTGAGATGGGTCATAAACATTCTTTAAAGATGTTAAGGTCCCCTGTAATTGCTTGACGGTATCCAAAATACGAAATTTGATTACTTCTTTAATAAAGGGTTACTGCTCACAAAGAATCTACTAAACAAATAATTACAAGCTTAAGTGGAGTTGAGATCATTTCTTCGAAACTTTAACGGACAAAATCCCGAGTTGGTTGGTATGTTCAAATGTTCGTAACCATAATCCCGAATTCTTCTTCGATTGTGGTGTAACTCATTAGAATCATCGCCGGCTTTGTACCAACAAGAGTACCACGACGGATGCCATGTGTGAATCAGGATCTGATTTGCTCTTCCGAGTCAACTGGATTGTTTGTTGCTCAGTCTTTAATTTTCTATGTAGTGTCATAAGCTATAAGGTATTATTGCAAAGAAACTCGACGAAACACAAGCGCTTTGCCTTTATTTAATGAAAACTCCAACAGAAGTATTCAGTATATACTATAATTTTTCTCAGAACAATTAGGTTATGCAAACTCCCTCAACAAAATTAAAACTTTTTTTGGACCTAATTATATCACAAAATATACGCATAATAAAATTGAGAAAGGAAATGGGGAATGCGTCAAAGTGACAACAACCCGACCGTAGAGCAGACAACAGCCGAAGGCCACCAATGGGTCTTTAATGTGGCGGGTAACTACCGCACCCAGAGGCGTCCTTAAGTTGGCCCCTAAACAAATCTGTATACTAGTTCAGCGATAATGGACGTCATACTAAACTCCAAATTATACCCAAGAAACTAAAATTAAAAATAATACAAGACTAACAAAGGCTAGAGGCTCCTGACTTGGGACAGGCGCAAAAATGCGGCGCGGTTAAACATGTTTATGAGATCTAAACCCTCCCCTATACATCTAGCCAATGTAGAAAAGTAAACACATGACAATACGCACATTAAAATTCAGTTCAAGAGAAGTCCGAGTCTAATGTCAAAATATGTAACCAAAGAAAATAAACAAAATGACAATAATACATAAATAACAACAGACTACTAGCAGTTTACTGACATGACAGCTCCAGACTTCAATTAAACTGATTGAAAGATCATGTCTGAAAACGCTATTGAAAATTTAAAATCATATATATTGTGGTGAACAAGTATAATTATTTAAAAAAAAAATATAGCAGAAACAAGCATACAATCCTTTATTTAGCCACTTTCCTCATAAACATTTATGTATTGTATAAATATTCAAAATTTTATTATGTAAAACAAACAACAGTGCACACGCCTTCTTTATATACCATTGATATTATGTTGATAGTCCTAAATATAAAGCTTCACTACAATTACATCCCAGCTCCTTTGTTCTAACAGGGGTGATCTGAGCCGGATCACTCCTACCAGATCACCACCCCGTATAACCCCGATACAAATGAAACCGGACGTTGACGCGTTCGAAGCGATAATCAGGACAATATTAAGGATGACAACAATTTGGAATGCCTCTCTAGAACTTATTTGAGTATATATAAATATGTCAATGAGCATGATAGTTTATTTATTCAATTATACAATTGTTGTTAGTTTTAGATATTGCATAGAACGATTGATAAAACTGCTAGATGCAAAACGCACAGACATGGTGCAATTTCATACGTTTTATGAGATAAACAATGCTGAATATCTTTTCGTGCATACACCTTTGCGTATTAATACCTTAAGCAATAACAAATAACTATACTTTGAATTACTACGTGCCTTCAAATGTTCCCTAGAACTAACAATAAACGCAATATCACAGTAAATAAGTTTTCTCTTACTGTATTGTTCGTTCCACTAAATGTGTCGCGTTCGTTGCGCGTTTTAAAAAAATCACTGTACAGTTCGTTGACAAAAACCGTCACAAATCACTTTCTTGTCAAGGTATTCGAGATGATGTCGGCGACCCTTTTTCTATATTTTATTGTAAATGTTTATCCGTTAAATTAGTCAAAATAGTTGAACTTAAATCACCAGTCACCCAAAGCCAAAACTGCAGTGTTTAACCAGCGTACATCTGATAGGAATGTTTCTATTGAAAATTGGGACTTTCAACGTTATTCCAGATGAAATGAACAGTTAATAAATATATTTCAGAGGAAATAAAGTTTCAAAAAGTACAGAACAGTCATTAAAACATTAATGACTTCCTTTTCACAATTTGAGGCTCTTCAAAATGCTGATGTTGGTCCAAATTCGCATAGACGAAAGCAGACATAGGAGCTCGTTGAACTTAGTTTGCCGAATGCCTTAGATGGCATTCCAACTGCTTTATCTATGGATGTTTTTTTTTTTAACTTTTTTTTTTTTACATATAAAGCTTGTGTGATGACCAGTGATACAACTTTCCACAAAAGTTTAAATGAAGTGGGTGAATAAAGCAATTATTATAGTCCAATGTACAACATTTAACAGTGAGGAAAACTTATACCATATAGTCGGCTATAAAAGACACCAATATAAACAAATGTGAAAAAATAAAAACGAGAAAACTAACGGTTATTTATTTATAACTTATGGATTAATTATCAAAGAAAAACAATATGACAGATCTATATAATCTATGTTATACAGGCCCATGACGTAGGACCGACACGAAAAAAATGCGGCGGGATTAAACATGTGAGCCCCCAACCCTCTCCTTAACCTGGGACACTGGTGTAACAGCACAACTTATAAAAAAAACATAAAAAAACCTGTACAGTTGAAATTGGCTCAACTCAAAATGTCGGTACAAGGCACAAAAACCATATACATAAAATATCGACAAAGGAGTAACTGAAGTAACTGATAGTTATTTCAAAGCGAATTAAAACTAAGAGGTAAATCATGTGTATCTAAAGTATTAGTCAGTGATTATGTTCCAGACCGTATGAGTATTTGGACCGTACGTGTACGGTCTGGGCCGTATGCGTACTTTTTCAAAATACTCATACGGTCGGACCGTACGCGTACGGTCTAACTTATATTAAGAAGTATACATAAAATATCGAAAAAGGACGAATGGGAATATACGATCCAATGTCTCGTGTACTTTACGAACCCTTGAAAAACTTTTTGAGAGGTCCATAAATGGCCTGTTGAAAGGCAACATTTGTGTCCTTATTCAATATACCTCATTTTATCCAGTGGCAGTAATTCCGGAGGGCCTCCTTCCAGGACCTACATGTAGTATGTGTTGCTACTTTGTGCTTATCTTGAACGTTAAGCAGCCAACAATCAGCTATTACGTACGCGTGTCATTAACAAATAAAGGGGTCCAGAAATTGTTAAGTATCAACTGTGAAACGTTTCAATTTTTTATTGATAACTATTAAGACATGATAAAAGAAATAAAGCAAATGTCTATGGTTAGGTTGATGGGTGATGATTGATGCTTTGCTCAATTGCATAATTTACCTTTTTTACATGTACAAAATACCTCCAACAGTGTTTCGACAATACAACGGATATTATGGGTTGCTGTCTCCATGTTATGGTGGTAAATTATTTATTTTTTAAACATGCATATTGGTTATAATCATATCAAAGCATTATTTCATACACGCAAAATTCATTGAAAAACGCAATATTGTGTCAACGAAGCGTACAGTATAAAAAGATGTAATGACAACGAAGCGTACACAACATGAAAATAAAGACACTTTAAAACGTGTATTTTTTTGTTTCTAGACACAACACAAACATACGACCTTTATAAGTTTGTTAATTTTAACTATGAAATTTTCAAAAATGTATGTTATAAAAACTATGAGGTACAAGAAACATTAAGTTTTGAATATTTAAAAATACCAAGCACGTTTTATCATTGATATCGTCGTGCGTTATTTGATGTTTGTATATAAAAATTCAACATATTTGAAAAGCCTTTTAGTAACTAATGAGTATTATGGCAAAGAATATATTGGAGCAAAATATCCGAAGAATAGATATTGGATTTTCTTTAAAAGTATTAATTTCTTACTGTCTGAACTCAGTGTTACACGATGTGTTCGATTCGAACGCGTCAACGTCCGGTTTCATCTGTATCGGGGTTATACAGGGTGATCACACCAGTTTAAGTTTCTTTGTTATGCACGCTTTCCTTTGTTCTGTAACATTTTGGCGGGAATGTCAAATCCAGTATAAAACTTATGATTAATTATACGGAGAAGACTATCTATCAAAATTCACGTAGAAAAAATCAAGTGTATATGCTGGGATTCGAACTCAAGACCTTTAGCATATCAAGCCACGACACATACCATTTCACCAGGACGACTGGATACGAACTATCAGAAATTTAACATACTTAAAGGAAGCAAGATATTTTTATAACTGGGGCGAGTTGTCAGACTTTGACTCAGTGGCGTTTAAACCCTTTTCGTTAAATAAATGAGTTGTCAGACTGAATGTTGAATTTGAGTTTACACTTTTTTAAAGTTGGGCGAGTCGGTTACAAGAGTGGGGCGATTTTTTCATAAAGTGGCGATATATTGTGGGCCGATTGGCCAGTGGGGCGAGTTTACATTGTTTGATATCTACTCATCGTGTTTACTTAGGGGGTCATAAAGGGTATACATCATATAGTAATATATAAAGTATATAATAATGGCTGTGTGGCGTTCTAAATTAGACTTTATGAATTGTAAATGGTTTTTCGTCTAATCTAAAACAGCTGGGATGTAACATAGTTATCCCATTCGGACTTGGTGTGTCAGTGTAAGATCACCCTCTTACAAACAAACAAGGAAATACAGGTACAACTAACAATCATTCAATACACTTAATATAATGATCTATTGCTTATAGTTTCTGAGAAAAAGACATAACCAAGACATAACCAAGTAAACATTGTTTCATATCGATAAGGCCGTTAGTTTTCTCGTTTGAATTGTTTGACATTGTCATTTCGGGGTATTTTATATCTGACTATGCGGTATGGGCTTTGCTCATTGTTGAAGGCCGTACAGTGACCTATAGTTAATTTCTGTGTCATTTTGGTCTCTTGTGGAGAGTTGTCTCATTGGCAATCATACCACATCTTCTGTTTTTTATAAACATTGACCAATGAAACATGAACCATGAAAATGAGGTCAAGAACAGTTGAACCATGTCAGAGAGACATATACACTTTGAAATCAATCTATGCATTAAATGTAGTTGACCTATTGCTTATAGTATCTACGAAACAAACATAACCATGAAAACATAACATTGACCAATGAACCACCAAAATGAGGTCAAGGTAAGATGACACCTGCCAGACAGACATATACAGCTTACATACAACAAATCGATATAAAGTTGACCTATTGCTTATAGTTTTAGAAAAAAATAGACCAAAACACTAAAACTAAATATTGAGCAATGAACCGTGAAAATGAGGTCAAGGTCAAATACAACCTTCAGGACTAACCTGTACATCATCAAATATTTCCATACCTTTTTTTGTCGAAAAAATATTTTTTGATAAGACGGCGTATACTAATGAAAAACTTCAGATTCAAGTAGCCATCAGAATTATAAAATTAACAAGTGCATCCAATCAATCGTATATCTTTGAAAAACCAACAACTCTAAAATTCAAAGGTAACTAGCATTGGTATATCATTACCAATAAGATATATAGAGGTGTCATAATGAGAAACCCACAAAAAAGAATGTTGATGCATCAACAAAAATAACATTGCAGAATATTGTGCATCTTTTTTTCTACTTGTCCTTTATCAGATTTCGAAACTTCTTGTAGTCAGTTCGTATATATATTTAACAGTGGTTCATACTATCTTTCGTTAACGTACACAACTGTAACAGTAAATGTTAACATTAATTTAATTATTTACACTAGTGAAACTGAAGCCAGTTGAATTATGATTATCGTATTCAAAGATATATCAAATTGGTAGTTTCAGAGGATTTTTTTCATACAAAGTACTTCTGTTGTGTATTTCATTTGTTGCACCACCAATGGTTATTAAAGAAAGACAACTCAACTCATTATATACCTCTACCTTATTGGCTTTTAAACTAAAAGTTATTGACAGAAATAAGGACATAAAATATGGTATCGACTTTAATATAAAAAAAACCTACCCAAAACCAATCCCCTTGCTATGCTATACAAAACCTAAACATGCTTGTTTACTGATAAAAAGGAAGCAGGTTAGTATTTACAACTCGCACTGCATAGATACATGTATGCAATCCAAAATGATATTAATGTGCGAAATGAGGTGATATAATTCTCAAATTTCACAGGTCGCAAAGTTAAATTATTACAACAGAGACTATGTAGACATACATCCTCAATAAATAAAACCTGTTCGATTTGAAATAGTATAATGCTAAAATTCCAAAGTTGATGAATGTTAAGTAACCATTGTAGTATTATTCACACTTTTCAAAATTGACGAATGTTTAATAAGTATCCATTGTGGTATAATTCAAATTTTCAAAGTTGACGAAGATTGAGTAATATTACATTCCAAATGAATAGCACTGTTAGATTTGAACAGGTCTAGGTATTAAATTTCAAAGGTTGCATATTCTAATTATTAACAACAGATGCTGAGCATTATAACATTCCAAATGAATAGCACTTTTAGATTTGAACAGGTATAATCTATTTTATTTTAAATCAAACGTGTGATAAACAATTACAACAGAGACTCTGTATTTATACATACCTTGTCTTTCTATGTTGTGACGTTACACTATTGTTTTAGATAAGGGTGAATGCTGTACGTTTAAAATCGCTGCATTTGTTAGCACATGTCCTTAGTCAGGAATCTGATGTTCAGTAGTTGTCGTTTGTTGATTTGGTTCATAAGTGTTTCTTGTTTCTCGTTGTTTTATATAGATAAGACATGCAGTTGGTTTTCCCGTTTGAATGGTTTAATATAAGTCATTTTGGGACCCTTTATGGCTTGCTGTTCGGTGTAAGCTTAGGCTTGGTGTTGCAATGTACAGAAGTGAAAAGTTAAAACTTTTGTACAAATAGAATGGCCGCAAAAAAAAACGTAATTTATCAAGGAACTTCTAAATAGTTTTAACACTGCAATAATTAATTTGACAAAAAACGAAAACGATGAAAAGACAAACAAAAGTGTACAAAGTACTACATAGAAAACAAGACTGAACGTCTGTATACAATTGTAGAAATTTGTATGTTACTTACTGGAAGCTGAGAATTTGTGATTGTTTCTGAACTTAAATATTCAAATATTTTCTTGAAATTGTTGGAGTCTCCTTTAATAACATGACCAAAAGGATGATATTTAAACTTTGATGGTTAACAGTAGCGTGTATACTGTTATTTTCCCCTGTACTTCTGAGTGGATTTGTACAGCCATGACATGGACTGTGCAATATAATAAAAAATACTCTGCGAAACTCAACTTTTTTCCCTCTTTATTCAATGAAAAATGTAACATACGTATCAAATAATGGTGAATATATTTTAATTTCCTTCAGAACAATTAAGTTATTAAACTCCCTCAACAATATAGATTAGAAAACAAAATTTTGACCCATCTATATTACAATATATATGCATGTCTGTAAATGCTATTGAGAATTTTAAATCATATGTATCTTAGTGAACAAGTATAATTATTTAAAACTAGAGGCTCTAAAGAGCCTGTGTCGCTCACCTTGGTCTATGTGCATATTAAACAAAGGACACAAATGGATTCATGACAAAATTGTATTTTGGTGATGGTGATGTGTTTGAAGTTCTTACTTTACTGAACATTCTTGCTTCTTACAATTATATCTATAATGAACTTTGCCCATTAGTAACAGAGAAAAATATTTGGTAAAAATTTACATAAATTTACCAAATTAATAAAAATTGTTAAAAATTGACTGTAAAGGGCAATAACTCCTTAAGGGGTCAATTGACCATTTAGGTCATGAGGACTTATTTGTAGATCTTACTTTGATGAACATTATCGCTGTTTACAGTTTATCGTTATCTATAATAGTATTCAAGATAATAACCAAAAACAGCAAAATTTCTTTAAAAATTACCAATTGGAGGGCAGCAACCCAACAACCGGTTGTCCAATTCATTTGAATATTTCAGGGCAGATATATATTGACTTGATTAACAATTTAACTCCTTGTCAGATTTCCTCTAAATGATTTGGGTTTCAGAGTTATAAGCAAAAAACTACATTTTACCCCTGTTCTATTTTTAGCCGTGGTGGCCATCTTGGTTGAATGGCCAGGTCATCGGACACATCTTTCAAACAAGGTACCTCAAAGATGATTGTGGCCAAGTTTGAATTAATTTGGCCCAGTAGTTTCAGAGGAGAAGATTTTTGTAAAAGATAACTAAGATTTACGAAAAATGGTTAAAAATTGACTATAAAGGGCAATAACTCCTAAAGGGGTCAACTGACCATTTCGGTCATGGTGACTTATTTGTAAATCTTACTTTGATGAACATTATTGCTGTTTACAGTTTATCTCTATCTATAATAATATTCAAGATAACCAAAAACAGCAAAATTTCCTCAAAATTACCAATTCAGGGGCAGCAACCCAACAACAGGTTGACCGATTCATCTGAAAATTTAAGGGCAGATAGATCTTGACCTGATAAACATTTTTACTCCGTGTCAGATATCCTCTTAATGTTTTGGTTTTTGAGTTATAAGCCAAAAACTGCATTTTACCCCTATGTTCTATTTTTAGCCGTGGCGGCCATCTTGGTTGTTTGACCGGGTCACGCCACACATTTTTTAAACTAGATACCCCAAAGATGATTGTGGTCAACTTTGGATTAATTTGGCCCATTAGTTTCAGAGGAGAAGATTTTTGTAAAAGATTACTTAGATTTATGAAAAATGGTTAAAAATTGACTATAAAGGGCAATAACTCCTTAAGGGGTCAACTGACCATTTCGGTCATGTTGACTTATTTGTAAATCTAACTTTGCCGAACATTATTGCTGTTTACAGTTTATCTCTATCTATAATAATATTCAAGATAATAACCAAAAACGGCAAAAATTTCCTCAAAATTACCAATTCAGGGGCAGCAACCCAACAACAGGTTGACCGATTCATCTGAAAATTTCAGGGCAGATAGACCTTGACCTGATAAACATTTTTACCCCACATCAGATTTCCTCTAAATGCTTTGGTTTTTGAGTTATAAGCCAAAAACTGCATTTTACCCCTATGTTCTATTTTTAGCCGTGGCGGCCATCTTGGTTGGTTGACCGGGTCACGCCAAACATTTTTAAAACTAGATACCCCAAAGATGATTGTGGCCAAGTTTGGATTAATTTGGCCCATTAGTTTCAGAGGAGAAGATTTTTGTAAAAGATTACTTATATTTATGAAAAATGGTTAAAAATTGACTATAAAGGGCAACAACTCCTAAAGGGGTCAACTAACCATTTCGGTCATGTTGACTTATTTGTAAATCTACTAGTAACTTTGCCGAACATTATTGCTGTTTACAGTTTATCTCTATCTATAATAATATTCAAGATAATAACCAAAAACAGCAAAATTTCCTCAAAATGACCAATTCAGGGGCAGCAACCCAACAACGGGTTGACCGATTCATCTGAAAATTTCAGGGCAGATAGATCTTGACCTGATAAACATATTTACCTCATGTCAGATTTCCTCTAAATGCTTTGGTTTTTGAGTTATAAGCCAAAAACTGCATTTTACCCCTATGTTCTATTTTTAGCCGTGGTGGCCATCTTGGTTGGTTGACCGGGTCACGCCACATATTTTTTAAACTAGATACCCCAATGATGATTGTGGCCAAGTTTGGTTCAATTTGGCCCAGTAGTTTCAGAGGAGAGGATTTTTGTAAAAGTTAACGACGACGGACGACGGACGACGACGACGACGACGGACGCCGGACGCAAAGTGATGGGAAAAGCTCACTTGGCCCTTCGGGCCAGGTGAGCTAAAAACCATTAGCAGAAATAAGTATATAATCCTTTACTTAGCAGCTTTCTTTGTAAATATTTATGTATTGTATAAATATTCAAAATATTTAAGATCTAAATATTGTTATGTAAAACAAAAAATATAGAATTATTTGTATTCAAATATTTGTTGAATCACAGATATAATCATAATTATTAAATTAAATTGAAATTCTAAAAAGCAAAATGAAATTTAACACTATTTAAAAATATTTCAAAATAAATCTGTAGACCAGATCAGACCAGAATTCAATTTGTAATTTTTAAAAGATAACAGTATATATACAGTTTTCAAATGAATTTGAACTGTTCTTAAATAAAATAAAAGTATTAAAATGCAAAAATTCTTTATATTAAGGCACCTTTATATATTGATGTTATTTATTATTTCTCGGGAATTTCATACAACATTAAAACCAGTTATTTAAATACCAAAGTTAATTGGCGATTTTGAAAGGTGAAGATTCATTTTAGTTCCTCATTATTTGAATTGTGTTAGTTTGAAAGGTAGGGCCAAGACATTATAAGCACCCACAATACATTCATATAATATTTGTGTGTATTTACATACTCAAATGTATGTAAAAGTTCTACCTCCTGCAGTCTCATTTTGTTTGCTTTTGTATCAGTTTATTACATATTTCTATCCGTGTTTGTCCGCATGTCCATGAACTTTCATCATATGATCTGCATATCTATAAGAAAAAAAATAAGCTTTAGATACTGGGACTTTAATTTTGCTAAAATGGTACCATGATCAAGACAAAACTATTTCTATTTCACACCCCTACACAATTAAATATCTTGATGATGGGAGTTTTTAACGACCTTGACTGGCTATACAGCCCTCGCACAGTCGGTGTTTTAATATTTTGTATTAAACTATCATTTCCTAAATCCATGGGTTACTGGTTGTCAAATAATCGTGATAATACAGTTGCTATTGTTAGACCTAATAATTAAAATGTATTTACAATTAACAATTAACAGAGATGTGTTTAAAACAAATGTTCTATTGTAATATGAAAGAAATGGAAATAGAAATAAGGAGATGCAGTATGAGTGCCAATGAGGCAACTCTTCATCCAAGTCACAATTTGTAAAGGAAATGATTACAGGTCTAAGTACTGTCTTCAACATCGAACAGTAATCTATAAAGGCCCCTAAAAATGTAAAACCATTCATTGATATTTTTTACCACATATCAATTCTCAATCTAACTTACTTTTCGTGCCAATCAGCAGCCATGTCTCTCTTACAGGATTCTGTGTGGGCTAACTTGTAGAGTACCTAGTTATAACAGATAAAACACATATAGCACATTCAATAATATCATAAAATTATTCTTTATTTAAAGTACGCATTGAGAGAAATCTGTATATGTATAATCTTTTTTCTAAGTAACAAAGAGGAGAGTGGTCTGAGTAGTTACTAGTGTAATCACTGGCCACTCAACACTGAGGTTGTGAGTTTGAACTCCCCGTGTGCGGGTGCACTTTACTCCAATCTTAATTGACTAGGATTAAGAGTTTTCCTATCGAAGGTCGGTAGTTTTCTCTTGGAATTCCGGCTTTCTCAACCAATAAAAAGTGGCCGCCACGAAATAGTCAAAAAGCGGTACTTAGACCACTCGGTCTCTGAGGTCCCTTTGAACATTATAAGGTAAGAAGTTAAATAATGTTGCACATATTTTTCAGATTCATTAATGTTTTACCCTTAGTACCTTTGAAAAATTATTAACTTTGGAAAATGAAGGAGAATAACGAAAAATTGCAAACAGACATTTGTAGTTCAGGGAAACATAATATCATTCATTGTTTTGATGAGTTTTGGTACGGTAAAACAATATTATACTTCTGGTTTCCTTTTAGAACAGTCTGTTGTGAGTCTATAATCTGTAATATATTCAGACAATCTTAGAAAAGTTTACTTAATCAGTACAACCTGTTCAAATAGTAATACTTTTATAAGCAATGTATCAAACAGTCTACTAGCATAAATATTTATAAATGACAGTAAATAAAGTTGTGCAATGCCTACACACTCTTTTTGGTTTTTCTTGCTCTTACTCAATATGTGTCTTACCAAGAAAATCAACGTATGAAGAAGAAGTGTGTAAAAAAATGTCACGGTCCTTGCAGTCTTGTTTCCCAGGATAAATCTTCCCTGAAAAAAAGTATGCAATGTAAAAATAATCATCATAAATCTTCCCTGTAAAAAGTATGCATGTAAAAATATTCATCGATGCTTAAAAATCTTATTCACTTAGGCATGCGAAAATCAGATATAATGATATAGAGGTTTTCAGTTGTTATTTCGGATTGCTGTGGTAAAGCATATTTTGGTTAGATTGAGTTGTATAGTTTCCCAAAAAAAATGTAATTTCATGCACCTGTCATACATGTGAGAGGTTTAGCTAGACCATTTTCTACATAAGGAATAACATGTACCAAGTCAGAAATATGAAAAATATTCGTTTGATGTGTTTAAGATTTTGATTTTGTCATTTGATATGATATGGGACTTTCTGATTTTATTTTTCCTCGGAATTTCGAAATTTGTGTTATTTTTCCTTTTCTGTAGTGTTTGATTATCTCCTCACTTTTTTCAATTGTCTTCAGTCTGCATATATGGTTACTCAAAAAGCACTATAAACATAGCTGTTTCTATACTTCACAATATGATAATTAAGGTACTATTTCAGTTCATTTGTGAATACTGATTTACTACAACGAGTTGATGCTACGATCAACAGACTCAAAGTCGTTTAATCAGCACGGGTTATTGTTAATTGAATAGCGTCTTGTTTGAAAACAAATTGCATTTGCCACCAATGACAAGATTCATACTGACCTAAAGACAATTTGGTCCCATCTCATTTTGTCACTTATGATTATACAATTCACAATGCATGATACAGATACATGTTGGTTTTCAAATCTTTTGGCTCACGTTTGACTATTTAGATTAGAATAAATACGTGTGGATGCCTTTTAAACAGTTTGTTCTGATTTCATCTGTTTTATTCTTTTTCATGATAATGCAAAACAAAATGCACTAGAAGGTGAAAATTTTAGTTGTGGGTGAGAGCAATTAATGTACGTTTCAAATTCATACCATTGAAAACAGAAGCCTTATATAAAGAACGACTGGTTATTAAAGCCACAGTCGTTCTGTAATTAAGATACAGATTCAAAGTTTGGGGAGTACATTTAACGCATCTTTCCCATAGAATTGAAATAACTGTTCAATTTGAAAACCTTTTCGTAAAATACGAAAATGACGAGCGCTAGCAAAATCACTGCTTAGTACTTTACGACAGAAAAGGTGATTTTCATTTTCCAATAGTGAACTTCCTATTTCTATCTAGCAACATTGAAGCAACGTCTGCAAATGTAGTATATGTCTCCAAGTTGCAATTGAATATCGGTTTCAAAGACAACAAGATCATGTTCATTCTGTCATTACCATGATCATGTTCTCTTAACATCGAATGTAACGTACCAAATTAGACTTATCACCGGGTTAGTACTTATATGAGCAACCTTCGTTTTTTTGTATAGGGTTCGTGTTTTATATTATTTTTTTTATATGTTGTTTTTTGTACACTGTAGTTTTGGTGGTTTTTCGTTTTTTACCATAGCGTTGTCAGTGTGCTTTCGACTAATGAGTTTGAATGTCTTATTTTCTTAATCGCTCTGTACATGTAAACTATGCAATACATTATCAGTCAATGAATCATGACTATATAACCCTACCCTCGTTCGAAATGATATCAAAATGGTTATACAATGGCAATTGAAATATCCTTTGGTTTTCCTTAAACTACATAATCATACTTTCAATGCTCTTCAACAGCCGGACAGCAAATCTCATAATGGCGTCGATTTTATTATTCTGGTCACGTGATTTTCAGTTCAAAAAATGGCATTTTTAAGCAACGGCAATGACGCCACGAAATCGACGGCGTAAAGCTAATTTGTGTATTTAGCATGCTTAACCAAATACATCATTAAATACGGCAGGTTTCAAACTTTAACTACGTTATTCATTTAAGAATGAAAAAATAGAATTTCCTTGATTATTTGATTGGGAAAGATGAAAAACGTGCCGCGGCCGTGACACTTCTCGGTAAATAAATGTAAATTGAAATGACACACGGAATGGTAACGTATTTTCCTTTATAGGGATGATACCTCCTGATATTATGAACATGAAATGCCTATTGATACAAAAACTCGCCAGGTAAAACGGCATTGTGTCAATTCAACAGGCCCAAAACTAGCGACCGGCCAAAGGGAGATAACTCGAATGAAAAGTCGTTGAAGGGACGGCTGATCAGAAACGAGAGAAAATAACCATTTCGCTCAATTTTAGTAAGTGAAAGAGTTCATTCTGGGGTAAAATATCCAATAATTTATCAGTATGCGAAGGAAAATGTGTAAATACCTTGGATATTACAATTAATCATTGGAATGAGGGCACCTGTCAGGTACCAAGACCCAAACAGTGAGAGAAAGTAAAATAGAATGTATGTCTGCTTTGGTAAATCACTATTTAATTACATATTGCATAAAAATATCTGATAATCATCTAGAAATCGGGGAAATTGCAAATATTATTACATATTCAGTTTAAAAAATATATTACTACAGCTTCAGAAGAAATATAAAAAAAAGTTTTCTATATGGTTATTTTTTTACATAAAGTGAGGGGTTTTGGACCAGTAAATTGTTAGAAAAAAAAGACTTGCCCAAAGCTTTGGTGTTAAAATCCCATCATTTAAAGGGGGGAATGTTGCAGAATATTCCCTGATTGCATGTGTATACCTCTATTTTGTCATATATATATATATACTTTGATGGAAATAATTATTTCATGGCATACTTTTTAGAAGAATCATAAATTATTTTTCTTGAATACACATAAATTCTTCATTTTGATTCAGCATTCAGTGATGCAGAAACATATTGTTTCTTAGTAGATCTACATAAAAATATATTTTATAAAGATTATTGGTATAAAATGTACAATTTTGCTGTTATATATTCTATTCTAGAATAATGTTTTTAGAGAATTTCTGTTAAGTTAAGCTAGACCCAATGTCAGTTATATCTGTGAACTTATTAAATGTTTATTTCCATTCTAAATATGTTTATCTATGCAAGTAAATATTTTAATATGTGAGGCCTATTAATGATGAACACTGAAATGTAACAACTTCTAGTCACTGGCGATAGGGTATTATATATACCCTTGACAATTTTGATTAAAAATTGAATTAATCAAAGTACTCTATAAGAAGGCTTTACCAAAAATGTAATTTCTATGTGTTTGTAAGTAGCAATATTACAAAGTAATAAAAAATTTAGAAAAAATAATAAATAATAAAAACAAAATCAGGGCTTTATTTCATTTTGTATTGAGAGACTGATTAAAATAGTAAAATCTATTCCTGAAGAAATAGATGTCATAAAAATATTGCATTTTATATTGAACTTTGTTCTCTGCAGTGGTTTTTCATTCTAACTATATGTTTAGATTTGGCCTGATGGTGACACTGTCATGTGTTTTGTTGTGTGCTGTCTCATTTTAGAAAAGGGGTTATATTGTAAAATATAAATTCTGAAATGTAGTAGTTTAAACTTTCTGTTTTTTTAAAATCATTTGGCTTAGGAGATATTATATAAATCTATAAGCATAGAATATGGATACCCATACAGTCCTCTTGAGTCATGTCTGTTTAACATTTAAGATAAAGTAAATTTTATATTTTTCTAGAGTAAAGTAAAACTGAAAATAGCTTTCTCGCTAATTATATGTAATTCAGTGGGATAGTAATGCATGTACTCAAATTGAAAAAAAACAATCACAACATTCAACAGCTTGAGCCATGGAGTGTGAAAAATAATTATATAATGAATATAACCTTTTTATATAATTCATATAATATATAGTATAATATATATTGACATAATGTTCTCAAATAATATATACCATATGAGACATATGATATATAACCATTTCTGGTAACATATATATATAGACTGAAATATGTGTAATAATGAAGAATTAAAAAAAAAAATACCATGTTGACCTGATATATAAATCCTCAATCATCAAATGCAGGTGCATGCAGCTTAACAATTGTAAAAAAAGAATGAACTAGACTAAGTATTCATTAATAGAGATTAATTTACTAATAGGTAAACTGGATACAGATTGAACAATCATCTATGGAACAATTATTGAATGACTGCTAGAACCTGGAAGATGAATAGGGAACAAGCACAAGCAATATTATATTATGGAGTGATATCATCTTCATTCATTTGAAATTACATCTGAAAGCTACAAAATAAGGATCTGACTCTCTTCAAACTGTTTTCCTCTGTTATTTATCTATGATATATCTGATCTCAGAATGTTTACACTGGACATGTCATTCTTTCACTGATTCAGGACAAAACCTGACAAGTGACAATAATTTACACCTGGACTTCCCAAAAAATAATGAACTGCTAAAGGGATGTTATTGGGAGGTTTGTGTACATTTTATTACATGTTTAATGCGCTGAATTCATAACATTTGTGTGATTTATATGAAAGTAAAACAAATTTTGTTTCTTTTTTAGTATTTTTGTGTACTGGGGCATGAAAAAGGGAAATAAATTACACAAAAAATAACAGATTTTGTTCATTTCAAATGACATGTTGACTGTCTTTTCATTAGTGGCAAGTCTGTCATATTTCGGAGCTGTTTTAGTCAA
The DNA here is from genome assembly GCF_963676685.1 of Mytilus edulis. Classification (NCBI taxonomy): domain Eukaryota; kingdom Metazoa; phylum Mollusca; class Bivalvia; order Mytilida; family Mytilidae; genus Mytilus; species Mytilus edulis. Next base: position 12,718,818 of record NC_092349.1, on the reverse strand, counting down.
GAGCAGAGCAATTTCATCAAAAAGAGAAGGCAGTCCCCGCAGGGCCTTACCAATTTGTGATGTGTACTGGAATTGTGCTCGTGTGTAAATAAGGAAGGGTAACGTCATGTGACTACCCCAGTTCTGTTCTCCATGCTCCAGTGTATCAATATAAACTTATCATATTTATTTTTCCTAAGTAAAACGGGTTTGTGTCAATTCGTCCAGAGTTGAATATTTGTCAATGACAGTCGATGTTGAAAAATGGCGGTTCCGAAGGCTGAAAATAAATGACTTGAATTTCTGATTCAACGATGAAATTATTTGACTTCTCATATCTTTTAAATACTTGTTAAAATTATCATATCATGCATACCGCTCGTGATACGTTTAGTTTCTTATAATTTAACAAATTCACGATTTCCTGCCGGGTCGTCTTCCGCGGGGAATTATTTTTCTACGCAGCGACATCTGTTGACGACGTTCTCCTTAATTATCTCCACTTGATTCTCGAATAATAAATCCGGGTTTTTAACGGACAAATCAGGGATTTGCTGTCCGGCTGTCAACTTCGTACTTATTTGGCCTTTTTAACTTTTTTTCGATTCAAGCATCACTGATGAGTCTTTTGTAGATGAAATGCGCATCTGGCGTAAATACAAAATTTAATCCTCATATCTATGTAAGTTTATTTTTCACATGTTAATTATGCAAGTTTTTCAAAGTCCATATACCATGACTGAGGAGGCAAGTACAAGATTTTCTAATACTAATGCAACCTTAAGGGCAACCCAAATATCCCTGTCCTAATGTTAAGGAGTATTTTACCCTAACCTAATCGCATGTGTAGTGCAATATCAATATCATCAGGGCAAAACTGATTTTGTTCTTACCATGCTAAGAGTTATTTTATCATATGGTTTGAGATTCATGTATCGCCTCTGTTTTTCCTAAAAGATAAAAGAAAAAAAATATGTAAGTTGTTTCACCGGTACATCTGTGAAAATAAAAAAATCAACTTAGGTGTTGACATGAATATCAATTATATGGTGGTTTTTATAAATTAACTGATTGCAAAAGTATGAATCATTCGAAATTCTAAGGCTTTTCTTATCCCAGGCATAGATAACCTCACAGTATATGGCAAAACTTTTGGAATTTTGAATCCTCAATGATTTTCAACTTTTTACTTGTTTGGCTTTCTAACTGTTTTGATCAGAGCGTCACTGGTGAGTCTTATGTAGACAAAACGCGCATCTGGCATATTAAATTATAAGCCAGGTACCTGCGATAACTAATAGATACTTAAAATAATTTTCTTGTAATATTCTTTTGGGTTTTCCGATTAAACAGTTGCAAACATATGAACTAGAAATATGTCAGAAAAATGATTTTTTTCATGTGACCGGCAAATTTTTCTATAAACTTTCGGTACATAGACCTATTAACTATAACTTAACAATGAATGTACAAGAATATATCAGATTAGGATGTGGGTTTTCAGTTACTTTTACATCTTATTTAATAGTTTTCAGCAGTTTATAACTTCTTTATTTTAATTTTAAATTTTATTGTTCGTTATAAAACATATGCTAAATAATGACATGCCACATACTTACCGTTCTGCTAAATTTAGAAAAGGGGTCCAGTTTCTCCTCATAATGTGTTGCATATCTGTGTTCAGTTCCATCATCCCTTGTTGTTTTACTCTGTATAGATAATAATTTCAATTAAAAGAAAAACGAAGGTTCAATATAGTCTAATTTTTGATAAGTTTAAGACTGAAATGGTTTTTTTTATCCTAACATTATCTAGTTTTTAAAACATATCAAGTAATGTTTTTCGAAAAAGTACGAGTTGTTTTCTCAGAGTTCGCTATTTTTGTGATTTTACTTTTTTGCACATGTAAATTTTGAGTCACTGACACTTTTATAAATAGGCTGAACAATTCTTAATAAAAAAGACCTGGTAACTGCATATCTGTTAAAAACAGAAACAAACATAGTTGTTTATTGCATAGTCTTTTTCTATCAGTCCAGATCAATATAGCATTTTCAGTATAGTTATTGCGTGTATCCCCCATATTTGGCTTCTGCATTTCAAATTTGGAAAACATAGTCGACCATGAGCGTCTCTTCTGAAGGTTAATCGTGAAAAGGGCTTAGGAAGCATGACATTTATTAAGTATTTTAGTTCTAAGTTGAAGAAAATAATCAATATATATATATAATTTTTATATAAAAAAGAATGATTAAGGGTTGCAGTATATATCTGAAATAGGGAATTCTTGAAACATATTTCCACGTATCCTGAGGTATATTAAAAAACACGGAATCAAGCGTGCTTGCTTCTTTCACATTATAAAAACATTACCTGTGGGTAACTCTGTAAGAATCGAATTTTCTCATACAACTTCACATTGTCAGACCTCAGCTTATCAATTTCGTTCTGGAGTAATGATACCTGCTGTTGTTGACTAAGGGTTTGCTGAAAATATTATATAAAAAATCATCAAAGATATCAAATTTGGAACGCGTGTTTCGTCTATTAAAGACGCATCAGTGACATGCGAATAAGACACATCACTTTTCACAAGTAACCCATTTACTTAAACCTTACGTTAAGGACCAACAAATCAACCATGAACTTAAATTACAATAACTGAATAAAGTTAAGTAGAAAATAAATGTTTAAACCGAAATCTCAATAATAAAAATATAACAAATTTCCATTGTGTTACTTCACAATTACTGAGCTGTCCCATCGAAGTTAAGGATACTAGAGATACAGTTTGGACTTTCTCATTAATTGAGTAACATCTAGAGATTGACAATAAAAATAAATTCGGTTCAAACGGAGTTCGACTACAAAAGAGATGATATCAGATTCCGAACCTTACATTTCTAAGTAGCATAATTCAGAAAGCGTCTGGATATTGAGAAAGATATGATAAAGGACTATTTTTCAACTTGTTGCACTTAAACAAATTAGCTTGAAATGCAGCTATTCATTCATTAGTACCATACAATTATACTTACTGCTTCCAATTCCTGTGCTCTGAGTCTGTACCTTTCTCGCTGGCTCTGTATTATAGGCAACAGGGAATCAGCAGCTGTTTTGCTGGCAGGATCTATGGTGATTGCAACTGAAATGTCGAAATACTATAATGGCAACAAATTTTGAAGCTGAATTTTTCTTCCTTATTTAAAATGATGAACTATTTAAAATGATTGTTCAAAGTGCACAAACATCAAGTGCATTAGTAATTTATTCCTTTAATATTTTGTTCCCCTTCTTCTTCATGAATCGACATTCACAAATATGTGTCCATAGTGGCACATAATCAGACAAGTTTTCTAAGTTGCAAATGGAAAATATTCGTCTATTACCTGGAGCTGCAACATCTTTCACTACCTCTGCTACCATTTCAGCCTCACCACCAGGTGTCAGTACATTCTGTCCTTCCGGTGTACCTCTAAACATGGACGACAAGGCATTGACACTTCTGAGATCTTCTTCTAGTTGGGTAATCAATTGTTTCTGCTCTTGTGCTGTTTTCACAGCTTCTTGATATTCAACCTGCAGATTCTTATATTTATCTGAAATTGACAACGACCATTTTATATCAGTGAAATTCGTATTTCTTGCAAATTCCAAATTTAAGGGGTTCTACTGTTAATAGCAGCCATATGATTATGGTCAATTAAACTTTCGTCGGGTAGTTAATAAAGGCAACAGTAGTATACCGATGTTTAAAAGTCATAAATGTATAAAGAGAAAACAAACCAGGGTTATAAACTAAAACCCAGGAAAACACATAAACTTTAAGAGGATAGCCAAGGAACAAAAGGAACACTGAAGTGCAACAAAACAAAAGTCAACATACATAAAACACTTTTTATTTATTTTATAAACTTTCAACAGTTACGTAAATAACCTTGTTCATACAAGCCATTCTATGCATTACATCTAACTAAAAAGGTCGAACGCGTCTTAGATTTACAACATAATAAGCAATTCAAAAGTTACTTTAATAAGAAATCATGCTTTAAATATATCAGTATTCACAGGTCCTATAAGGTGGTGTAAGTTATAATTCGACCACTGCCTTTTGTAATGGGTGGTGTTAGTTATTACCTCGACCACTAACTGTTGCTAAAGATGGTGTCTTGGATTTAGAACAAAGTTTGAATCTTACAAAATAAATGAAGGAACAGAACGTACGTTATTTATTGTATGTCACAATTTGAAAAAAATACCAGAAATATCTCTTAAATATATATAATGATACATTGAATCATTTGATGAAACAAGACACAATTTATCAATTACGAATGAAAAACTACAAAACTTTTCAAATATGTCCTTAAGTGAAATAAAAGTATAATAATTAATGAAAATATGACAAATATAAATAATGAAGAAAATTATGTAAGATTATGTAAAATTTTACGTAGCGTGAGATTTCTACAGACATAATAACTTACTTTATTATTCTGTAAATCATGAGATAAAAGAATGTCAAAATTTGAGGAAAATTTTCCTTCCACATAAACTTTGAAATTTTCTTAGGAATTATGTTAATGTTATTTTGTCAAGTGACATAGAAAATGAGAAAACACAATTCACTGGATGTATGTTTATTCTCCAAGCAAGTAATATCCTACAATGGTCGATGCCGCAAACGGAATGTTGACTGGCAAAAATTAAATTCATTTACCATCAAAAACAGAAAAATATAAAATAATTAATCTTTCGATGCGTTTTCTTCAGGGAGGCTTCCGTCCAAGTTCTGTATTATTTCATGAAGATAAGAAGGGTCTATCATATCAAATAATTTAGCTCAGACTGTATATAAATGGTAATTAACAGTCCAAAAGTCATATAGTCAACATGTCGCTTTATAAACTATATTTTCATTTTAAAAATCTCTGTCAAATTGCATGAAAAAATTTTCACAGTTAAATACGGATATATAAACTTCATATATTTTTATTATTTGCCATGGATACTGTCTTCCGATTATTCCAAAAACAGTTGTGCTTATTTCCAAAGTCTATGAATGTTTGACAAAGTTATTGATGTCTGAAAAACCTGAACAGCAACAGAACCAGTAGAGCAATGCATGAGGAAAATTCGGTAAATTGAAAAAAATCAAACGTTTCATATTTTAACTTTAGTGTCATGTTATTTTACCCTAGCCGCACTTAGCAAAAATCTTTAAAAATTGTGGGTCTCAATTCTTAATTGTATGTTATTTTAGATTACAGAATGTATCTTTCTCCTGTGAACCTCTGATTCCTTGGCCGATTTTGGCTTTACGTTTCGTCCTTTATGCTTATATCAGCTCTTCAACTTTTACTTATAGTTTTAATTTTAAAATATTTCGGCCTCGGGCTTCACTGAAGAGACATTTATTGTCAAAATGCACATCTGGTTCAGTAAATTGGATTAGTTAATATTGTTGATACTGTCTTTTGACCATGAAAAACATTTCCATCAAAATTTCATACGATTCCATGAAGGTGTGAGGAAGTCATATATACTGTACTTGTACTTTTTTCGAGGTTTTATAATTATTGCCTTTCAGTTAAAAGGTTAGATTTAGATTCGTTTGTATTTATTTTCGCGAAAATAAACCAACCGCGAAATTCGTGAAAATAAATACACCGCAAAAATAAGTACAATTACAGTATCTGAAAACTAGGTTGACTCCAGACTGAATATTAATGTTTTCGAAGCAGACGACACATGTACAGACGATGCAGATGAAATGCATTATGTCTAGCTTTAGTGACTTTTCATTAAATAAACTACCCGACAGGGTCAAATAAAAGCAACAGAAGAATACTGGTGTTAGAAAGATATAATTCGATTTCGAGAAAACAAATCAGGGTTATAAATTAAAACCGAGGGAAACACATCAACTATAAGAGGATGACAAAAGAACAACATGAACACTGAAGTGCAACAAAAACAAACGCCAGCATACATAGAAACGAACTATTTAATAACAACTGCCATAAACTCCGTACGGGACATTTTAAGAAAAAATGGAGGGTTGACCCTGGTTTTATGGCTGGCCAAACATTTCGCTTATATGACAGTCCTAAAAAAAATTAGCTTAAATGACAACACCTAGTGCCAGAAATGCAGCACCGTACACACCAGAACACTCATCACAGAGAAACGCACAAACAAATAATATAATAGTCGACATAACATGCAAAACGCAGAACATCAACTTTAAAAGTTATATACCATAGAAACAATGATGAATCAAACAAACTATAAAGATTTTATCAATGTACTATACAAACGACAAAAAAGGAAGTACATCACGAAACCTAACGAGATAGTATAGGCTAGGTAAATTCACTTCCCACAGACAAGACGTGTAACAATTCTACACTTTCTAAGTCAGACAATATTGAACAGTAAAATCGCGTTGTATTACAAACACGTCACTAAGATCTGTCCATTTTAACCCTCTAGGATCATTCCACACCTGGTATACTATATCATAAGCTTTGCTGACAAAACAATTGACAATTTACACAATTGTACAATCCGTATGCTTGACTCAATGTGACAGTTTAGCATGTGTTATTAATGTGTGATTGTTTTTTGCCAATCCGGAATACATAATTTAATGATACTTTCAATGATATAATGTATAATGTATTTTAGAAGCATCCATCGCCTCTGGGTGTTTACACAAAACATATAGTACATCAATTGTAACTGGGGAATACATTAGATGTAAGAAACAAATTAAGATTTTTTTTACAACCAAATAAACTCATCATAGATACCAGGATTAAAATTTTATATTTACGCCAGACGCGCGTTTCGTCTACAAAAGACTCATCAGTGACGCTCGAATCAAAAGATGTTTAAAAGGCCAAATAAAGTACGAAGTTGAACATGTTGAAGAGCATTGAGGACCAAACATTCCTAAAAGTAGTGCCATATACAGCTAAGGTAATCTATTCCTGAGGTAGAAATGCCTTATTTTTTTCGTAAATTCAAAAAACAGGATGGGAGAAGTTTACTTTATATGTTTGGAGTTTTACTAATATAATATGTTCCTATTATAAGAAAACATCATCGCTGCAGTATAAGATTGATTGATAGATTTTTTTATTTTTTATTAAACACTACTTTGATCACTGATGACCAGTTTTGTTATTTGTTGAAGGAAGCCAGAGTGCTTGAGGAGAATCACCGAACTTCACCAATCCTAGTCATTTAAGATCGGAATTAAACGCACCTGCAAACGTGCAACGTATGAAATCAAAACGGGGTCTTTTGTAGCTTTCTATACTGTACTGGTTTTGTTCATTGTCTGACGTCCATTTTCGCTGAACTAGGAGGTATTTTACTTCATATTCATATGATGAAGACTTAATCTTTCAATCAGTTTAATTGAGGTTTGAAGCTGGCATGTCAGAAACTGCTGGAAGTCCTTTGTTAATTTATATATCATTGTCATTTTGCTTAGTATCTTTTTTACTTATTCTGAAATGAGACTCAGACTTTTTTAGCAGATAACCTAACAATTGTTGACGCAAACGTACAAGGCCAAACTTGTCACAATTGTGATTAAATTAATTCTAAAAATCATTACAAAAACGCCAAATTAAAACAGACGTCACCACATGCTTTAATGATCGTTAGTTATCACGATGATTTTTATCAGACAAATAAGATATACTAGTACAACATAGTGACATGGGTTTCTTTACCAAAGATACTTCCATACACGTCTTACCTGATGGAACTATTTTTAACTTAACAATAAATACATCCTTAAATTTCTAATAATGGAGTACACAAGACATGGTACACTTGTAAATGTAAAATAAGCTGAAAAGATTGATCTTTCTACCCTTTCTACCTGGCTTGTAACAATAGATGTGTACACCAAACAAAAAATATTGGAACCCAGTGTCACACCACGACTATCACATTTCCCACGTTCAGTTAAGCATCAAATCCAGATTAAACCCGTAATTTGGCATACAATCTGAACAGTCATATTACTAGTATTAACATATGCACTATGTTCCAAGTTGATGCGACCATAACTTCGTGGTTAATTATCCAAATTAAAAAGTCAAACATGATACAAGACAAACGAATGGACAGAGGGACAGACGAAAGAACGAACGGACGAACAAATCATCAAACATATAATGCCCTCTACTTTTGAAGTCAGGACAGATAAACTAGAGACTATTTAGCTCAGTTCATAGCAAAAATCAACAAGATAATGCATGACCAATAATCTCCATGGAAAACAAAGATATGACACTTTTTTAGATAGCTTACCTTTAATAATATCTTAAGCTTGGTGATTAGTATTAAAAACTACCATAAATAGGTGCTGCCTGGTATAGTTGAATTCTTTCTTATTCAAATAATTATGGGAGCAGTGTAATGATATGTTAGTATATATATTCAATAGCTTATGTTTAGTGAAATCAAAGTGATTGTTCAAGTTTTTGTTTTAAAGATGAACACTATTTTAATATGTTTTTTAATGGTTTTGTGTCATTAAAGCAATTCACCTTTTATACGGAGTTTATGGATTTTTAAATATTTGTTTTGTTCTAAAATTTCTTGAAACAAATGGTTAGTTGCAGAAAACAAAATGTCTGGAAAAAAAAGAAGTAAAAAAAAAGAAAAAATATACATCTTGGTCCTGTGTGTTAAACAATAGTAGTGAAAAAAAGTTTTTCCTTGAGAAAAAAAATAGAAATTTCGGTGCCTGAGGAATAAAAAAAATGTGTCGCATCTTATAAGCTGCTTGTCAGAGATAATTATCACCAGTATTTTTTTTTAGAGAAAAGAATAAAATACCAATACAAACTTTTAATGCCTTCATCAGAATAGTAATTTTGAGACAATCCTAAGTACAGGTGGACACCTTGACCTCTGAACCTTTTATTGTTTATTGTGACTGTTAAGATTTTATAGATTGTCACTTTCATACTGACAATTTATTATAAAGACATTTATTAGCTTAATGATTTAATTTGGTTTTTTAATGAATTCATACGTGTAAAATTATGACAAGTTACGCCTGACAAGTTTGAAAAGTCATTAATATCATGCCAAAAATCATCATAAAAATTCATTTAATTCGCATAAAAAACAAAACCTCAATTTGTCAAACCCACAGTGGACTTTACATAGTTCATCGAAGTGGAAAGTGTTATAACTATTTGGTTATGGTTAAAATATTATGTAGTGGTGTATAAAAAAGTGTAAACCTATGGCAAGCCGTTCTCGTCAAAACTATGTTTAAACCATTTTTCGAAAAATTTACACACTGAGAATTACAACAAAGCACACTGAGTTTTAAAAACTTCAAAACGCACACTGAGAATTGAAAATTACACACTGAGAATTGAAAATTACACACTGAGAATTAAAAATTACACACTGAGATTTCATAAAGACGCACTGAGATTACAAAAATGAAAAACGCACACTGAGAATTGAAAATTACACACTGAGAATTGAAAATTACACACTGAGATTTCAAAAAGACACACTGAGAATAAATAAACTGAAAACACACACTGAGAATTTGAAATTACACACTGAGAATTTAAAATTACACACTGAGAATTTAAAATTACACACTGAGATTTGTGCGCACTTTTTATGCGCACATATCTAATTAGCATACTTAATCTGAATCTATTACAAGCTTAAAACAACAAGGGGACAGAACTCGTTAGTCCTTCGATTTGGTTCCAAATTATTAATAAAAAAAAACTTTAGAAATACAAGAACAAGAAAAATACCCACTTACTCTTATTACAAAATATAACCAAATGGTTATAAAGTGTGAAAAACTTTATTAAAATTATAAGAAATCATTGGAACAATCTGCAAAAGAATGCAGTGAAATATTTACTCAAGTGTCTATTATAGCATATAAACGTAACAAAAATATAAAAGATTAACTAGCGAAATCAGGGAAACAGTTGGAAGACTTTTGAAAAGGGACACATGTTTAATTACTGGTAGTATTGATCTGAATTATAGGCAACAAACTTATGAATATGAGCGATGTTAAGTCTTGAAATTTATTAAGAATGTTGGTTGAAGGAATTGCATTTCATTATAATGACAAGAGTTCTTCAGATCAAGATATTAATCTGTTGAATTATTCATCACATGAATATTCATTAGTAATTTGCATATTAATCTCAGTGTGTATTTTTGAAATCTCAGTGTGTAATTAACAATTCTCAGTGTGTGTTTTTCAATTTATTTCATCTCAGTGTGTCTTTTTAAAATCTCAGTGTGTAATTTTGAATTCTCAGTGTGTGTTTTTTATTTTTTTAAATCTCAGTGTGTAATTTCGATTTCTCAGTGTGTTATTTTAGGATTTTAAATCTCAGTGTGCATTTTTTCGAAAAAAGGGTTTAAACATAGTTTTGACGAGAACGGCTTGCCATATAAACCCATCAATTTCATCAGATACACACCTATGACTTGAGCTACAAATGCCACCAGTTGAACCTCAATTTACCAATGATATTTACAGATGAAATGTATGAATATCAGGTGTTGAGAAATTGCTTCAAACTGTTATTTTGTGGTAGTAAAAATAGAAAGGTTTTGAAGATTTGTATTGCAATCCTTTCTTCAAAGACTTATAAGATAATAATAATAACAACACAATCTTAAGTTCTCATACTTGGATACAAGACCAGATTCCCTCGATGCATACTGCTTACAAGAATATTACCAATTACAAATGGCAAATTACCCTGTACTATACCCTTTCTTCAAAACACTGTACACATACGTCAAGGTACGTCACAAACCTGCTACAACATATACCTAGAACTATTATATCATAAGTTTAATAGTTCCAGCTCATATTTAGTTAAGAGGTATTAATGAAATTGAAAAAAAACCACTGCATGCATGTTAACAGAAAGTAAGGGTAGTGAAAATCAAGCATATATCAAATATCCCTATTATTCTTGTGTTCCTAAAAGTTTAGTGACTACTTACCATGGCAGTTTTTTTTAACAAATTTCAAAACAAATCTGCAATCATTTAGAGTGGGGAGAGTATATACCTTCCAATTTTTCAAAATCTCCTCTCATATTGTCATAAGTGTTTTAATCTACTATTGTACTGCTTAAATGAGTATGCATGCGGTTAAATACCCTTTTTACTAATTTGAACGCCTGTTTTGAGGTGTTCAGTTCATTATAAAAGAAAATTTCAAAATTTAGGCCAACTCCCCTTATGGGATATACCCTCATAAATCAAGATAGTTTGCAGGGCTGATACTTACTTTATTATTGGTGAAAACAATGAAAACAATGAACATTAAACTGTCCTTTGAATCTGAAATGGTGATTTTTTTTTATGTAGACGAAATGTGCGTCTGGCGTATTAAATCATAATCCTGGTACCTTTGATAACTATTGGCCATTACTTTTGATCGGACATTTAAACTGTGATGACCCATGTGTCTTTGTTTTTGGTAAACTAGAGTTCTAGTTTGCTCTATCATATAGAATTTGAACCCAGATTTTTTTAATACATCTACTACCAAAGTTTTGGGGAATATATTAGAATCCCCATGTCTAGTCTATCCATGCACATTGTATGTACAAGTCCCACAAAGCAGTTAGAGGGATATCTTTGAATCTTGATTCTAGATTACAGCCTATACATTTGCTGAAAGAATGATCCTAGTCTAACAAGGAAATACGCAAATCGAGGGATATCTTTTAGTAAGTTTACTAACAGTTCTAGTTGGTATGTCTTTCCAGAGTATACCCCTACAACCACCAAAGTTTTGGGGAATATATAAGAATTCCTATGGCTTGTCTATCGATGTACCTTATATGTACAACTCCTCATAAAAATCTAGAGGATATCTTTGAAACTTGATTTTAGACTGCAATCTGTTCACGTACTTATTTTAGACTGCAACATGTACATGTGCTTAAAATATGAAATAGTCTGACAAGGTGATACTAAAATCAAGAGGGTTTTTATTTATTTTTTTTCTCACAGCTTCAGTTCATAGTAACCTTTCTAAATAAGAACAAATAAACAAACAACTAGTACAAGTATATATAGAAAGATTTATTCAATGTTAAAGCACCTATATTGTTAATCAACAGTAATGCAATTATATATATTACCTGAACAAAAATATAAATGCACTGTTATAGTTAAAAAGACTAGATGTAATACAATCTGTTTGAAGTAAATTCTTTTCTGAAAATGTTATTTTTAATTCAGAATAAACATTTGTGTGATTATGGAATATATAATCTGTGTGATTATATATGAACGTTTTATTAGTTCTAATTAAGTGTGGTTGTATAAAACATTTCTGTGAAATGAAGCAGATAAGTTTAAAGCTGTTAAAATAATATGCATATTACTTAAAATTTGCTCACATACAAATATACACTCCTGCAAATGCTTCATGAATCGTTTAAATATCGTACAAATGTCTTTTAAATGTAAGATATTTATGAAATTGCTTCAGTTCTCATATCAGAAAAATAAGGAGAACATGACATTGCTTTCAGCTATTTGTCTATTTAGAAATTTCACGAAATTTCTTTCAACTTATCTAAAGTTTTTAAACAAATTTATTATCTCCCTTGATACATAGTACCAAACTAGAGGGTCCAAGGACCCTGTGTCGCTCACCTGATATTTTTATTTACAATTGTTGCATGATAAATGCAACTGTTGTACTGTCGTTTAGTTTCAGAGATATAATACTAAAAAGTGCATTTGAAACCTATGTTTTATTTCAGCCATGTGGGCAGGCAGGGTCATCATACACAGTGGTCCCTGGATATCCTAGTGGTGATTTAAACCAAGTTTGTTTAAATTCGACAGTTGTTTCAGGGGAGAATTTTTGTAAAATTTATCTAACAAGAAATGCAAAGTAATGAGAAAGCTGTGAAGTAGTTTTGTTGTTGCGTAACCCCCCCCACTTTGCCACCAGTGCAAGGGTTGTATAGCCAGCTGAGGTCGTGAAAAACTCTCTTTCTTTTGTTGTTGCAGATAGATCTTGACCTGATTAACAATTTTACCACATGTCAGATTTGCTCTAAATGCTTTGGTTTTTGAGTGATAAGCCAAAAACTGCATTTTACCCCTATCTTCTATTTTTAGCCATGGCGGGCATCTTGGTTGGTTGGCTGGATCACCGGACACAATTTTTAAACTAGATACCCCAATGATGATTGTGGCCAAGTTTGGTTTAATTTAATCCAGTAGTTTCAGAGGAGAAGATTTTTGTAAAAGATAACTAAGATTTACGAAAAATGGTTAAAAATTGACTTTAAAGGGCAATAACTCCTAAAGGGGTCAACAGACCATTTTGGTCATGTTGACTTATTTGTAGATCTTACTTAGCTGAACATTTTTGCTGTTTACAGTTTATCTCTATCTATAATAATATTCAAGATAATAACCAAAAACAGCAAAATTTCCTTAAAATTACCAATTCAGGGGCAGCAACCTATCAAAGAGTTGTCCCATTCATCTCAAAATTTCAGGGCAGATAGATCTTGAGCTGATAAACAATTTTACTACAGTCAGATTTGCTCTAAATGCTTCTGTTTTTGAGTGATAAGCCAAAAACTGCATTTTACCCCTATGTTCTATTTTTAGCCATGGCGGCCATCTTGGTTGGTTGGCCGGATCACCGGACACAATTTTTAAACTAGATACCCCAATGATGATTGTGGCCAAGTTTGGTTTAATTTGGTCCAGTAGTTTCAGAGGAGAAGATTTTTGTAAAAGATAATTAAGATTTACGAAAAATGGTTAAAAATTGACTATAAAGGGCAATAACTTCTAAAGGGGTCAACAGACCATTTTGGTCATGTTGACTTATTTGTAGATCTTACTTTGCTGAACATTTTTGCTGTTTACAGTTTATCTCTATCTATAATAATATTCAAGATAATAACCAAAAACATCAAAATTTTCTCAAAATTACCAATTCAGGGGCAGCAACCCAACAACGGGTTGTCCGATTCATCTGACAATTTCAGGGCAGATAGATCTTGACCTGATAAACAATTTTACCCCATGTCAGATTTGCTCTAAATGCTTTGGTTTTTGAGTTATAAGCCAAAAACTGCATTTTAACCCTATGTTCTATTTTTAGCCATGGCGGCCATCTTGGTTGGTTGGGCGGGTCACCGGACACAATTTTTAAACTAGATACCCTAATAATGATTTTGGCCATGTTTGGTTAAATTTGGCCCAGCAGTTTCAGAGGAGAAGATTTTTGTAAAAGTTAACGACGACGGACGCAGGACGACGGACGACGACGGACGACGACGGACGCCGGACGCCAAGTGATGAGAAAAGCTCACTTGGCCCTTCGGGCCAGGTGAGCTAAAAAGAGGTAAGAAATGCCAAACTCTTACCAGAAGGTTGTTCTAGATGAATAGCAATCAACTGTAGAAACTTTCTATGTTGACGTTTTTATAATACAATCAACAAAGAGCATTGCCAAATATTTCAGTTTAACAGTCAATCGACAACCAGTAACTTAAGTTTTCAATTTCTTCCTTTTTAAAACATTCATAAGGATTCAAAGAAATTATCTCCCTTCCTTCTTCACAATACATATCAGCAAATATTCAGGCAGTAAAAAGTAAATATCTTGATTATGTAAAATAGTTAAAATAAAATATTACAAAAATACAACTGCATAACAAAAAATTGTAGCATTAACAACTGACATTGATGATTTGTGTTATAAAATGACTGGATGAGATTAAATGTTGATTTCGTGCAACTGAACACATACATGTGCAAAAATACTTTTAAAGATATATGTATATTATATATTCAACAAATATATGTAATAATGTCAATTTTGTGTATTGACACAGAATGTAACACATGTGATAGTCCTGTGGTCTTTGTAAGCAGCAACCATTTTGTTTTATCAAAATAATTTAATAGATGCCATCTACCTTGAGTTTTGTACAGAAGGTTGTTGAGGGTGTTTAAAGTCCTTCACAGCAACGTAATGCTGTAAGTTGGAAAGTAGTTTATACAGCTGAACATTTCCAATTGTATACATTCATTTTACATTGATGCTCAACACAAATATAAATGTTTGATGCACCATATAAATATATTTTTTATGTACCACATAAACATAAGTGTGATGCGCTATAAATATGTAATCGGTAGATGTTCTAATGGAAATGTATAGCAAAAATGCCTAAAACATGAAGATGAAATAACAGTCCTATACAATTGCATTTTAAATTCAATTTTCTCCAACCTAAATGAACTTTTTTTGTAACAATGATTACTGCTAACAAAGTCTTTACGATACATGTAACAACCATAAAGAACCAGCTTTTCATTCAGATAGACATAAATAAACAATCTGCAAAAAAACAGAAATGAGGGAAAATACACAAACTATTCCTTGAATATCTTAATTAGGAAAATAAGAAAATGCTGAAAATTATAATTATGCTGTTTCACTGTTGCAAAAATGTCTGGTTATAGAAATAATGAAATTTTTCTGGTTACAAACTAAACTTGTTTATTTTATTTTCACATTATGCACAAAAAAAAATCTGCACTTAATCTATGTTTATAAAATGTAACCTTAAAATATTGTTTTAATCTGATGTATCATGTTATCTAAATTTGAGGCCTATATCTCAGATTAATTTTCTAAACTAAACCTAATCTAAACAATGTTTTTCTTAACTAAATAACAGTTTTGATTTTCAATTTTGACAACCAATATCATTTTTGGAGTATCAATTCAGATGATTGTCCAAAAATCTATACAATCTACGCTGGATTTCAAATTTTGTTTTAAAGCTTTTGTCCAATTTGTTAGGATTTATGAATAATTAAACAAAACAAGGAGTTAAAACAAAAGTTTTTCTTTGGAAATTTAATTTTAATATAAAATTAATAACTTTCTAAAAAAATTTAAGCTCTTACTTTAAAATAAAATTCATTTTCAATTTAATAAAGGAATAATATTACCTCCCTTTTACTACCATTAAAACAAAGATTGCCATTTATTGCACAAGGAAATATTCATCGTAGAGAAAACAAGTAAAGCAAAAGAGAAATTAAACTGATTGAACACAATATACTGTATTGCACAGTGATTTTGAATCAAATTTTGCAGATATAATTCTGAATATCAATTTATCTATATATGGTATTTTTCATAACAAAAATTTTACCTAATGTTTTGTTAAATTTATTGTTATACAATGCAATTATACAAGTAATACAATGAAGTAAAATATATTCTTATATGTAATTTTGTGTCATATAAAGATTTCCGTGCAGTGAATATGTTTTCTCAATTGTATATAGCACTGAATAAACAAAAACATTCTCTACTGTTAAAACTACGAACACAAAATAATTCAATATTGCACATAAAATCTGTACAAAAAATAATAATAATAAACAAAACTTAACAAAATCATCAATTTTAGGCACTTTTAAATGCTTCTATAGCTAAAACAAAAAATATAACTCAGCTTATTAAAGCAAAAAAACAATCCTGTTGAGAACTGAAAAATAAGCTTATAACAACCTTCATCTGTAGAAGTTAATTATTCAGAGTGCACAGCACCAAGTTAAACCTATGTTACAACGAATTATTGTATAAACACAAATGGTGAATTTTTTTTTGGTCAAATGTATACTGTGGCTTCAACAGTATTCCTTGGATACCAATTTTTGTGGGTTAGTGGGTACAGGTGAACCACTAATTCAAATATTCAACGAAATACATTTTTTTATATGCTTTATATGCAGAGATAAGAGAAAGGTATGTTTATGTATTCTGGATATTGGCAATTGTGTAGATAAGTTTGAGCGTCTAAATTTAAATATCTTTATAAATTTTAATGAAAATTCTAGGAAAAATTGGAAATTTCCCAAAACTAATTGGAGTCAAACAAATCCATTATGTTATTTCGACACCCAAAGAAATTAGGGTCTAGAGCTACTGTTTTCTTTTCAATGTCAAAATATGTAGATTATCTATAATTAAAACATTATTTTCAAATCAGAAAAGTCAGGAAATTCTTATAGTTTCTTATTACATATTATTTAGAAATCTTTTCAGTGCTTAAAACATCCTCTGCAAAAAGCTCAAATTACTCAAGCGTAAATCAATGTAAAAATAGAACAACAGGTATTCCACCATTCAAACATGTAATTGAAGCAAAATCAACAAAAATTTGTAGAATACACAATTTTGAATAAATGGAGCAATTGGATATAATATACAATCTGAACACATTATGTATCAATTTGTGTCAATCAAAATAATATAATAATACTTAAAATATATAATTGTTTTCTAAAGCTATAACTCTAAAAAGCATGATATATAAGAGAAGCCATATTTACAAGATTTTATGTTAAATTATTGGTTTACATGTCCACCTGGAGTTTAAAATATTTTGCTTTTATCTACTTTTAGTTGTTATAGTTCTTGAATGGAAAATTGCATTTAAAATCTGTTCAGATAAACTTCTTGTTTTGAGGACAAATTACATAATTTTGGTAAAACATCCCTTTTTCACTAAAACAATGGATGCTTGAGACACATTTCACAATGAAATCTTTACAGTTCCAAATTTGTACAATAATTTCTATTGCTTAAAAAGCCTAACCTCCATGAACAGCATGAAAAATCTGTATGTAGTTCTAAGGAGTCAACATTCCCACCACACTGAAACTTTTATCAAATAATATAAAATTCCAAATCTTTATTTGGCTAGTAGGATGGACAATTGTGGACATTCCTGTATGTTTCAAACTGGTTGACTGAATCGAAGCCTTCATATAAAATCAAAACTTATTTCAACTATCAAAAGCTTGTTTTAGGGAATTTAATGTTATTTTACATTTGCATGCATACGAGTGAGTTTATAGTGTTAAATCAATTTAACACAAAACAAATGCTATTAGACCATTGGTAAACTTCCCTCAGTTTTAGTTTGGAACCCAGATTTGTTTTCTCTGAATCCATTTATGACTTTTGAACAGTGGTTTACTACTGTTGTCTTTATTATACCTATTAACTTTTCTCAAAATATCCATGGAGAATTTTAAGTACAAGAGGACCAAATGTATCTCTTATACATATCATGGCTCATAATCTAAGAAATTAAATTCTGTCAAGCAATCTATTATTAAACTCCAGTTGGACAAGCAGAAGTGGGGATGAGGGTGATTTTTGTAGTTAACTAAATTTATGTAAATTTAACAACTGTTTATTTGTTTTCTTGGCAGTGTAATCAACAACCGAATAAAATTGACAACCAAAAATATACGACACAAATAAAATAAAAATACAAAAGCCTTGAGCATGTTTCCTTCAACCGTGATTTGGTATCATTACAATATAATATACTAATATCTTTTGTAGAATAATACTTCATTTTTTTTTATATCTTATTAATCTTTACTAACCTGCAAAATATATCTAAAATTTCAAAACCTATTTTAACAACCTTTAAATTCCACAATAAAAATCTTAAAAGTTTATTTCATTTACATTGATTATTATATTGACAGAAATAATTTAACATATTTAGTTTTTAAAAAAATTTTGTAATGCCAATTTTGAATAATTTGGTAAAAATGATATAAATGAAATTTATACCTTTCTGTCTTTGACATAAAAGTTGAAAAATGTGATGAAATTGAACTTTAGGAATGTCAAGAATGAAATGAATTAGTTCAGGAGTTACATCCCCTTTTGAAAGGGAAATAACTCCTAAAAATAATGATCTTTGCTTTTCCTAATTTTGCTAACTGTTAGTATCAAATTTAAAGCTTTTAATTGAAACTTAAGCCTAAAATTATTTATGAAACTAGCTTATAAGAAATTCTCTGTAAATGTGAAGATATATTTCAAAATCAAATTTGAGGCATCTCTTTTTTTTTAAACAGTTAACTATCATCTTTCTTTAGTTCCAATAAAAAAAAATAAAAAAAATTATCTATAATTTTTCTGAGGAATAGCCTATTTAGTCCAATTCGAGATCCTTAATATATAACAAATGAGTTAAAAGCTCACCATACCTATTTACAGGTGTTTCAATGTTAGCTGAATCTCTTAATACTTATTCTAAAAATTTTGGCAATATATTATTTTTTAATAAATAGATAAACTCACAGTAATCATAGCTATTTGGGATTTTGTATGAGAACGAATTTAACAAGGAACATAGATTATAAAAATAATTATAAAAACACACATAACAAAGCTTTCTCAATACAACCTAATAAATCTAATTATTTTTTAAATAGATAAAGCTATATTTTAAATCTAATTTACCCTTTCTGAGCCTCATTTATTTTTAAAATTAAAATCAGCAAAATTTTCAAACAGAATATTTAAAGTATTGAATACTTGAATTTTAGATGACAATATCTCTTATTCAGTCCTTCTATTTTCTAAATGATTGAATTAATTCACAATATAAATATTCTATCTTTGGGTTATGTTACTAAAACTTGTATATATTTATGCTAATTATGATAATGTCTTCAAAAAGTTCCTTCACATATCTTTAACAACTTCAGATTAAAATTTGTGGATTAGAAATATTTGATTTAACAGAAAACAGTATAAATAAAGGTATATAAAAATATGGAGTAATGCGTCTTGATAATATAGAGAAGCAAGCACTTTTGTACACATAATAATTCTATATACATCTT
This sequence comes from Mytilus edulis, assembly GCF_963676685.1. Classification (NCBI taxonomy): domain Eukaryota; kingdom Metazoa; phylum Mollusca; class Bivalvia; order Mytilida; family Mytilidae; genus Mytilus; species Mytilus edulis. The sequence goes on along the minus strand of NC_092349.1, from coordinate 12,699,066 downwards.
GCTTTGAACCTAAAAAATAACTGTCAGTCCATTTAGCACTTGTTTTCCATTCCAAAATAGCTGTTGGCAACTTCTACTGCAAATATCCTGTGCTACCATCCACGGTTTTTAGTATACCAAAAAATGTCAGCCTTTTCAAATTTTATTACTATAGAGATCTGTTCTTTATTCGTACAGACTCCAAGAGCCAAAGAACACTTCATGATTACACATGTAAACAAAGGTCACAGGTAGTCAAGGTTAAAGTTGCAATGGATTGTTGGTGGTTATTCAAAGTTTAAATCTAGCTTTTTCCAAATAAAATACAACCATCCTTTGGACAGGCATTCATTTTTTTGGTGCATCTTATAGTCTATATCTATTTAAACTGAAATGCAACTAATTTGAAAATATGGCTTAGATATCTTTCATTCTATCAATAAACAAAGCGAATAACAAAGTGAACGAAAACAAATGATTCTTCAATGGCAACTAGAGATCTTTGGTTGAGATGATGTTTCTACTCTTAATTTGTTGCCAAGCAACCAATGTCACATGATCTTTTGAAAATGATGAATATCAAATATATAAAATTGAACAATGAGAAAAATTCACAATAAAAATACATCAACAAGTTTTTAACATATATATGCCATAAAAATTCACAAATTTAACAACTGTAACTCACAATGTCAATGATTGACAAAAAACGGAAAAACACATAAAAAATGTACTTTTTCATATAAAAATATAGAAGCTACCCTTTAAGGATAAAATACTGTTTTCCATGATTGTGTTTATAATTTGTGTCACAATTTCACAATAATATCATTTGTAGAAGGCAAAACATTAACTCTCCGAGAACATGTGCACTTAAAATTCCCACGTCCCAGCTGTCTGTGGGCTATGTTGCAGATTCTTCTTTAATTTTTCAATACTTGAAACATTGTCAAATTCGTCCCAATCCTGAACAGGTGAATCGATCGCCTTTTGAAGTTTCACAATTTTGTTTAAATGCTGGCCATTTTGAGCTTTGTAGTTTAAATCTACATTTCCCAACTCGTTTTCCTTTTCAACATCATCATCGTCCATTTCGACACCTTCATCTTTGGAAACACAACTTTTTAACATGCCACCATACATATTATTTTTAGTTTTGTCTAGTTCTCTCCCTTCGGAAACATACTTTGGATTTGACCTCTTGCGTTTGTTGACACCAGGAGATATATTTTGACAAGGTTCAATCAGACTTGGATTCTGATCTGCATCATTTGAATTCTCATCAATATCATTAAACACAGGGTAGGATGGAGCATCTTCATCATCAAGATCATCTTGGGCTTCTTTGGTTTCTTCTTTTTCTGATGACTGACTACCAGATTCTTCAGAGCAGCCATTTTGTTGCTCACGAGACCTTTCCTGAGCAATTTTCTGCATGACAGCTGGCTCAAACTGTGGAAACAACCACTGATTGTTTGGCTGGTTTCCATGGAAACTTGATGACATATGATTTGTGTCATCCGATAAGCTAGAAATATCACTATGCATTGAAATATCATCATTGGGTTCTGACTTTATATTTGGATTGCTGGAATTCCCATCACCAAAATTAGATCCAACCTGCATACTGCCAATATGCTGCTGTTGCTTAGCTCTCATACGATGATTATGGAACCAGTTTATAACAGTTTTGACACCAACATTGAGCTCTGAAGCTAAGGATTCTATTGTACCCTGGTTGGGGTAGGGATCCTGGTTGTAAGCTAGACGTAGTTTATCTTTCTGTTCTTCCGTGAAGAACACACGAGGGCGTTTTGGCATTGAGGATGAATCATATGATCTTTCATCTATACTACTTCTACGACGACGTTGAGCTACAAATGAAAAACAAAAATTTAGTATCTCTTCCTCTACCAAATGTATGTTAGTTATGGCATGTGCATGTGCATATCATATATCACATTATACACTGTAAATTCAGAAATTTTTGTAAGTTGATATTATTGCTGCAGTTTTTATCTAAATCAATATTATGCATATTTGTTGATTGTTGCAATAATAACACAAAAATTTCTGAATTTACAATAATAAATAACAATATTTTTCAACATTTTTGCAATCTAACTTAAATACAGTGCAACCTTTCCGAAGCAATTTCTGGTGTTGGAACAAAACATTACAAATTCTTGTAAACATAAAAACTAGCAAAACTAGCAAAATCTTTTGTTTCCAATTGTTGGAATCTAGTGCTTTTCTTAACCATAATTAAAATATAGTGCAACCTGTCCGAAGCAATCTTTGATGTTGGAACAAAACATTACAAATTCTTGTAAACATAAAAACTAGCAAAACTAGCAAAATCTTTCGTTTCCAATTGTTGGAATCTAGTGCTTTTCTTAACCATAATTAAAATATAGTGCAACCTGTCCGAAGCAATCTTTGGTGTTGGAACAAAACAGTACAAATTCTTGTACACATATAAACTAGCAAAATTAGCAAAATCTTAAGTCTTAAAGTGATTAGGTTTACATAGGCTTCATTTTAAAACCTCTTTAAAATAACTACCGTATATGCAGAAATTTTCCCTCATTGTTGAAATTTCTGCATTTTACGCTTTAAGTTTCCGTTGTTTTTTTTCTTTCTATGTCATAACTCAGAAATCTATCACATTTCTTTTTGTATGTGAAGTGGATATATAGTGTAAAAATGTCCATATATAAATTTCTCTGATGATTTAAATTTTAATGTGAATTCATTGGAAAATTGGTTTATCATTATTTTCTGTTGAAAGAAAATTCCCTAATTATTGTATCATCCAAATGTTTTTTTGTTTACTGTACATTCATTAATATTTTTGTGATACCAATTTTTGTAGATTTCTTAGGAATAGATAAACCACAATCTAGTAAGTTTATGGGAATACAAAGCATCTAAAGACTAGTATTCAGACTTTGGAAAAACCTTGAAATCAAATCTGGATGCAATAACATTTTTCCTCAATTCAGGAAAATTGGTATCCAAAATAATAAATGAACCCACAGTATGCAATATAGATTAATCATTCTAAAAATACCTAGCATGTTGTTTTAATTCATTATTTTTTCATCAAAGAATTTCTTGCCAATTTTTCGATTATACTATAATTTTCAATTTTTTTAGAAAATTTTATAAATTTTGAATCGGAAATTTATATATGGTCATTTAGTACAATTACAAACTCTAATTATACCTTTGACCTCATTCTGGTAATGTTTAAGTCTGTCTACATTATGAGGGTCACTCAACCATAAATGCATTTTTATGAAGGGTTCTCTCCCTTTTATACTAAGCATGTGCCATGGTTTTGGCTTTGACAATAATTCACTGACTGAGCCTTGTGAAAGCCCAAGAACAGCTTCTCCAAACAATTTTTGACCCAAATTGTGAAACTGCAGCACATCTTTGATTCTTGATGTCAACTCAAGTGTGTCAATCTCTGATGTCATGGCGACCACTTCCAACATGGAGGATGGATATGAAAATGAGGCCCAGTTGTACGGATGATGATTCATAAATTGGTGGGCGGGATGTAGATGTTGGTGATGAAGATGGATATTGTGTTGGTTGAGAGGGCGGTGTTCGGTGGGAGCTTGGTGAATGGTGGAACTGGTTGCAGGAACATGATTGGTTGGCTTGTCACTAGGGGAAACTACCAAGGAGAAAAAAAATGTCTAAGGAAACGTGAAACGGAAAAACAAACAAAAAATTATAACTAAAATTTGGATGCAAGTTTAGTATAAGGCCATTATAACTAGTATAAGTCATTCCAATATGAGCTAGAAGATTATATATGTATACTATATTAGATTTTATAAATTAAAAGCAGCACAGGCATTTTTTAATACATTAGAGTTAAAATTTCAGGGTGTTAAAATTGAAAGTGTTGGGTTTTGGTAAACATTTGAATTCTAAATATGTTATTCTGTAAAGGGTTTTATCCATATTTTAATAAAATCCCTATATATACTATTGAAACAAAACAAATTAGCTATATATTTAACACAAATTTTACAAAATTGTTCAAAGGAAATACATTTTATTTTCAAATAGTGGTTAATATCTTCCAAAAATTTTCAGAAGAAATAGTATTAATATTTTTTTTACATTGATTTTAAAACTAAGGTTACTTTTAAAGGATAAATCTCTTATTAAATTTTTGTTCTAAATCTTTTTTATTAACATTTTCCTTTTACAGTAGAACAAGTCAAAATGCCTGTTGTTTATAAAACAGAAACCATATTAACAGGAATAATCTTTGCATAATTATTTTCAATTGCAGATAGCTGCAAATGATGAGTCTGTATCTTCATTGAAATTGTGAAAATTTAATGGATAAGACTTGTCATTCTTATGAAATACAAAAATATTTTCATCAATTCATATAATCTTTAAACTTTGTTATTAAAGGGGAGATTATTCAGAAAATTTATTGGTTATTAAATTTCTCTATTTTGAAATATAGCAAAGAAAAAGGTTATCTGATTTCAATTTCCTTTTACATTTTCTGAAATTGCAAAAAAATTGCAAATTTATTGTCGAAACCAGATTCATTCAAGAGACTTTCATTTAAAAGATATTTTTTTATAGTCAGTTCATAATCTGAAAACTTAATATATTACTGGGAGAAAATTCAGAAAATTGATTTTTTTTATGGAATGTACCTTAAATTTCCCTATTTTGTAACCTAGCAAGTGAGCAGGTTCGTGGGTCTCAATTTGTCTTTTACATTTTTTGAAATCACATTTCAATTGATATCTCCTAATACTTTTAACTTAAAATTCGACTGTATAGTTTCTTTTTAGAAACACCAGTTTATTTTTTACAAAATCTGACAATTTTGAAAAAAAATCTAAAAGACGCATGCTTTTATGTTATTTATAAAAATAGCAAAAAAAAGACTTCATTTATTGTTTTAATTTAGACCAAAAACTATCTACTTTAATAAAACTAAGAACAGGGGTTCAATTTATCAAATCTTAGTTCAACTGAAGGATGTTTATAAATACCATTGAAATTTACTATCTTCTAACCTTCTGCAAGCATGCATGGATGTTTTAATACCAATCATTTAAAAAATTGAAGTAGTTTCTACAGCTTATAATTGTTTGAAAGATGTGTAATGAGTATATGTGGAAAACCAAGGCGAGCAAACTAAAATAAACAGCTGAATAAAAACAAAAAGACTAAGGACAAATGAACTAGCACTATCAGGACAAGCCACAAATCATGTTAGATGCTGGATATATATATACAGTATATACAGAATATAGGCGTAACACATGTATGCTTCAAAATTATTTTACATCTGATGAAAATAGGGTTATTTCTTAGGTCATTGGAACGAGGGACGGGTCAGAAGGTGAAGTAAGACAAATGAGGAAAATAGAAACTATTACAAATCTCATTGATGCACTTTTGTTTTCTTTCGTATTAAGGAATATAGAATTACCACAATTGGCAATGTCCTCAGCTCCCACCCCACCCAATGCCAACCAACTACCCCTCTTACCAAAAGAAAATGATGCAAGTAAGAACTTTGAAAGCAAATCTTAGGTACATTTTATTTTGAAATTCCTTGAAACTTTAAAAATAGCATGAAGTAAGCTATTTTAGTAAAATGTTCATACATGTAGTTGCATCTGAATTTCATATTACAGTAACATTTCATCTTGGAAGATTGGCAAGGATTTCCAACCCCTTCCCATTCTGTTTGATTTTGAAATCAAGTAAAATTTCAGAGGAAAACTAGTCTAGCCAACTTCTCCTCCTTTGCAAGTAGAAACACTCATATCCCTCTTTTAAAAATAAAATATGATGGCCTACCCCCCTTTTCAAAGACCCCCTCCCCTGTTTATAGTTTGGCAGGTATAGAGAATACCTACCTGAAGCATACATTTGTAGAGAGTTAAAATTAGACTGTAAGATATGTATATAAACAGATATAGAAGATGAGTTATTAGTATAAAGTATGATATATATATATATTGGGCAGCCATTTTGTTAATTTGTCAGGTTCAGCCAGATGTTTTAATCAATGGCAATTTTAATGAGTCTGCCATGCATCCATCCTCCATTTTGGTTAAATCCGGGTATATATGTATATATTTGAGATATATATATCAGCTACTATATAACTTGATCGCCATGCATCAATTTTTGCAATTTGCATTAAATTTTTTACGCTGTTTGTAGCTTTAGAAGCCATTCATCATAGAAATGCATTTATTAAACATGTTGTAATAAATTATATGAAATGTGCAAATAAGGTATTGAATAATTAGAAGCAAATAATAAGATCCAGCAAAAGTTGACTATGTGAGGCAACTAATGACAAAATCTTACTTATTAATTTGCATTTCATTTGAATAATTTATTTGTACTGTGTGTCCAACTCATAATATAAGGAATGCAAACTGTAATTTTCATCAAGTTGATAATAATTATATGCAATCACCTTTTCTTTATAAAAATATGATTATTTTTTTTGTGAGTTCTTTTGTTAAAGCAAATCAAGTCAGCAACCCCCAAGATGATGTCAGCATGTAAGTGCAACTTGTTTCTTACTTTTAACATGTTTAATGGTTTGTGAATCCTTAATCCTTTTTATCACCAATTTCATCTAACACATGTACCATGTCTAAATTGTATCACAATTTTAAATTTCATTAAACAATAATATTCCTTATAAGTAGGACACACAGTAGTCTTCAGAACAAATATAAGTATAATTGATTCATTTTTTTTACATGGGGTAACAACATTCATTGATATAGGTAAACCATGAATACAATTTCCGCTATCAATGAAACTTGGTATCCCTAAATATAATGACTCCACAGTATCTTATAAATATCTGTAACCATGGTAATACATTAGACATTACGTTTTAAATATAATCAAAAATGACACTTCAATTCACATGTTTCTTCTTCTCTTTTTTACTTTCTGATGCACAAAAAACTTAACTTATCCTTTCTAAAGGCATTTGTTTTCTTGAAATAAGTAAAGGTAATCATAAATAAGATTTGATTTTCAATATCTATTTAAAAAGTTGTGCATGTCCCCTTTGAGCATCTTCATTGTTTTTATTCTTCATTCTTTTTACATGAATCAATTGGAAACCAGTCAAAAATAGAGATGTAAAGCGTATTACACTTTCCAATAATAAAATTTCTTCCTTAAATAGTATGCGCATAACATGCAAAATAAAAAGATTTAATTTTCATGAATATGCATGAATTATTTGTCATTTGTGTAAATCGAAAGCAACAATCAATCAATCTTAAGTTTGGTTTGAAGGTCAAAAACGAAATCTCAAAGAGAACAAGCAGTGTCAAAACTGAATTGTTAAAGTACATCCTAACTGACCACTGTATTTTATATAAATACATGTATGTCTTCCATTTCTGATTCTTACCTATTTCATTTGGCTTTGGGATTGAGGCACTTCTCATCAGTTTTTCCGGTGGAATGTGGTACTGTGATGCTACAAGTTTTGGAATTGCTTCTGTATCCTCCAAGAATATCTGCATTCTAATAAAGGGTTCTCTCCCCTTTTGTGTGAGCATGTGCCAAGGTTTTGGCCTAGCAAGCAGATCACTCACGCTCCCCTGAGAGAGCCCTAGAACACTTTCTCCAAACAATCTTTGGCTAATTGAGTACTGACTCAATGTTTCTTTGACCTGTTTGACCAGGTCATCAGTGTTTATGGTGGCGTAGCTATCAAACTGTTCCTGGGTAATAGCAGGCAGAACTGCCCGCAGTGGTTTAGCAGCTGCCATTCCCATATGTGGCCTTGACATTAAGGAATTGGCAATATTCTGCATTCTTTGTAAAGGTGATACACACTCAGGAGCTGAATAAGGGGCAAACTGGTTGTTTTCAAAACTGTTAGGATGGCCATTGACCTTTGGCTGAACAATGAAAAAGGCACTACCAGAAGGATGAGCAGTTTCTGTTGACGGAGATTTGTCCGAACCTCCCGATGTTGGTGTTGTAGGGGCTGAGCTGCCATGCTTACTCAAGTCGATTGGGCCATTGTTGTTGTTTATGGATAAATTTAATGTATCTTCTACTGTACTGTCTGGCGGCTCCATTTTAATTGAATTCCTGTCGGAATTCCTGTCAGGAGAAGATCTTGATCGTCTAATCTCCCCAGGTTCAGTCTGTTCTTGGATGTGAACTTTTCTTGCCATCTGTTGTAGTTCTCTCTGATACATTGAACTTGCTGCCATATTTCCTGCATTTTCTGCCGCTTGGGCTAACTTCATTAATTCTTGCCGATAAATTCTCTCAACCATTTCTCTAGAATCTCTGCCATTACCATTAATGTTATTTCTAAGGCTACTTTCACTGTCCCTGCGACCAGTAGGGCTGAGATTGGAGTCTGATTGGCTGTAAGGTGTACCGGTTGGCGATGCCAGGGGATGATGGTGGCCAGACATCATAGCTAATCGTGACATTTCTTGTTTATAAATACTGCTGACCATTGCATGAGCAACTTGTTGCTGAAAGATAAAAAATATACTTTATATTTACATAAAAGTCAATTTCTCAAGTCTATTTTAAATATTTTTGTATTGGTTTTAGTTGCAGTGTATCTACATTTTTGCATTTGTGCAAGTTTCAGTGATAATTCGGAAGTTATTCTCATTTTAGCATTTCCTTTGCTTCGGGATTTAAGCATCTAGAAATTATATTACATATATTAGTGAAAATCGGCCATATCAGGATGTTTACCCTGTGTTATTTTATGAGTTTATCCACCAGGGCGAGGCCATTCTTGGTCTTGCTTAATGTTAGAATGTTCTCACTACATCATACCACATATCACAGCAAAGATAATCTATAATTTTTTTAAGGTAGCAATTGTGTATAAAATAATGTCTCACGCCTACTTTTATATCGAGTAACGTGGTAAAGGGAAATCTTTGTGTGATAAGGATCCAGGTTTGAATTTTACATTTTTTTGTTTTTTGTGTAAAAATGTTTGATGTGCACTTAATTTCAAGAAATTTTGTATCAAATATATTGTTTGGAATTTGTATTAAATTCTTTGATATTCAAATAATGTTATCCTAGTAATTTCAAAGAGGGGATTTTAATGTAATATTACGGACGTACAGATGAAATGAATTTACTAAGGATGTTCGCTATTAAGGATTATAATAACAACATCTTTTCAGATTTAAACAGAAAATACCAAAATCTATATATAGTAACAGAATGTGAGGTCTTATAAAAAACGCATTAAAAAGAAGATCAATTTTTATGTCACATTTAAAAAAAAAAAAATTTCCCAGAAAATGTATAAAATAATGAACAGAACTGAATATAATCATGATAATGTGCAAAGATAGTCAGGAAAGGATAAAATGTAGTTTTTTTAAAACAGAATAAACAAGTGAAACTGCGAGCTACTGCTCACTGATGATACCCCCACCGCATGTGGATAATTTTAAAAGTGTAAAAATATGCAAGTGTTCGGTTAACAGGAACTTGTCAAGTGATGAATCTGAAAACGCATCACACGTTATAGCAGACTTATATTAACCAGAAACCAAATTTCAGAAATCCTTGTATTGTAGTTCTTGAGAAAAATGTGACAAAAAATATTCATGGGATGGACAGACTGACAGACTGATGGACGGACGGACGGACAGAGGTAAAACAGTATATCCACCTTTTTCAAAGCGGGGGTATAATGATACATAAAATTTCAAATTATAAAAAGACATGAAGGGTCTGTTTGGCAATACAAAAATAATGCACTTCAGATGTTTGTTAGACAAAAGTCATTCTTTTTTCCCATTTGCACAAAATTAATGTACATGATTTATTTTATATACATGATATAAATCAATAATTTTTCAAAAAGTTATTTTTGGCTCTGACATTTCTTTTGAGATTTTCCTGATTTTTCACTTATAATATTAAAAATATTTGCAGTGTATTATGGCTACTATCAAATAAATTTTGAAATTCTATTTTTCAAGAGATTTAATTAATTACTTGAGTTTGATACTATACATGCTATATAAAGAATCTAGTGACATTAAAATATAAAGTTCATGATAAACTTAAATTCTTGAAAAACCTTTTAAAATTCCTTTAAAACTGCAACAATTTTTAAGTGTAATCGGTAATGATAAAAATGTTGAGAAAATCAGTTGGGAAATGAGTAAAGTTATTTTTTATTAATTTTCAAAATTGCATAAAATGATAGGGAATAGAATTGAAAAGAAATGACTTTTATCCACATACTGTACAAAGGAAAATAACCGAGGGGTTACAGAATACTGCTTCGACAAGCGAACATCCTTACGTGTTGATATGCTGAAACTGGTACCTGTTCCATGGCTTTCTTAATCTGCATGGCCTGTTGTGCCTCGTTCAGAATTTGAGCAATTCTTTCTTCAGTATGAGCATCTTCTCTCTGTACACTGGATACCAGTGGCTGGGAACCTGTGAAGAGTACGGGAGGATAGGAGTTATTGGCCCCTGGTATGCTCATTGGAGGATAAGTACTATTCGACCCTGGTATGCTGACTGCCCTGTTTACTGAAAAGTAAAATTGGGCCAAATAATATGGGATCTATTGTCTCCCTTTTAAATCAAAAGTAAATGTAATCAGATTTTGTTAATTTTTAATATTTGTTAGAAAAGTTATAACCAAAAATAATTCTTTCAAAATACAATCTGTTGTCTGATTATTGAAATATTTTCTATTTTCCTTTTAGAATCATAAAAAATTTTTAATTACATTTTCATTTAAAAAATATATGTAAAGCAAGATTACTTAAATGGGTACTTTCGTTTTCAATTCTTTATACAGAATGGATGGACATGAGTTTTTAATTCTATGTCTTTTAAAACAATTTTCAAAGCAGCAGTTGTTAAAATGCAATTAGTTCACATTTGAAAATTAAAAAAAATAATTTGACATTGAAAAAAATCAAATTTTCAATAAATATAGGAATTGGAAGAATTCATGTTCAAAAAAGTGTTTCATAAAAAAATTGAATAAAACAAAAAGTGATTCAGGAGAGTTTAAAGAATGGAATTTCTTTTTTTGTGGTCTTATATGATGACCATACAAACATGACCAATCCAAATTTAGAAAATAATATAATAATTATAAATTCCAGCACAGAAAGGAACCAAACAGCCTCATAAACGATAAATAGAATTGGGCAAGCAAACACAGACCCAGGAATCAGGAGACAAGGTATAAAACCAAAGCCAATATGGCAGCCAGCATACAAAAAGCAATGCATTCTGGGTATATAATATGAATAATAAGAAAATGACATTGATAAAATGCTAAATATATAATATATATAAGTAAAATCATCTGGGATTTTCCATCAAAATTTAAGTTCAAAATTCGACAGAGTTTAATGCTTTTAAATATTGTTTTCAATTTCGAAATATAAAATGTAGCTTTTGATGGAAAGGCCCTGATTCTGACTCTGAATATCTTCATTGCTATATATAAAATGAATTAGACTTCATGATTTTAAACATGTTAAATGATAAATAACATTTGTTTTTTTTAATTGGCAATCACGTTGAAGAAAATTCTTGTGTTTGGAAAATTAAAAACTTTTCTAGAATCATGTTCATTGAATTCTTAAAGAATGATTACTAAAAGTTAATGCAACTGTGAATTGAAGATTTTTTTAAACCAAAGAAATCTGTCAATCAAAAAATTACATCAAATCCAATATAATAGGCACAACTGTTCCAATTTTAAAGTCAAGCAAACACAAACATTTCATGCAGTTATACAGAACTATAATGAAAATTTTTCTGATATATTTGTCTATCTTGTGTGCTTTAAAAATTGAAACAAATACTGAAAAGATATACCAATATTTAAACCAATGAAATGACAAATTGTCAAAGGTACAAGCATTACAAGTTATATAAAGCATTCTTGATTATGCATATGATGTCTTACCTTTTTTAGGCGATATGGCTTTTAGTGCCACAATATTCCTCTCATCTGTTGCCCAAGCGTACATTTTTCTGTAGGATTCTCTCCCCTTTTCAGTCAGTTTATCCCACGACTTTGGCTTTGATAATAATTCACTAACAGTTCCTTGAGATAATCCTAGGACATGCTTAGCAAAAAGTCTCTGTCCAATATTATGGATACTTAAAAGTTCACGCACAGTTTTTGCTACAAGAACCGTATCTAATCCTTGAGAATTATTTGGGTCGACCTTGATGGCACCAAGGTTCATACCCATAAAGTTTGCCATAAAATGGCTATTGGCAAATTGATAAAACGGTGATGGAAATGGAGGCATATGTAAAGCTTCGTTGGTTGATACACTTGACTGTGTTTCTATTGGTGGTCTAGGTGACGATTTCTCTTCCGACTCCGCTTCAGTTGTGTCTTTACTACTGACGGGTGAGGGAGGGCTTTCTGGTGACACAGGTCTAATGTCTGGAGATTTTTGCTCCTCTCGCTGTTCCCCTTGATATGTAGCTGCTATTTCTTCTCCAAGCATGGTCGCGAAGGCTTCCGTGTTATCGGAAAGGGCCGGAGTTGAGGAATCTCCTGTAAGAAAGGTGCATATGCACATGAAAGAGTTTTCTTTAACTCTAAAACAAGGACGTGTAATAAAAGCTGCAATTTCCAACAGAGTGTCACAGAACCATGCTACACATATCATTAATATTCTCAAAACATGTACGTATTAAACACTTAAGGGTATACATTTTCTTAAGCCCTTTCATAAGCATAAACACCTTTCTTAAATTCTGGGATCCTGATATAATTTATAACAATGTATATAATAAATAATTTTCCAATTTTTTTTTACAGGGTGGGAACTATTTTTCTAAAATATTATTTGTAGGTTTTTTTACCTACTCAAAACTATATGTTCGGGTGAAACTCTTTTTCAAGGCTCTTACTCGACTTCTTCATAAATATAAAAATAAAGAGATGTGGTATGATTTCCAATGAGACAACTATCTACAAAAGTTCAAATGAAGTGGATGTAAGTAATTAAAGGCATTCAAATGTTTAAAGTTGAGTTAGATAAAAAGAAAGCAGAGAGTAAAATCTTAGTTCCTTGGCCTACCACAGTCATTGTATTGTATTTTAAGATTTACATCCATAAGGACAAAGTCAATAATTTGCTGAAAATTTTTAAAGTGCCATGAAACATGTTAGTAAAAAAAACATCAAACAAACACTAGTTATTGGAAAGCAGTGATGGCAAATGGACACATAATAAAAGGTCATTCTTAGTCTAATTCAACATGATATTCAAAGAAGATTCCAATACATTTCTTCAAAATTAATTACTTCAAGAAAGACAACTCTTCTAGTGAAATTGACAACAAGGGGGGTAATTCAACACAAAGCAACAAATAAAGTCACAAAATGATCAAATGAAGAACACATTCAAAAGCACTATGAAAAATGATGGTTTTCCTAGCATGAGATCCTTATTAAAACAACATTTGTTACATGTTATCAATTTCATCAATTGCAGGATTTTTTTTACAAAATACTGATCAATAAGTAACAATACAGCACATTTAAGAATCATTTAAAATTCTGTGTTACTAAAATTGCATTTCAAATTCATATAAATTGACATCGATTCCATTATTCAAACATTGTTCTAAATTAATTTATGAAAGGAATTGATAAATGATAAAGACATGCTTCATGAAAAAGATATGTAATTTAAGAGATATATTCAGGATATAAGAAATCTGAAATATACAAATAATTTGAAACAGATTAAAAGATGTAAAATTTTTGTCAATTATTTCAGTTCAAGGAAAGGTATTCCCAATTGATAGGTCATAGGTCAGCCTATAAATAACTTGAACAAGGAAGTGAAATGCTACCACTAACTAACCCGATGCCATCTTACCTGATATTTCACTGTTGGAGACTTTCAATGTGGTGTTCTCCGACTGTAATGCTCGGTTCTTCTCTAATAATAGCGTCTCTAATGACTTTGACTTAGCATCCTCGTCACCACTGCCACCAAACTCCATGGATTTTACAACACTGAAATGTAACAACACATTGTATTAGTAATTGTAATGAGAACTGGCTATAAACCATACAAAATTATTATCTTTTAGAGGATATTTAGGAAATAGTTTATGAATTTTTTTCAATGATTTTCCACTTTATATGCCTTATTGCACTTCATGTTTTATCATAGTGCTACCAATCAGCTCTTCAACACTTATGCTATGTTTTGGATTTTCAAATATTTTGACCTCAAACATTAATGAACATGATGAAGAGACATTAGATGTTGAAATGAACATCTAGTGCAGTAAATTGGTACCATTAATATTATTCTAGTTGTCAGTTAATGTTGGTCTTTTTATTGTCTCTCTCTCTTTATTTTACTTTATTCTTCAGAGAAAATTTATTGTGGGCGTATTTCTATGAATGTTTACTATTTTAAGTGGTTTTTAGAATATCTTCTAAATCTATATCAACTGCTACCATTCTTCTAAGGAATATCTAAGGCAATATCTCTACTTACTATTCCAAGTTAACATTCATGGTCTTTGGATTTTTATAGTTTACTATACAGTATGGGTTTTACTCATGGTTGAAGGCCTTATTGTGTCTTTTTCAGAGTTGTTTACATGTTTGTTATGTGACCTATTAATGGATAGCTGTCTCATAGCCAATCATACCACATCTCCTCTTTGCATTTATGGCATAGAAATTGAAATGAGAACTTTCAATTTTTAAACTTGAATAGATTTATAAATATATACTTGAGTTCTCTTTTAATTTCTTCATAATCCTGTTGTGTTTTGATTTTTTCTTCCAAATATTTGAAGGCCTGATTTTTCACAGTGAGTTCTTCCTCAAGATGAGCCACCTGTAAAACATTCACACATTTACATAAAATTAAATAATTAGATGTAAATTTATTCATAGAACACATACTTGAATATAAAAATTAAAGTCTTTTTATCATTTTTAATTTCATTTGCATTCTTGTGTATTTTTTTTTCACTATAGCAAGTTTTGCTTATCTTTTTTATCTTTTATTATTTGGGGGGGGGGGGGCACTTGACTTGTGTGGTTTGTGCTGCTCAATAATGAGTTTTCAGTGAAGTGTTAAGAAGTCTGTTGTTTCCTGTGATCATGTGTTGTCATAATCCTTCTTGATAGATTTTTTTATCCCCCTTTATTTTCAGGTATCTCCCCCTCCCCCTTTTCTTTCTCTCCATTAAATGTAGACATATAAGAATATCGACAACAGAGGCGTCGACAAAATGAATCATTTTCTGAGTTCAATACATACAAATCAATTTGCTACTGACAAGACCAGAATTAATTGAATGTAAATAAAACGTAATGATAAACTACTAAGGAAGCTCATAATAAAAATTGTATCTGCATTTAATGTAAGTAATCGTGGTATTCTAATATCAAATATTGATTTACAATAGCAGAATCAATTATAATAAAATTTTATGACACCAAGAGTGACAAAACTGCATTTAAAATTAATTCCTGTCAATTTGACAGAATCGTCAAGGGATCATTTCTGGGTTTATTGATACATTAAAATCAATATTCCAATTGCAACATTTTTCAATACTGATCGACCTGTGATTGCAAAAGCTGGTGAAATTTACGCCAGCTGTCAATAATTGATTGAAATTAACATGGTTTCCAAGGCAACCACTTTTAAAGATTGTAACATTTCAGAAATCTATTTCTAACTGAAAATATCGAGACAACAAAAGTATTGTATTTAAGACAAAAAAATCAATACGTTCAGTTCATTGATTAACGATAGCCAATCTGATATCATACAGATAAAGAGGCTCAGGGGAAGGGGGTATATACAAAAGACATTATTATAGTAGGATTTCAGATAGGGAATATTTCATAAAATTTACTCTAATTTTAGACACACAAAACTTTGACCTACTTTTAGTAAACATACTAAGATTAACCAATATTTCCTCTTTTTGGAATATCGGATATCTGAAGGCTCAATTTTGAGTGATATATGTTATTTCAATCCTTAGGATATACAAATCCTTGAATATTATTGAATTAATCTGATGATATAAAAATTGATAATGGAAATTGGGAATATATATGTCAGAGAGACAACAACACAACCAAAGAGGAGATAACAACCAGAGGGCACCAATGGGTCTACAACATAGGGACAAAATCACACACCCAGAGAAGGGCTCAGCTGGTTTATTTCCAGGATACCTAATGTGAAACTTTTTGGGATACATGTCTTGGGTACTCCCTTATCAATTTTTTAATCTGAGGGCATTATTTTAATCATTTTATACCTGTGATGCAGTGGTCTCCCTCATTTTATTTAGTGATGCCTGCAATCTCTGCACATCATCTACAAGTTGAGAAATCTGAAATTCACAATAAAACATGTCATCATTACATCTTATACGAAGAAGCAAGATTTAACATTTAAAATGCAATAAGATTTCATACAATGCTAGACCATGTTATAACTGCCAAGTAATAATTGTTATTTTGAAAGTCATATGTTCAAGTCATAAGAGTTTTTAGTGTGTTTTATTTCTTAAATATGTGTGATACTAAATTCAATCTAAGGAAACTTCTTTAATCATTTACTGTGACGACACTTTACTAACAATCAATTCATTGAATTTTCTTTCATATTAATTTATCACTAAAGTATGGTTGCAGTGACCTTATTTTATGCATTTCTTCAATTCCTCTATAACTTCTAAATTCTATAGGTTTATAACATGATTCAATCCTCCTTGTCCTTTCCCTCTCCCAACTCCTGTTAGCTCTATTGTGGTTAAGAATTTTCTAGTAATTCCTTTTAAATGTCAGTAGCAGTGACCTATATCTTACCTCTTTTTCCTTTGCTGCCAATTCTACCTCCAAACCTGATCTCTGTAACATATCTATTGCCTTTTCCATGTCTGCAGATTTCTGTGTAGTGTCTCCCTCTCTCTGACTCTGGTTTACTGTTACCAACTGTTGCCTTAACTGTTCTGTTTGTCTTTCTGATCCAGCTGCTCTCTGTTGAAAAGAAACAAAAGCAAAAATGTCATTCAAAGAAGTTCTTCAATGTGTAATGCAAACTACATAATTGTTGCATCAAAGTGTGACCAATTAAAATTAAACAATCGTAGTGAGCTCGCTCTAAACTTCCTTCTAAAGATGAATGAAAAGACAGGAGTCTCCTTCACACCTTAACAACTGGTTCCAAACAGGATTTAAAAATCATATACAGAAAGGCATAATTTGATGACACACAGACAGACAGACATACAAAGGTAAACAAAAATATTACCTTTAGAATTGCATTACATTGGGATATTTAAAAAAAAAAAAAATCTATCTGTACATTTTATCAAAGGTCTTCAGATTTATGGAATTCTGTCTATAGTTATTTCTTTTTAAGTAAACTTTTGAAAATCAGATCACAAATTATCTAAATGTGTAGGATTCTACTTCATTACGATTCTATTTCCTGTTTATTATGACTAAAAGCATTAACATCACCTATAACTAGAGTTTGCTTGAAACAATGTTATCAATAATATCTATTTACTTTAAAAATTAAAATCAAGGAATTAATTCTCATTATGACTCTTCCTCTTGCTTTTTATAACTTTTTTCATTTAAAGTTACAGCTACAATGTAGATATAAACCTACAAGTTTAATATAGAACATTCAATATGTAGCTCATCAAAATTCAATTAAACATTTAATAGGTTATTTTTCCCCTTGTGGAAGTTAATTTTAAAGTCATTATTGATTTCTGTATAACAATATACATTTTCAATATGTTACAATATCAGGATTACAAATATATTGATATAAATATTTTAACCTTCTCAATCAAAAAATATATATCTCCATTTTATTTCAATCAACCTGTTAATAACGTAGACAAAATATGAATACATGTTAAATGTCTGCTATATCAAATTTAGCCTATAAAAAGAAATTCAAGTGTTGCTTCACTTCTAAAAGCATTCAGTCAGTAAAACTAAGAATGGAATCTCTAAACCCTTGGCCAACATTATAATTTCCAATTTTGATATTGGTTTTAAATAATTCACAAATTATGCAGTGATATTTATCTCATTTATTTTAATGTTTCAATTTTTTGTATGCAAATTTGATGGCTTCATAATCAATGATAATAGCCTCCTTTATTTAAACCTACACCTTATTACAATGTACTGGCTATCACTAATTCAGTTACAACAGATCCTGTGTTCCCAATTGCCATTTAAACAATTGTTTTAAATTTTTATTTGCAGTTTCAATTGCCATTGCAAAACAATAAAGTATACCATCTTGTACAACAGAATTTGGTATGTGATACCATTTGCATCTGCAGTACCGAGTCATAAATACTGTGTGCAACCAGAGTTTAATTAGCAATTTACCTTAGGAAATAAAGCATTGTAAGGGTTAACAAGATCCTTGGTTAGAATATCATAATTACATCCAACTTAACCATGTGGTGAAAATTCTTCCTTAAATTGTCTATATTTCTTTTTTACTTCCATAGATTTCTTGAAAAAGTTTTTCTTCTGATTAATCATGCAATAAGAGTTAATCATAAAAATCACTTTTTTACAATGGTCAAAAAATATATTAATCCAGTCGTGTTTCAAAAAGCAATAGTTAAAATATTACAGATCATCTATCGTTTTTCACTTCTGAACTAGACTTTATAGTCATACAATGATCTATTGAATTCCAATTCACTCGTCTTTTATAATCGTAAAAATTATAAATATCTTGAGTCTACAAAACAACAAACGACTCATCATCAACTTCATTATTTCAAATAAAATTTCCATTTGGAATCAATACGGAATAATTGCCGACAATAAGTAATCGATCGGCGATCAATACGTCATTGATTACTTGTCAAACTCCCAGAATCCCGATCAATTTCAATTTGCTATATGATTGATTAATCGACATCCATTTCCAATCAGCAACCTAAGAAATTCAAGTAATACACAAAAAAATTCAGTTTTCTATGTATTGATTATTTACGTCGGAATTTGTCAATAATTTTAATATATTAAATAACTCAATAATACATGCAACTATGATGTTGTACTTTATTATAGATTGAATAAAAGATTTACAAAATGTATTTGGATTTGATAATAAGGAAGGCACTGAATGTCGTTTTTCTTTATAAACAATAAGGAAATAGATGCATATTAGAGATTCTTGAAATTAATACATGCACTTTTAAACATTCTTTTTTTGTATATATCCATTAAGTGATATTGTTTTTCTATGAATTGTAAATATATTTCATAATAAAACTTAACATTTTTAAATACCTCACAAATACAGTAACCCCAAAAATCTATATATATATTATATATATTAAAATTGATCAAAAACAACAAAGAAAGAAGGAAAATATACTGTACTTTTTAAAAAAATTTTTTTTTACTTATATTCAATTTCTGATTTTGTTTAATTAAATATACATAAAAGATATTTAACACCAATTTCAGCACTATTATGCTATTTCCTGGCAACAATCATTTATTGGTAAAGGAAGCTGGAGTGGCTAAAGACTGAACCACCAACATTCCCCCAGGAGATATAAGTTTTATGTAGGAAAGTCCATTATTGATGATGGATTTAAAACATTGAAATGATGAAGACTACAGCATACAAAATAACATACCTCATTAGCACGTTCAAGCTCAGACATCACCATCTCCATTTCATCAGACCTGAAAATAATGAAAATATTGTTATTATTATTGCATTTTTTTAAAAATTTCATTTGAAAGAATTTAAGATACACATTATATTAACCAATAAAACTCCATCAGTCTATAACAAGGTGTAAGTATGACCAAAAATGTCTTAAAATTTTAAGACTAATATAAATGAAAGATTTTAGAATCACTTTTTGATTATAAAAAAAAAGCAGAATTAAATATTTAATTTTTATTTGTTTTATAATTTCTTTTATGTCAATGTAAACAATTTCTATCTAAAAATATGTAAACAAAATAAAATTTCAATTTTTAAAAATTATTTTTCTTTTAAATCCAAACTATTTAAGGAATGACTGTTATATTTTTTTCTATGACTGTAATATTTTTTCTGTCTATGAAGAAATAACATAAAAAATGTGGTGCACACTGAATAACATGTGTAGCGGGTTATTTAACAGTGTGCACCATTTTTTATGTTATTTCAAATAGACAGAAAAAATATTACAGCCATTTCTTATAATTTAATTCTAAATTCCATTTTAAACCGTAGAAAACCATGAAAAAACGTTGATGACGTCACGGTCACATGACTAAATTATGTCTATGGGCTCATAACAAAATAACGTCAGCCAATCAGAAGATGTGTTACATCCAAAATTAAATTATATAACAATGGATTGCAAAACGTTTGGACATATCTTTTTATTTAGAATTTACAAAGATGTAGTGTAAATAGAAACAAAAACAAAATTTTGTAAACTTTTCATGGCATGTTAAAATTGAGAAGGGAAATGGGGAATGTGCCAAAGAGACAACAACCCGACCATAGAAAAAAACAACAGCAGAAGGTCACCAACAGGTCTTAAATGTAGCGAGAAATTCCCGCACCCGGAGGCGTCCTTCAACTGGCCCCTAAACAAATATATACTAGTTCAGTGATAATGAACGCCATATTAGTTTCCAAATTGTACACAAGAAACTAAAATTAAAATAATAAAAGACTAACAAAGGCCAGAGGCTCCTGACTTGGGACAGGCGCAAAAATGTGGCGGGGTTAAACATGTTTGTGAGATCTCAACCCTCCCCCTATACCTCTAGCCAATGTAGAAAAGTAAACGCATAACAATACGCACATTAAAATTCAGTTCTAGATTGCCTAGATTGATAAGGTATCGTGGTCAAATTAATCATATTTGAAAAAGATCAATTGAGCAAAAAACATTTTATTTGATGCTATTTTTATTTTTATATGTTTGTCTGACAGTATTTAACTCGAGATAAAAATCGTGAATGAATATGTGCGGTAAGAATAGATCATATTTTTATCGTTGAAAAGGACGTCGTCAAGGTCGAGTCACTGATCATCCATAGATTTAGGGCATTTCCAAATTTATAACAACTAAGGCTATAAAAACAATATCGAAATTAATGACTTAATCCTTGAGCAATTGAACAAAACATCCTCTGTTTGGTAAAAATAATAGAGCTCTCAAAATCGTCAGACCTCCAGCAGTTGAGTATGACACAGACCGACTAAAAACATCATTCAAATTAATTGCCAGACCTCAAAATCAAAGGATGAATGGTTTCAGATCAATTGAAGATTTTGTGGTCTATGGACCTTATTAAACATGATATATAGTCACAAGCTGATGTAAATCCAGACCTGTCAATTGACTGAATATCTCCTACAGCAGTTTCTAATACAAATGTATCAAACATTTTAAAAGTTACCTCCCTTTATAAGTATGTGAAGTATAGGTCATATTACATAATACAAAAGGATACACATTTGAATAAAGTGTAAAAGTACTAAATCCTGTTTATTCATTCAGCTATATTTTGGGGGGCTAAGTGTACTTTTATTAATTTTTTTTAAGTGTTATTTCATTAAACATTTTTTTCTTCTTTTCTTATATGATTTGATGCTCTTTTTTGACTGAGCATGCTTTCTTGAAATGATCTTCTCTTCACATAGGATTTCATGCTTTTATTTACGATGTTATTCCATACATGCCTTAAAGCTATTTTTTTCATAGGATTGCATGCTCTTTTTTGACTGAGTGTTTAATTTGAATTGCTTGTTTAATTTTTTTTTTATTCCATAAACCTATCTTTTTTTCTTACGATTTGATGGTCTTTTTCGACTGAGTGTACTTGCTTGTTATTTGTACCAATTTATTCAGGTAGCCTACTGATGCATCAGTAATTTATGTTCATATTAATGTTGTGTAAATGATTGAAGTTATTGTTTTTTTTCTAAGTACCATTTAAACTAATCACTTGTCACAGTCCTAGCAATTAAAACAGTCCGACTATTTATCACGAGAGACCTTCTGAACTTTCTCTGTGGCATATGTCATATTCGTTCAAGCAAATCAGCTTGTGTTTACATCATCGGAAATATTTATTTGCGACTATAGGTGATTTTAATGTAGATTCGCCAGCAACATATATCCGGCTAATGACAGAATCATTAATTATCATACAAAATCGGAAATCTTACATTTTTGTACCAAAATGACTGGTTTTCCCACTTTTATGAATAAGTTTTACTTTTTATCAGACATGTTTGTATGTATTTCTAAAAAAGAGTTAATAGATTTATTGAGTTTTTAAATATATTTTAATTACTTATTATTTTTTACCAAAACTGTAAATCTATAATTTCATAACTAATTTTTTTTTAAATCAAATGTAATGATACTTTTCAAATTTCTTTTTTTGTGTTGTTAAGAAGCTGTCTTATTTGTTTTTATATATATATTTCAAGGTTTTTAATTTGGTTAATTATTACTTTTTTTTTCTAACTTTTACATAATTTAAAGTCACAACCTTTCAAATGTTCTTATTCTTAAAGGGATAGTAGCTACGATTTTGACAAAATTATGAACAAGTTTTAAAGCTGCTAAAATCAAAGATATGTACTAAATATAAGCAATAAGATCGTAAAAATATTTTAATAAACTACAGAAGTGTTAATAATTGATAATTCATATCGTGTTGTGTGCCTATTCACCTCATTAATTATGCATCGGGTTTACTTCCCGAACTTTGCCGACATAGCGAGTGAGCTAACCAAGATATATATAGATACGAACACGTGCTTTTTGTTTTCTTACATATTTGATAATTACTCTTTATTAAACGTACATATTTGACGCCATTTATCAAATTATGTAGATAAAAAATATAATAAATACCGGCATATTATTTCAACCCAAGATTCTCCAACAATGGCGATATTATACACTTGTTATTACATTTGTATGACCAAACCATGCCGATAATGTATACACGTGTGTGTGTTAAATCGGGGCCTCCATGAAGGATACACTTGAAGAATAATACTAAAGTTTAGGAAGTTGATTTCTAATTTCTTCTAAGGTGGGAGATTACTGCCCGTAAATTTATAAACATATTTTTGACAATTATGAACACGTTGAGATTTTTTTTCATGTGATCTGGAAAATTTAAGAAATGTAAACATTACGCAAACCGTCGGCTACTTCTGTTTGACTTTGCCTGCGTCGCAGGTGTTTTGAGTGATTTTATTGACCGATCTCATCGACGCATTTTATTTTTAATTTACAATAACTTGTCTGCACCTCTTTTTTGTTTCTTTTCTCGCTGAAACTGTAAATTCGCGTACCATTTCCGCGTTAACATTCCCCTGTTCGACCATTTTCCCTTCGAGGCACAATGTGCGATTGCGCATTGGGAACTGAAGAGTAAAGGTCATATGAATAAGGGTTGGGCTTAACATCGAATTATTATCTATAGATAATAAATAAATGTAGGTGTTAAACGTTAAAAAGCTTCTAAATGCTTAATGGAACGTAACCAGTAATTGTTTTAATCATAATTATTTTACTTTTTGTACAAAATCCGGCATATAGATTAAAAAAGTAATTTTAATGAAAATCGTAGCTACTATCCGTTTAAATTGCAGATAGCAATTCAGATACAAAATTAAAATAAATTAAGTTTTTAAAATTCCTCCGCAAAAATACAACAATAAACAATTCATTATTTATTAAATGAAAATTTAAATATATATTCAAATATTACAAAGAAGTATTGAACACATCAATGTAAATAAAAATTCAAAAAAAAAATCAGTTCTGTGCATAAAAACAGATATTACAACATAATACTGTCATATAACAACATCAAAAAAGATTTTCTTTGTAGCTTTCAATAAAACAAGCCATTAACAAAACAAAAACCAATACTATTACTGGTGGATTTACAACTTAAGACATGTAATCTGTATACAAAAAACACATTCTTTCATAAAAATGGCGATAAAAACACACAAAATGGCCCGGAAACTTCCCCTTGTTTTCAAATCAATACAATTTAGTTTCTTGTGTACATTTGGACTATGAGCTAATTAATTTTCTTTTTTGATCTGTAATTTAGCTTCTGAACACGAGCTAGCCCCGCAGCAAGATGTCATCTACAATGGGTTGGGTGCTGAATGTACGATCTGCGATATAATTTCTGTCATTTACACAAATCAAAGTGATCACCATGTGTCAAAAGGCCAATAATAATCAATCGTTAGATATGTATAATACTTGTTAACGGCAGTAATATTGGTTTATATCAGATTTTTATGTTTTCCAAAGTGTATTGTTTTGTCAAAAATGGATATTGACAATATGGACACAGAAATTGTAACTTTTATTGAGACATTTTACCTTCTTTGATCATTTTATTTTTGATTTTTATTTCAGTTTTTGCTGTTAATTGCTTTTTCTATAGATGCATGTCCAGATATTGCATTTTCTTAACACTTTTTTATACATAACATTAAAACTTATATTTTCCTTTTTTGTATTTGCTGTTTATAGCTTTTTCTATAAATAGATTTGACGTGTCCAGTTTTTATACAAAACATTAAAAGTTAGATATTTTACTATTCCTTGACCTACTTAGTTTATTTCATACTTTTTTTATTTCATTGTCAAGATTTACTGTCTATAGCATTAAAATGGTCAACATTGCTGCCTGTTTTGTTAATCTAAAAGTGATTTTACATATATCCCTATTGGTCAATCAATTTTTCCCAAATTAAGTTAAGAGGGGGGGGTGTGGGGGTCAGTGAAAAAACTATGTGAATTAAGTTGTTTATCCTTCATTGAACTTTTGATGTCGTCCCTAAGTGTAATAACTCCCATAAAAAATCTATTTTATTACTATCAACGTTTCTTTGTTTTTCATTCAACCTTTTTGTCATTTATTTCATTTCTACACAATAAAGATAACAGGAATCCCCTAATATATTGGAAAGTACAGCAGACAAAACTCCTCCCCCTTTTTTTTCTTCTGAAGATACATTATAGGCATATATAATAAGTATTCTTTATATAGATTAGACTGTTGGTTTTCCTGTTTGAATGGTTTTACACTAGTAATTTTTTTGGGGCCCTTTATAAGCTTACTTTTTGGTGTGAGCCATGGTTCCGTGTTGAAAACTGTACATTGACCTTTAATGGTTTACTTTTACAAATTGTGACTTGAATGGAGAGTTGCCTCATTGGCACTCATACCACATCTTCTTATATCTAAATATATTCTGTTCCTTTGGTTTTTGTGTCATGGATGGATACCCAATATCATTGTTTTCTCTGTTATAATTATTTCAAAGAACCTTTATTTCATGTTCTTACCATAATTACTTTATTATCGTGTTAAGGTATCCTAGATCTGTTTCATTTTTATAAATAATAATTTTTCTAAATAATTCCTTTTCACCAAATCAATTAATATTTAACATTTTTCTTCTTCTTCTCGGAAAATTGTTACTTTAGTTTTTAATAAAAATACAAAGAAAGTTTTGTCTACATGCAAAGTTATTAATAAATATTACAAACAAATCTATTAACTGTCAATAATAAAAATCAGTTGTCAATTTCACTTACAGACTTGTCAATGATTACATAAAAAAATAATTAATTATTGCATATAACAGATAATATATTGATTTATAGGGGGGATGATTTCTGTAAAACAAATGATCCATTATGGTCTGATCACGGATTGAGACAAAATAAATCAAAATCTGGACATGGGAAAGTCTGACCATTGGTCATTGAATATGCTGATTAATTAATTATTGCATATAACAGATAATTTATTGATTTATAGCAAAGATGATTTCTGTAAAACAAATGACCCCGCTGGTTGAGACAAAATAAATCAAAAGCTGGACATGGGTAAGTCTGACCACTGGTCATTGAATACTGGACACAGAAAGATACAAGACCACCAGTCTGGACAAATTCCCTCAAGGAGTTTGTGACCATAATTTGAATGACAACTTTTATTCTTTAAAGATAAAAATTTACATGAAAAATTATGTTTGGACATCAAAGTTACAATTTATTCATTATAATCACCTAGTAAAACTCAGATGTCTGCTGACGGACTAACGTTAAACTTAATCATGACTATCATTAACTAGACCTCACAATCATGAGACTAACAAGAAAGCAACTATTCAAAATATTTAACAAAAAATAATTTGTGTTTTTAAATTTAAATCTTCTAAAAACATTTAAAAGAGAGTTTAAATTTCTTCTGATTTTGAAGGCATTATTATATATCAAACCTCATCATGAAGAAATATATGCAAGTGAGCAAAAACATTTTTTCTTCTTTTTTTTTTGATTGGTCAGCTTATATTATAAGTGGAGTTTTTAATCTACCCGAAGAAATATGCAAGAGCAAATTAGTTAATTTTATATTTATTTTGTATTGTTCAACCTTTATTCTTGATGGGGCTTTTAATCTACCTCATTCCCTTTTTTCTATTTTAAACATAACAGAGTAAAAAGACACAAAAGTATTGTAAACCTAAAATCGGAAAAATATTGTTGAAATATGTTGGAACAATTCAGGCAGCTCAAATAACTAACACAGCCACAAACAATTCTTTAATAAGCGTATGGTCCTTTTCAGGTACGCAAAACAATACTTTGTTACAAAAATTATTAAACTGAGAGGTCTATTATTTTTTTGTTATAGTGAAGTAAAGGAATGTGAATAGCGCTAAATGGTTCATAGTTTTCAACAGAAAACATAACTTACTTGGCAGTGGTAGCCTCGTCATACTTGGCCTTGACCTCAAACAACTCAGATTGGACATTTTCAAGTGCTGAAAAGAAAAAAAGAAAATAAAGACAAATGTTATTTTTTGTGATAAAAATCATATCATTCAAACAGTGGGACAAAGCTATATTGCAATTGACCTAAATTTGACCTATACGGAGTACTGACTTGGACTTTGTTTTTATTTCATTCTAATGATTTGAATCCCTCTAGAGATTCATTTGCTTATAAGTAATTCAAGCTTTTAAAGTGTTTTAATAATAGCTATCATATTATTTAGATTTTAAATATTAATGGGAGGGATGGAAAAGTGCATAAAAATCAGGAGATTTTTACTCTTACTGGAATAATCACATGTCTGACATAATAAAGTTTATTTTTATACTTGGTCATGTTTGTTTTAATTGTGTCAGCTTTTCTTTGAAAGGCATCCTTCCTGTTTAATAATAAAAAAAAATCTTACATATTACAGAAACAAGAAAAACAAAAATCTGTGTCCTACCTTGACCAATGACTTTAACCTGATACAGAATGGTCAGAATAACGGAGAAACAAAGGGATGAACTGACCGACGCAAATTCCAGACAAAAGTAGTCCTCCGACCATCAATACCAGATTATAGAAAATTTACAATAATGTTTTTAAAGTAAATTTTAAAATTTCTTGAACATGTCAAGCACTTAAAGATACATTTCAAAACTAAATTTGAAAGCGATAAATAATTTACATATATGGTAATAAGATGGTTGACAGCTGTCAAAGAAGCGGAATTTTGACACTGATTACAAGTGTTTTGAGATCTATGAAATTGACGTAATTGATTTAAAATGAACATGCTGCTGTCATCAGAAGTATATCAACAGATGCAAGCTAATTACATGGAATTATTTAAAACCAATATATGTCAATTTGAAGAGAGGGTGGGAAACCAAATGTATTTTTATAGCACCGAAATGCACAGAAATGAACTTTTAAAAAGGTTAGAGCATTTTTTGTGATTTAGAAGGACACAGTTAGCAGACATATAAATAAAAGACGATGTTGGCACATACCACAATAAGACAGCATCCAAAAAGTACCCAAAAAAACCCAACAACATGTGAGAGGGGTTTATTTAGGTATTTTTTTTAACCTTAAACTGGCCCTTTAATTACCTGTATATATCTCTTAGCTTCAGTTGAAAAATTACAATTTGCAAATAACAACTTTTGAAAATGGCTTTAATGGTTATCACTTATTTGGTAAATATAATCGAAATCAAAGTTATAACTAGAACATCTGACTTTTGAATTATCAGATACATAAGTGACCAAAGAAAGACACTATAGCAGACGACGAAGCTAGATTAATTCAGAACAATCTACAAAATTCGGTCAATAAGTCCATTCTTGATACTGCCATGAAATTGTACAAAATTTTGCCTCGTAGTATTGTTTTTAAAACAACAACTGTTGTCTTTTGGGTGTTTTTTCTGTTTTTTTTGCCATTACTTTGTATGACATTGACTTATGAGTTTAAGCATCCTTTTCTTATCTTCCTCCCCTTTTTTATAATATTTTCATAGCTTATATTTAGATTTTATCAAATAGGCTGTCAACATATGTTGCTGTGTTTGTCTTGTGATGGCCCGATTGTAGCATATCATGCTGGACATTGACTAAAACAAAAGAAGAATATAGACAAATCCTTTGTTTTATGTAATGCACTGAACGAACATTATAATTATAATAATTTATTTGAATTTTGCTTGAATGTCATTTTATTAATTCAACCTAAAAGCCTTGCGCCATAAATTATTTCAGAAAAAAAATTGTTATTCATTATATTGCACATCTGACTAACAAAATACTTGTAAAATAGTCATTAGCCCAAATCTCCATCTTAAAAAGTATTCTTGATTAATAGTACCGATCAAAATTATAAAACAAAAGAATAACATTATGTCTTCATATGCAAATATAGGGGAGGAGTTTTGAAATAAGATTTATGCAAATTAGATCCTAAACAACATCCTTTTAATAATTAATCTGCTATTTTCAAAGGAAATGACTGGATAACAAACAGGAACATCAATTTCTCTTTTAAACAATACGTCTTAGATGACTTTTCCTGGATCCTTAATCAACTATTTTTTATCCATTAGGAAATAACACTACCGGTACCATTGCACCAGGTAATGACTCGATGGAAAGATTTTTTCCAGCTGTTTTATAATGGATCCTGTCAATATTTGGTGTTATAAAATCAAAGGTTCAAAAATATAAAGGTCCAGTACCTTTTCATGATTGATATGAAATAAGGAGATGTGGTATGATTGCCAATGAGATAACTATCTCCCAGAGGAAGTTAACAACTACTGGTATAGGTCATTGCCCAGCCTTTAACAATGAGCAAAACCATTACGGGTGTTAAACAATCTTGACAAGAGAGTCTCAAAACCCATACTGCATAGTAAGCTATAAAAGGCCTTGACAAAATTTTAAAACAATTGAACTGAGTCATGTCCAAAACAACAAAAGAAAAACAAATATGATTAACTGCAACAATCAACCATCTTTTTCCAGATTAAACTAGAGTCAAAGGAACTGCATAAATAGTGTCTGAGCCAAAAATAGGCAACATTCATCTAAAATGGGTTCATTGGTGAAACACATATATAAAGACAATCTTCAACATGTATATACTTTGCAATGGCCATTTTTCTCTATCAAGCACTTATAATGAAAATAAGGGCACAAACACTAATAAATATATTGTTTGATTTTTGAGATTTTAAAAGTTCAGTTATCATTTAGCAATTAATTTGTGTAAAAACAAGAAGATGTGGTATGATTGCCAATGAAACCAAATGACCTAGAAGTAAGCAACTAAAAATTATCTTACGACTTCAACAATGAGCAAAACTCATACAGTAAGACCACAGACAATTTTTTACAATTCAATTAAACAAAGTTCTTTTGATCACATAAAGTTCAGGTTTTTCAATCATCTTGAAATAGTTATAGTTCAATACTTTTTCAATTTCATCAAAATATACCGATAAGAGAACAAAATTCAATTGTTTTTTTTTAATATGATATATACAAGAAGCTAATGTCCTGAACATGCATGCTGTATAATGGTCAACTTTTACAAATTGTGACTTGAATAGAGACTAGAGAGTTGTCTCATTGGCACTCATACCCCACCCCATCTTCTTATATCTATGAAATATTTGCCACTAGACAGTAAGCAAACAACATCCAATCAAAACAAGAAGATAACAAGATTATCAGTCCTTCCATGAAATAACGTTCAGTAAATACAAATGAGAATTGTTTTCTAAAATAATTAAATATTCAAATTTCAAACCCGATTGCTCTTCCAACTGGTACACTGTCTCACCTGGTTTCCTAAAATCAGCTTAGCATTCCTCCCTAACACAGAAAGATGTACAATTTAGGTTTATAAATTCCCCCGATTTGTAAGAAATATCTACGATACATATATATGTTCAAATCAAAACAGGAACTTGGTAATCGGTCGTTAAAACGTTAGGGGTCATAATGCATCCGGAACATTGATTTGTCATTTGAAAACTAAATGACGATATTAAGTAATTATTCATCATTTTAGCCTCAATTTTGATTGAAAGCAAAATGTCAACAGTTTATTAAATCAATATCCTAAACAGTATTTCGCTCCCGTAATTGATTTCATTAATTTCATTCAATTTGGACACAGATGTTTTTGAGAGGTGCTTCTGTTGCAATTGGAATGATACGAATTATCAATGAATATTTCTCTAACGATGTACGAAACAAAAACAAAAGACTTTACTCTACCCTTCAACCTGAACAGCTTAATAAAGTTACCATGAACATTTCTCCCTAGAAGTACGAAACAAAAACAAAAGACCTTACTCTACAATAAAACCAGGATAGTTAGATATATCCAAATACGGTACATTACTAGCAGTTTAAAGAAGTTACTTATTTTGTTTTATCCTAGGGCAGTATCTTAATAAATGGTGCTATCAAAACTGACTTCATATGAACATATACCAAACAGAAAACCTGTTTTAAACTTTTACATTGTTCATTTTTCTTCTGAATTTTTTATAATTAATTTTCAAAGAATCAGCAAGAAATTTACTTTGAGCAGTTTAGTTTTGTTTTCTTTTTAACTTTTTTAAGAGAAAGATAAATTTTAATTGTTTTAATGCAACATTATCTAACATAATACAGGATATTGTTAACCAGCAAGTAGAAAGGTATTTTATAAGTTTCTATTATTAGAGTTTTATCCATTAGAAATTGAGGTACAATGTACAATGATTTAATACTAAACAAAATAAACAAAATAAGCATCTTTTCATATATAAGTTATCAGAAACCAGCAAAGGGGAACAAATATTATAATCATGGCATGAATACGTTCATATTTTTAAAATGAATTACTTTATTTAGAACCATTTAATGACTGATTAACGATCAAATTGATTGAAAACAGACAAATTTATTGAAAACAGACAAATTGGCAACGAGTGAAACACAAATAGGACTATTTTAATATTGAAAGACGCATCGCATCTATCAGTAGATGTTTAACCATCTAACGAAAAGTATCTTTTAATTTACATTTAACCAAAAAATTTATAGAATAAAAGCAAAAATAATATATAATTCTTATCAACAAAATTCAATTGATATATTAGTTAACTATAAACGAAACAGGTCTTTTCTAGGTTATAGCTTTAGACAACTACTGTTTCTTTCCTCAAAATAATTAAGCAGAAACAAATACTTAACATTCTTATGTGTATCTATTTATAGTGATTTCAGAAATAAGGTGACCAGTGCATAAGTAGCCAACAGAAACATTAGCATGTGTCACTCATGTTTTTAAAAAATATATCCTGCGTTCATCTTTTCAGTTTCTTGCCCTTTACATTTATTTCTTGTAAGTTTGGAAAACCATCACGTTCAAATTTCTTTTAAGGGTAACTTTCGGAAATAATTAGAAAGGTTATTTTTTTTTAAAAGAGGTTTGGTCAGTTATGAAGGTCAATGTTTTAAAATTAGGAAATTATAATAATTGAGATGTCAACAAATGTCTCTTAAGAATTTACAAGAGTAAGATATCACAGCAATTTGAATTAGATTTTCAAATTGGGCAAGTCACACTTTATTGTAATTTGGCTAAGGAATATTTCATTGCAATGTTCAAACAAATATTTGTTTTGTCTTAAAAACGAAACTATTGAACAATTTATACAATCCATGTCATATATGATCTTTTTGTTGAAGTTTCCAAAGTTTACAATAATGATAAACTTTTCGGTAAATTATGTTTCAAATAATTCAAGAAATTAATAATTGTCACATCTATTTTTTTCATATATTTTATAAACAAAGAATCTAAAATCTGTCAAGAAATATGAAATTCTCCAATCTATTTGAAGAAAATTCCACACAAAAAGAACAAACTTTGAAACATAACTAATACACAAATTCATGTTCTTTCATTTTATAAAATTTTCATTTCAATAATATAAAATTAAAATTAAAATAAAAAGAAAATAATTGTTGGATATAAATATGAAATTTCAAATGCTGAAAATCTCTTTTATTATTATACTTTAAAGATAACTTTGTTGGTTTTTTTTTAATTTTATTTTATAAAAGTTGAAAGCTTTCACAAATTCTGAGGTTTGTGGTCACTGTCAAACAACAATTTTTACCAACACCCCACCATAAATTACCTGCATGAAGGGTTGTCACACGTTGTTCAGCTTCTCCGAGTTTTTTTGCAACGGCTAACTGTGTTTCCTGCAAATATCTCTCTTTATCTGCAAAAAGTCTTTGTAATTCCTTCTCCTTTTCTTTCGTCCGTGCCTAAATTTGATACAGAAAATTTCACATTATTGTCCAATTATTATTAATTCCTGATGGAAATACTAATTCAACTTTTGGAAACAAAGTTTACCCTCAAGTAAAACAATAATCAAAAATATTTCAAAAATTTCAGAAATTATTGATTATAAATTTGATTTTTTTTTCTACGATAAAAATCACCAGATTTTTCAAGTCCGACTTGGGCAATAAAGTTTGACTATTTGAGAGGAGCTGACAATACGACTTAATATATGACAATATATCTTACACAGACACGACAAATGATTTACGTGATTGATCTACATACACACCCATTCCGTAATTCGTAAGACCAAGTGATTTGAAATGTGTGTAACTAATAACCAGGAAAGCGTGACGAACCAATAGGTAAATTAGACGATAACTTATTTCTTGTTGTCTATGTCGTTAGCTGACAACTGTCAACTGGGGCTGTCAATATAACAGAGATGTTACGAAATAGGAACCTTATATTTGCAAATAAAAACAAAACATTTATAAAATTATGTTCTTCTTACTGTAAATGAAAAAAAATTAAATACTAAACTTCTCTATTTTTTGTCAATACTTGTGATTTAGGAATCTTGCATTCATAACAACAAAAAGACAGTTATCAGTTCTTGAACAGTAAAATAAAATATGAGAGTTCTTGATCTCTCACAATAATTTTTTGTCAATATGTGTGATTAACAAAAATCCATTGACATTTGAACTTTTGAAGCATCTTTTGGCTTATTTTATCAACAATAAATTTTTTTTTAACCAAATTAATAAAATTGCATTTCAAATGCCAAAACTAGAGGAATCAGTAAAGAAATGGGCAAAATACAATGATGAAGTTCACAAAATTAGAGCTCAGAAGATTTTAGATACCCTTGACAAATAAATGGATACACCAAAGTTAGATGTGAGGTCTATGTCAACAAGCCATGAACCTAATAAATTGTCCAAAGGTCAACATGTGATCTTCAACAATTGACAGTTGTCTAAACAATATGTCTAGCTCTGAATCATGTGTTGTCAAACATTCTTTTAATTATAACTGTCCAGTTGTATGTCTATAAAAAGATCAGGTCAAACACCATTTGAATTATAACAGTCCAGTAGAATTTCTATAAATAGATCCAACTGGTATTTTACTGTTGTCCTAATTTTTTAAATAATCATATTAAAAATTTTCATGTTTTCAAAATTCAAATATATATTTTAATTTTGCATTTATATTTTTAAAACAAAGACACCAATTTCTTGTATTGCTTCCAAATATTTGCATTTTTTTTTTTAGCATACTTCTATGAATTTATGATGTAACATTATTATGGTTTAAAAGTCTGTCACAAATATACAAATTGATGGTACATGTATATGGCCTTTAAAGAATAGTCCCAACATATTGATGCTCTTTAGTAGGTTAATAATACAGGTGACAGTGCCATGTGTCAATCAATGATTTGAGGTTAACCTTAAAACCTTTAATTAATATACAGTTCCTCACGATATTCAAATATAAATTTCTGATCAAAAACCACAAAATAAGACACCATCAAAACAAACATTTTCACCTGGAACCACAAGTAATAGTGGTATTCACAAATTAATTTTCTTGCACTTAGTCCTTTAAAGTCATGGCATATATCCAATACCTGTTCTCTAAATTTTAGGACAAGTCAGGGTAACCAATCCATTAGGGAACCAGATATTTACCTCAGCAGTGGCTTCTATCTTTTCTTCACAGTCTTTTAGTTTATCTCTTAACTGTTTGATTGTCACTTCTGTAAAAAGAAGGAGAGAAAAAAATCAATTACCTCCCTTTGATCAAGTGAATGCACTTCATAAAAGAGCACATCTTTTTTTTGAAAAATTATTTTTAGGAAATTTAAAATGATTATCTATTTTCAATATAATTGCATTCTTTTGAAAACTTATTAAAGGTACACAATAAGAACTTTAAAGATATAAAAATTTAAATAAATTTGAAATATTGATTATTATAACAATGAAACTTCAATAAAATGATTTAATTTCATATTTAAAAATATTTGAAATATTCACATTACTTTCTGACATATCCGGAATATTGAAAAGATCATGCAAATATGTCTGATCGAATTTCTGCCTCAGTGACAATTAAAAAAAACTTCAAATCTTTTTGAGTATGATTGGTCTATATTGTCCTGTGCATTAAAATGTAAAGTGCATTGATAAAATTCAAACATCAGATAGAAATGGAATATCAATCGTTTTTGTTCCGTTTTCCTACAAAAAATTAAAAAAAATATTGTTAATCATTAAGATTGATCGCTCAGAATGAACTTTCCAGTGTCAAAACTTCAAAAGACTCCCAAATTTTTAAAATAAAAATTGATTTGTGAAGACTTTGACTGCCATGGCATTAATTCGAAATTTTTTAAACAAAGACTTGGAAATCGAAAAATCGTTCAGTAACCAATTGATAAAAATGAGTTTTTACATATAAGATTAATACTGCTGTCCCAAAGTGCATTAAATTGCATTGATTTTTCTACTAAATTGGAATAAAAATTGGAAATCTCCATCGATCACAATTTCTATTTGAAATCCACTAAGAGCTAATTGATAGTAAGATCAATGGGTTTTAAGGTTTTGATGTATACACAGGCGATCTGTATTGTCACCAAAGCTGACGATAATATGATAATAATTTACTTATACTCGTACGGGAGCATAGAAAATTGATTTTCTATAAAGTGAAATCAGCTTGTCTAAATAAAGGATCAGAAAATGATAAATTAATCAATACTATAAACAGAAAGTGACATTTATATAGACATTTTTTTTTTAATCCTTGTTTTTTAAAAAGAAAATTTCTCTTTATGTATGATAAATCTTAACTTTATAGTACATGTTTATGAGTAATTTTTTTTTCTTTATATGGAAATAGAACAACTAGACACAGTTAACAATTCTGAGAGAAAAATGAATAGCAACAAAATCCTATGAAATAAGTATGAAATTGTATATGTGGGTGTTCTATTCCATTTTTTTTTCTTTATTTGTTAAAAAACATTTTGCTTATTGTGTTTTATCATGGATTTTGTAATCCCTTAATAAAACTTTGCTTTATAAATGTGAATAAGTTCTCAAAGTAATTTTCAAATGTATTGGTGTTTGCAATGGAACCTGAGTTGCATCTATCTATATCGTATATTAAATTCATAATTTTCCAAATGGGGTGGAGCCAGCCATTTTTAAAGAAGGTTCCCAACCCAGGATAAAAAGAGGGACTTCTAACTATATGTCCCTAATCAAATGCATTGATCATAAAAAATAGGGGGTCCAACACCTGGAACCCACCACACCACACAAGATCTGCCATTGCCAAATATGTTTAAACGACATCAAAGATTTGTCTTATTGTATTATCTCCCTTCCATACTTATTAACAAGTCTCGAAAAAAACAAATCAGTATGACCTTTCCCTTTTCTATGACACTAGATTCCCTTTATCACATTAAGGATAAATTAGCAATGAAGTAGAGGGTCAGTAGATTTCAAAGGTGTTGTATGAGGTCACTGTGATCTTCTATTAGTGTTATTGTACAGTATTTCATTGCTTATCTTTATACAAAACATTGCAGGAAAGTCCAATGTACAACATATTCATTATATGGTTCGCTACTGACCCCCTAAAATCAACAGAGGGGTAAAAATATAAAGGGGATTAAACTCTGGCCCGACCCCCTCTGCATTTTAACTAACCCTTTATGAATCTAAAGAGGGTCAGTAGCAACTAAGAATAACTTATATTAACAGGTAGGTTCTTTTTATATATTTTGCATAAACTGTTTCATTTATAGTTACAAATTTTTGTGGAAAATAACCTTTTAAATGACTTTTTACAATGACATAAAAAATATTCTCACAAACTAACATTTAAAATTTAAAACCATTCTATATATCAAAGTTTAAAAGGGATAAAATTCTCATTAAGCGTCATTAATTATTTCAACAATTTTTCACTTCTGAGCGTTAATTAATAACAAATATGTAAATTAATAATCTAAT
The DNA here is from genome assembly GCF_963676685.1 of Mytilus edulis. Taxonomy (NCBI): domain Eukaryota; kingdom Metazoa; phylum Mollusca; class Bivalvia; order Mytilida; family Mytilidae; genus Mytilus; species Mytilus edulis. The sequence continues at coordinate 12,662,235 of NC_092349.1, read as the reverse complement.
TAAAATAAACGCTCGTTATGATAGGCGGTCAGAAAGCAGAAATGACAGTGACATGCATGTCTTCGACCTCAGGCCATTATAACTTTGACAAGACAAACAGATTTTTTTTGTATATCTGAATTAGCCGTCAATTTACAAATCTATCCACGTATTTTATAATGGGCCATTAATTGTGTATCTATCACTACTTTATGTTTTAACATTTATTAAAACAAAAGACAATTAATTTTTCTATTTTATTTTATTTTTTAAAAGAAAATGACTCAATTTTTCATCATCATATGTCAAAAAAGTCCAGGGATGAGTTACAATGTACTTAATTTGTTTTGTTAAAGAATAGAAATTTGGACAAATTAACACAGATTCAGAGCACCCTACAAAAAAATCATGGTACAGACCATTTCAACTTACCAAATGTGAGGAAAAAAGTTTTGATGAAATTCAAATTCTAGATGTCAAATTTCTTATGATTGTCTGAAACTTTCAATAATCATTTTCCATCAATTTTGGAAGTAGTATATAAGCTTTTTTTTACTGGAAAATATGACAAAATCTCATTTGCAAAATAAAATAATGTCAAGTAATATTTGAAATGATCCGAAGGGCCAACTTCATATATTCCAAAAATCAGGACAAGAATCAAGACATTTTTACCTTGGTTTTTCACCTCAGCAAATTCATGGTTATATTCATCAAGTGTATCTCGCAATTGTTTGTTTTCTATTTCTAAATCTACAACTCGCTGAGCTTTCTTTTGTATTGTTGTAGCATACTCCAGTACAGAAACAGGATCTAAAATATATAAGTTTGACATAAGTTTTTAATTTGAAATCTCATTGATAAACAAACATCATAAACTTTAACAGTAAATATATTTTCAAAATATTACAGTAGTTGTCGTTTGTTTATGTAATTTATACATGTTTCTCGTTTCTCGTTAGTAGTAATTTTGGGGTCCTTTATAGCTTTTTGTTCGGTATAAGTCAAGGCTCCGTGTTGAAGGCCGTACATTGACCTATAATGGTTTACTTTTTTTTAAATTGTTACTTGGATGAAGAGTTGTCTCATAGGCACTCACACCACATCTTCCTATATCTAAGTAGAAAGGTATTTTATAAGTTTCTAGTGTTAGAGTTTTATCCATTAGAAATTGAGGTACAATGTACAATGATTTAATACTAAACAAAATAAACAAAATAAGCATTTTTTATATATAATTTATCAGAAACCAGCATAGGGGAAAAAATATTATAATCATGGCATGAATATGTTCATATTTTTAAAATGAATTACTTTATTTAGAACCATGTAATGACTGATTATTGATCATTGACCTATAATGGTTTACTTTTATAAATTGTTATTTGGATGGAGATTTGTCTCATTGGCACTCACACCACATCTTCCTATATCTATGTAAAATAAACAGGAAAATATTACTTAGGCTACTCTTCTTATATATACATGTTATTTATAAATCATTTTTTTCTAAACATGAGAGACATATTTACCCCCAATATCAAATTATTGGGCTATCAATTGTAGTTTCAAACATATCTTTTAACAATTAATTTGGTTAAAAGACAAACAATAAGTTGAAAATTTCCAGAGGAACAATGGGAGATAACTGTACTCCATTAAAGGGAGATAACTAACCTGGTAAATCAATAAGTTTCTTATAAATGGACAAGAAAGCTGCTTCAGCTGCTTTACTTCTCTTGGATAAAAAATCTACTTCTCCTTGGAAACTTTTTAATAATGGTGCAACTAATTTACGAACATCCTGAAAATATAATAAACAGAAATTGTCAATTATGAGAATAAATCAGAGTTTGTATTCAATTTACCATTTGTTATTTATGTTAAATACTATATGTGTTGAAACAAAATAAGTCTGCATGCTTTGCTCAAAGATTTGTCCTATTTATTTATACTTGTGTCAGAGGATGGCTTTAACCTTTTAAACAAATAAATAAACTAAATCCATTTGAATTTCAGTTAATAGTAATACAATATTACTCCCCCCCTCCAAAAAAAAATTTACAACAACAAAAAAACTAAGTTGTCAGTACAATACAATAGTCATCAGTTGAGTTCGGTATAATTTAATTATAACATGTATATAGATAACACTTTTCTTGTGAAAAATTACAACAACAGATAACATATCGAACTTATGATTATCTAAAACTGTTGAGCTATATTGTACACACTAATAATATATGACTATGTTGGTGAGATTATAAATAAAGTTGCAGTACAATTAGTTCACACGAATAATCCCTAAGTCAAGGACAGAGATATAGATGATATACTTTATTCTTTTAATCAATTGGTATGAGAAACAGAGCCAAACAAACTCATGAATTTGTAGCTGTTAATGAATCCATTAAATGACAATTAGAATAGCACTATTCATGCTTATCTCCCTTGTCCCTGAAATTTATGGACTTTACCAAAATCATCTACTGAAGTTTGTCAGTTACTTTCTTGAAAGCCCATGTCTTAGACATTTATGTTTCATCCTACAGAAACTATGACATCTCACAATCATGAAAGAAATTGAATACTTATTACATGTATATGATTTTAGAAAGTGGTAAACAGACTATTTCCAAGGACTTGTAATTTAAAAGTGCTTGTTTTTAATCCTTGTTTATAATTTCCATTTGAGTACAAATATACCAAACAGACATTAACTTTTTATCAAACGACAATTTTACATTCATTTTTGAGAAAAGTTAATATTGAAATTTCTCATTTTTTCTAAGATTCCTTCTCTCTTTTATGTCAATTGAAAGATTTTATGCAAGTTACTGGATACATTCAACTAGTCATATATTGTATTGTTATTCAACCTAATTTATAATTATGACCATACAACTATTAAACTTCTATTTTTAAAAGAACTAATCTTAAGTTGTTTTTCCTTTTGTCTTCCTCTCTTTCATCACACAAGGACAAAAACTATCTCAATTTACAAATCATCTAATTCAATAGGACAGATAAATCTATAAATAGACGGGGTGTGGAAGATTAATTCTTGGAAATCCCATTTAAATAAACTTATGATCGCTTAATGTTACCATATATACATAATTTGATTTTAATACAAATTTTAAATGTTCAAAACTTCTATATACAGGTCATGTTATGAATATATGATCAAGTTGTATATCAACTTTCCTTTTGAACTGTAATTTAAAATAAATAGTACAAACGTAATACCTCTTGAGTGATCAGCTAAAAAATAAACATAATATCCACGACTAAATCCAAAACAATTTTCCTTCCTACTTGAAATATATTCGACAACAAAGTCGTCCTATTCATGTCTATTTCATTCAATCACTGTGGATTATGATCAGATGATTAAACCAGTTGTAATTTAATCTCTTCACTAAATGATCCAATTTTACAAAATTGTGTAGTTGTATAAATCTTAATAACACAGATACCAGGTTGATAACATCAATTTTCAAACTTTTGATAAAAAACACACTTCATCTTTTATCATTTTCACCAATAAATCAGCTCAGTTGCTCCCCTTTTCAGAGGCATCAAATCCAATCAATTTCTGTGACCTGAGGCTATATTGAAGGGAACTTTTGATTTGTAATTCGAGAAGTAATAATTATTACTCTAAGTTTCATTTTACTGGAAAAACCAAAGTCTATTTAACGATCAATCTAGAAGCAAGACAAATGTTTAAAATCATTCTTTTCTGCAATGATAGCAGTTTAATGGATAAATACAAAGGATGACCAAATGTCAATTGAAATTTGATAATTGATAGAAGATATTATGAAAGAAATAGTTTAAAGTTTCAACTTAAAAAACTTTTAGGATTCTTTAAACTTTGTTTGAGTTTTTGTTTCACATTAAAATTGATTTTGTTCTTTTGTGTTGTAATAGTGTAAAGGGATGGATTAATTTCTGACTATCAAATCAGCTGTTTTTCAGCTGTGAAAATGATTTATCTCCCTTTTTATCTGAAAATTTTAATCAGTGTCTGAGTCCTTATTTCCAAAAGGGGGGATAGAAATAAAATTACTACACCCTTAATGTCTTCAGTATACCCCGTGTAGGGCCTCACATATAAATCCATCCCTATTAACAAGCCAATCACCAATGAAATCAAAGATTCTGATACAGAGGGTTTATCTAGGGTCACCACATCATGCCAAAAAATCTCAGCATAAACTAAACTTAATTAACATTGACAAAATCATGGGCAAAAAAGTCAGGATTTTCTGCCATGATGGATGTTAATTAAATCGTATTAGATAAGACAAAATATATAAATATTATCAGTTATCTTAATGTGCAATATACAATCGGGTTAGACATATTGACATCCTATTTTGTAGAAATGGTGATGTAAGGATTATGCTAATCTAAGGATCACGTTGGGGAAATATTTGAAAATGATGACTTTCTTAATCATGGAATATTAGATTCTTTTTCATTAGCAAAATGATTAAAATTTTGAATTACTCTGTGATTGAAATTTATGGACTAAACTAGTCTATGAGTGCATGCTTGCATCCATGGTATTGGCAAACTGATCGAGGACAAAATCATTCTGATGAACAAAATAAAAGGGGGAGGGTTGACATCTCAAAAACTAGTTTATTCCAACACATATATACAGTTGCAAAAGTCAGGCCTTGTCAATGATTGTCTTTGAAGGTTTTTTTCCAATGTGACTTTTGGTATTGATTGCAGATTTATTTTTAAAAATCTATGATATATAAATTTACACATAATTTTTTGAGTCTTTGGCAGGCAATATAGATCTACATGCACATTATTTATTGACAATTCTACCCTATGCTGACCTCTAGATATCAATTAATTGTTTATGTGTTGTTGGGTGAAATTGTTGTCTTTTGATGTCCTATCAATTTCATCTGACAAATCATATATGAAATTTCAATCTTTGTAACTATGGTATTTTGGAAGTTACAGCATGAAAAACACACAGTACATTCAAATTAATTAAAAGTGTTCTAAACAGGATTAGATAAATTGATTGATTGATAGAAGATTAATGCTGCAGTAAATGCCTTTGGCTGTATCAAAGCCTTTAAATTGTGATTAGAAAATCTCAAATATATATCTATATTTCCTCCAATATTGAAGAGCTTAATTTTGATCAAAATTCATACATAAAGTGTTAGTTTCTTTTATGAAGATTTGCACTTATGTCAGACATGTTTGATGAGATTATCTGGGGGCACCTCTATGTAGTAACAGATTAAGTGATATACTGTACTTTGACAATGGAGGACATTAATAGATGTGTTTGTTATTTTCAGAAGTGAGAAATCATTAGATGTCAATTCTGATTTTCTTCATGCCTTTGTTTTTCTCTATAGATCATAGAAAGATTGATACTTGCTGAGGCGCTTCCAGGGGTATACAACACTTTTGCTGATGTCACTGACCAGGTCAAAAAGTAGGCCACTGACCTCCAGAGAATAAAGTTATATTGAGATGAAAGTGGAACAATTAATTAAAGTTTAGTTGATGAAGGTTCACTGAATATACATAAGAAAACAAATATATAATCATTTGTTTGTCATTTTCATGAGTTTTCTCTTCAGCACAAGCTATTTATTGAAAGAGGTATATTGCTCTGCTTCTGAACAAATCTCCATTTGACTTGAGTTATCTCCCTTAGACTTGATTTAACTCCCTTGAACTATAGTTTTATCACCTCCAAATAGTTGGGGGTTTGGCCATTTTCAGTCATTTTATAAAACCATACATTAGATCTTAGATCCTTAAATCAAAAAAAATAGCAATCACTAATTGCAATAAGCTATATTTCAGCTGGTAAAAAAACTTCAGTTTTTACATGACAGTTGCTTTCCTTTGAAAACTATTTATTTTGATGTTTCAATCAACACAGCTTCAAATTCAAATTTATTTTTGCCATTACATAATTGAAATGATTAATGTCAACTAGGGAACAAAAATTTTGATTCTAACATTGGTAACTTTATTTCTTATATATATGTTTATATATCATTGTCCTGTTTATTTGTAATTATTGAAAGTTTAAATTGTCTGCTTCTGTTATTTGTCACAACTATACGTTTCAAATGCATCATGATATATCAGGACATTTTAGTTAAATTTTTACAAATCAACCCAATTAATGTCAAGGAAACATTTACTTTTCTCAGAAAAAAGAACCTAAATTTAGAAGGCGGTAGTTTTTTTTTCGGTACATAGAGTTATATATTAGATCTACTGGCCATCAGTCCCTAACAATTGATCTGTTTGTCATAATCATAAGTACATAAAGTGGTTTCAATGACAACTCTTACAACGATCTTAATGACTCACAGTCAATTATAAATACTCCAGTTTACTCTTTGTTCAGATACAAATCAGCATCAAAACACTTCATAGTCAAGTGGACCCAATGAGGCTCCTGACTTAGTAACATAAGTGGAATTCCACCAACAACACTATATTCATTTTAGGATTTTATTTTTTTTTCTCCTTCCTTCCTTATATAACAGATCTCAGAAAATATTTATTGATATTGGTTAATAATTTTACACAAAAGTAAAACTAAAACTAATGTCCTAAATGGGAATCAAAAGGAATATAAGTGAGTTTAGTCTACTTTCCTAGAGGAGACTACATTTACATGGGAAATCCGTATGTATCCTGAGGGGAAATCTACTATCCAAAAGGGGAATCTAAAGTCTAAAGAGGGATCAACTGTCCAGTAGGGGATTGATTCTTCTGAAAGAGAATCTATGTTCCAAACAAGAATGTGTCCATAGTACACGGATGCCCCACTCGCACTATCATTTTCTATGTTCAGTGGACCGTGAAATTGGGGTCAAAATTATAATTTGGAATTATAATTAGAAAGATCATATCATTGGGAACATGTGTACTAAGTTTCAAGTTGATGTAACTTTAACTTCATTAAAAACTACCTTAACCAAAAACTTTAACCTGAACTTCGCACTATCATTTTCTATGTTCAGTGGACCATGAAATTGGGGTAAAAACTATAATTTGGCATTAAAATTAGAAAGATCATATCATGGGGAACATGTGTACTAAGTTTCAAGTTGATTGGACTTCAACTTCTTCAAAAACTACCTTGACCAAAAACTTTAACCTGAAGCGAACGGACGAACGGACGCACAGACGGACGGAGGCACAGACCAGAAAACATAATGCCCCTCTACTATCGTAGGTGGGGCATAAAAAAGAAAATTACCGTCCAGAAGGTCAATTGAAAGTCTCAATTGACACCAAAAAGAAAATCTACAGTCATAAAATGTATTCCTAGAGGATGATCTACATCATGGAATTTACACTCCTGAAAGTGAATCTAACATTCCAAATGTGAATTTAAAATCCTGAAGACAAATCTACAGTCCAAAATGGGATTCTACAGTATAGAATAGGGAGAAAACTAATTAATGTCCAGTTAAACAGCAATATAGAGAGTTGATATACTGACACTGCTTTCATATACACTGTGATAACTGTGTTATACCAAATCAAACACAAATACAACAGCAATATAAAGTAAAAAGTAAACAGACAGCAATACAGAAAGTTGACAGACAGCCAGCCATACAGAAGATTGACTCACAGATAGCCATACATAAAGTTGAAACAGATACCAAAACAGAAAGATGACACAAACAGCAATACAAAAAGTTGACACATACAACAATACAGAAAGTTGACTTACAGACAGCAATACAGAAAGTTCACTCACAGATAGCCAACAGAAAGTTGACACAGACAGCTTACTAAAAGGTGACGGTCTGACAGCCATACAGAAAGTTGACCCTGACAACCATACAGAAAGTTGACACTGACAACCATACAGAAAGTTGACACTGATAAGCATACAGAAAGTTGACACTGACAACCATACAGAAGGTTGACACTGACAACCATACAGAAAGTTGACACTGACAACCATACAGAAAGTTGACACTGACAACCATACAGAAAGTTGACACTGACAAGCATACAGAAAGGTGACACTGACAACCATACAGAAAGTTGACACATACAGCAAAACTCAATGATGGCAAAAAAAATTGCAATGAAGAGAAAAGACTTGGTGATATTATTTGAAATCAAACTCCATGTAACATGATCAGTTAGTTTTGTAAGCTATCTGTTTTTTGACATTCAAATCTGTGAAAATCACCTAATTTTTACATATAAGTATCATCAATCAATGTGTTATGTTCCCCAGCATTATAAGTAGTTACCCTCAATAAACTCTTCAAAGTTGTCCCAGATCAGAAAGTGTCATATAATATGGCCACTCAAATATTTTTGATTAGAAAATCACATGTCTTCTTTTTGACTATTGGTACAAGGCTTTCATTCTGAGGCACATGCAGGATTACCAATAAGAGAATAGAATTAATTATGAAAACAGCCTCAAATTTAATCTATTAATAATTCTACGAATATTTCTGACCAATAAAACATAAACTAAATTTTATTGTCATAAAAATTAAAATCTACACTCTTTAAAGATAATGTTCCCCCCTAAAAGTCCTCCGATGGAATTAGTATTTCCAAAGTGTTTAGGAAACCTACTTGAAGGATGTAAGTATTGAAAAGTTACAAGCTTTTACATAAGGATCCCTGCAAACTTTTTATGTTGAAAAGTGACTGATTAACACAGCTCTCCAACTGTGCCAATTTCCTACAGAAAACATAGGATCTATCAATTCTAGTCAACATTGATCATTGGAGTATAATTTATTGGGGTTCTGTAGAGGGAATATCAGCACAAATATCTAAATGTAATCAAATAGATATCAAATATAATTCTTTTATATATAGATACAATCACATAGACTTCAAATAAAATATCAAACTTTGATGACTACTTCTTTTACATTAGAGGTCGCTATACTTTAGGGTTTAGGGTTCATCTATTGTTTAAAGGTTATATAGGATAGGGAAGTTTAAGGGTTAGGATTAAGAGAGATAAGGCTAGATTTAAGGTTAGGGTAAGGTTTATGATAAAGAGAAGATAAAAGTTTATCTACATGTATATCAGTGCCATGACTCCTAGAGTAAAAGAAAGCCGTATTAGTAGGTTTTCATAATATTGATATTGTAAAATATCCATTTTATATAAAAAAAAAAAAAAAAAAAAAGATTTGGTATGAATGTCAATTTTTTCTATTATGAAAGTTTTGGGGGAATGAGCCTCTCTGTAAATTGCATACTGTGTCCAGCAGCAAATACTTTAATATTGGTATAGGAAAAACATTAAGTTGACTGATGATCAGATTGAATGTTTAAGGTCCATCCTTACTACTTTTTCTCTTGTTTGACAAGTTGTAAACAGGACATGAACTTCAAACTTTTTGGGAAAATAATCAATGTTGGTTTCAGACCAGATCATTACTTTTTAATGTTAATACGTCACTGTCAACAACAAGAAATCACAAACATTAGTGTAGTTTTTGCTCTTGTTTGACAAGATATAAACAGGAAGTGAACTTCTTAAAATTTGGGAAAATTATCAATGTATAAGTCAAGTCAAACAGATTATAAGCGTCCAGATCCAACATTTTAGTCAGCAAATTTGAAATCACAGTAGCCTTTAAACTAGTTAGGTAATAACAATACCTTTGTAAAAAACACAAAATAAAGACAAATGCATTATGTTACAATGGAATCATCTAAAATCTTTAATACACGGATTAATTCCAAAACTTGGTTAAAGATTAATTTGTCACCAAAATATGGTTTTAAAACTGAGAGACTAAGACCTTTATATATCAAAGCCATAATGCTAAATTGTAGAATCATTTTAACAAGATTAACTTTTATATATATATATATATATATTCTATAGTTTTTGTGCCCGTCAGAAGAGTTATTGAACTTCTTTAGTCACCTACCATCATAAATTACAGTAGCAATACAGTAATACAGGGAATATGGATCTTATTGATGTAAACTCAACACCTCCTTTTGAACACAATACCCTAACACGTACCTCAATCCATTTCTACATCTCCAATACATAAAAGAGTTACCAAAAATCATGTTTCTAATGAACCATATCATAGAATTACAGTTCTTGTGTCCCAGTTAAACACATTTTAATCAACAACAGATGGCATTTTAACAGATCATTATTTCTTAGACTTCTGTCTGCCGGATTCAATTTATTTTTTAATCAATATATGTTATAAATCGTGTTTTTTACACATACATTCTTACATAAAGAATAAATTTTCAAAAATAATCATTATATATACATCATTCATTGCATCTCAATGAAAACACTGCTTAATGGTGTGCTGGGGAATATTTCTGGCAATTCTTTGTGATTTCTAATAACGCTGACATAAGTGAAAGCACATTTGTCGAAAGTAGATCAAAGATTTGAACCCTTGTCATCCCGATAAAAAACTTCAAACTATTCGGCGATTGCTTAAGATCGGGTAATATGATTTCAATGTTGATTAAGGAAGATGCGGATACAAGTGTCAATTTAATTAATATAATTGAACATATCTGATTCAAAGAAAAAATAAAAGTCTGAAAGCTGAAGATGTCTAATCTCACTCTATGATAAAGTCATCAATGTTTTTTGACATAAAAATATACAACAGCAAATGTTTTTTAGATACCACTGTCATTTGAATAACCCTTATCATCATAGAATCATTTTCTGTCCATTTTGTAATTTTTTAAATCATTGAATTTACTAGACTTTTATTTGCACTAATTCTTAGGCCAAATAAAATAAAGTTTTACTCTTGCTTTAAAACAGATGTACTTTGTTTGTCCTGCTT